>NW_027361847.1:2422500-2827500 GCF_039654945.1 Dendrobates tinctorius
CATTTTCTCCGAAAAAGAGGCTGAGGTTTTACCACCACACCGCCCATTTGATTGTGCCATTGACCTGGTTCCAGGTGCTAAATTGCCCAAGACCCCCTTGTATAACCTTTCGGGTCCAGAACGGGCCGCGATGAAAGAATATGTTTCCGAGAGCCTCCTTAAGGGACACATTCGTCCTTCTGTTTCTCCTGTGGCGGCGGGGTTCTTTTTTGTAAAGAAAAAAGACGGTGGTTTACGCCCATGCCTCGATTTTCGTGAGTTAAATAAGATAACTGTGAGGAATACTTATCCCCTTCCACTTATTCCTGATTTATACAATCAGTTGTCCGGAGCAAAGTGGTTTTCAAAATTAGATCTACGGGGCGCGTATAACCTTATCCGAGTCCGAGATGGAGATGAATGGAAAACCGCTTTTCTCACTACTGAAGGGTTGTTTGATAATCTGGTCATGCCTTTCGACTTGACCAATGCTCCAGCGGTCTTCCAAAACTTCATAAATCATGTGTTCTCTGATTTTATTGGACGTTTTTTGGTGGTATATTTGGATGACATATTGATCTATTCTCCTGATAAACAGACTCACATTGGTCATGTTCGGGCAGTTCTCCAAAGGCTCCGGGAGAACTGTCTCTTTGCTAAACTGGAAAAATGTTTGTTTTTTGTTCAGGAACTGTCGTTTCTGGGGTTCATCGTGTCTGCAGAAGGGTATCGCATGGATCCTAATAAGGTGCAGGCCATTGTCGAGTGGGTTCAACCTTGTGATTTGAAGGCTCTGCAGCGTTTCCTAGGATTCGCCAATTACTATCGCAAATTTATAAAGGGGTTCTCTCAGGTGGTTAAACTCCTCACAGACATGACTCAAAAGGGGGCCGATATCAAGAATTGGTCAACTGCAGCGATAGCGGCATTTCAGTTTTTGAAAACATGTTTCATGTTGGCCCCGGTTCTTGTTCAACCGGACCCGTCTGAACCATTTATTGTTGAGGTAGATGCCTCAGAGGTGGAGGTGAGGGCGGTATTGTCCCAGGGACCCGCCACTTTGACCAATTTAAGACCTTGCGCCTTTTTCTCAAAGAAATTCTCTCCTGCGGAGAGAAACTATGATGTGGGAAATCGAGAACTTCTGGCCGTTAAGTTGGCCTTTGAAGAATGGAGGCATTTTTTGGAGGTGGCTGTCCATCCTATAACCGTAATTACGGACCACAAAAACCTAGCTTATATTGAGTCAGCTAAGAGGTTGACTCCTAGACAGGCTAGATGGTCACTTTTTTTCCCCGATTCAACTTCTCGATCACTTTTCGGCCAGGGTCCAAAAATGTCAGAGTGGATGCCTTGTCACGCAGTTTAGATCCGGTGTCCCCCCCGGAACCGCCATCCTCCATTCTTCAGCCTGAGGTGGTGGTGGCAGGTATTTCGAATATGTTGGAATGAGAGATTCGGGAAGCCGAGTCTCTTGCACCGGCGGCTAAGCCGGTGGACAAACTTTTTGTGCCAGCTCAGCTTCGCCTTAAGGTCCTCCGGGAGTTCCATGACTCAGTTCTGGGTGGACATCCAGGGATCTCGGCTACCCGGAAGGCCATTGCTAGAGTATTCTGGTGGTCTGCTTTAGCCTCTGATGTTGGGGAATATGTGTCTGCTTGTGATGTTTGTGCCCGTGCAAAAACCCCCCATAACCGGCCGGCCAGGGAATTGGTACCACTGCCAATTCCTGAGAGACCATGGACGCATTTGTTCATGGATTTCATCACCAACCTTCCCCCCTCCAAGGGTAATACCATCGTCTGGGTTGTGGTGGACAGGTTTAGTAAGCAGGCACCTTTTGTACCTTTGGCAGCTCTACCTAATGTGGAAACATTGTCCAGATTGTTTGTTGAGCATGTGGTGCGGTTGCATGGGGTACCCTTGAATGTGGTGTCTGATAGAAGAGTGCAATTTGTTTCCAGATTTTGGAGGGCTTTTTGTAATAGGTTGGGTATTGGTCTGTCCTTTTCATCCACTTATCATCCAGAGACTAATGGGCAGACCAAGCGGACCAGTCAGTCTCTGGAGCAAATTCTGCGTTGCTTGACCTCAGACCGACAAGATGATTGGTGTTCTGTGTTACCAGTGCCTGAGTTTGCATTTAACAACCGCGTTAACCAGTCTACGGGTACATCTCCCTTTTTCTGCAATTATGGGTTTCATCCTCATTTTGGAGAATTTTCCCGTTTGAATTCTGGGTGTCCTGGGGCGGATGAGACGATCCAGCGGTTGGGCGAGGTATTGCGAGAGGTCCAGGGTAATATTACGAAGGCCCAGGATAAATTTAAATTTTTTGCGGACAAAAAATGATCCGCGGGGCCGGTGTTTCAGATTGGGGATAAGGTATGGTTGTCCACCAAGAATATAAGACTCAAGGTCCCCTCTGCGAAGCTTGGACCCAAGTTTATCGGTCCTTATAAAATTACAGAGGCAGTTAACCCCGTGGCTTTTTGGTTGCGTCTCCCGCTATCTCTGCCGATCTCAAATGTTTTTCATAAGGCCCTTTTGAAACCTGTGAGGTCCGCTGGGGAGGGATCATCAGCTTCCCCAACACCGGTTTTGGTAGACGGGCAGTCGGAGTACGAGGTGGAACAAATTGTCGGCTCCAGGTTGGTCCGTCGTGCCCTTCAATATCTAGTACATTGGAAAGGCTACGGTCCTGGAGAACGCTCGTGGGTTCCAGCTCGATCGGTTCATGCAGATCGGTTGGTCCGGGCCTGTCACACCAAGTACCCTGAGAGACCTGGGGGTCCAGTGGCCCCCAATTGAGAGGAGGGTACTGTCATGATCCAGGACGGGGTTTCGCTTTGGCCCGTTCTGGTCTGACTGGGGGTTAATTGTTCCGCCTCTCCCTGGCAGAGGGCGGCTATTTAATGCTCACTGGACCTAGGTCCGGTGTCAGTTATACTCCTGCCCTCGGCTGAGTTAGTTGACCTTGTGCGTACGTGTGCCTTGTGCCTGATATCTTGCTTGCTTGTTTGGTTTTGATCCGGTTCTGTTCCTGTTACGAGTTCTGCCTGTCCCTCTTGTACTGCGCTACCTCTCGTGTATGACTCTCTGCTTGTGACCCGACTTCTCTCTGCTCGTCCCCTTGGTACCGCGTCGCCCTCTTTTGTATGACCTTTGGCTTTGTCTGACCTCCCGTCTGTTTACCCCTCCTGTACCTCGCTGTCCGTACTGTGAATGACCTCCGTTTTGCCCGACTCTGAGTTTTCTGTCTTCTCTGAAAGCAGGATGCTAAGCCCCGCCCCCTTGCAGTCACATGACCGTAGGTCCTGTGCCGGCTTGCTAAACTTCATCACTCAGGTCCTGTGCACCTATACTTTCTGGCTATGCTGGTCTCCAGGGGTCCCTACAGTGCGGGTGAGTCCCTGCTCAGCGGAGGCTGTACGTCGGCGCTGTCAGGATCCTGATAGTGAACAGGTCCAAAACCTGTTCCTTCATATTCCACTCCTTCCTGCCTGTATCCGTACCTGCACCCGCTGTGTGAACAGGTCCAAACCTGTTCCATCATATTCCACTCCTTCCTGCCTGTATCTGTACCGGCACCTGCTGTGTGAACAGGCCTCTACCTGTTTCTTCATATACCACTCCTGCCTGCCCTGTGTCTCAAGCCGTGCCTGCCTGCCCTGTGTCTCAAGCCGTGCCCACCTGCCCCGTGTCTCAAGCCGTGCCCGCCTGCCCCATGTCTCAAGCCATGCCCGCCTGCCCTGTCTCAAGCCATGCCCGCCTGCCCTGTGTCTCAAGCCGTGCCCGCCTGCCCTGTGTCTCAAGCCGTGCAAGCCTGCCCTGTGTCTCAAGCCGTGCCCGCCTGTCAAGTCTCAAGCCGTGCCCGCCTGTCCTGTGTCTCAAGCCGTGCCCGCCTGTCCTGTGTCTCAAGCCGTGCCCACCTGTCCTGTGTCTCAAGCCATGCCCCCCTGTCCTGTGTCTCAAGCCGTGCCCGCCTGTCCTGTGTCTCCAAGCCATGCCTGCTTGCCCTGTGTCTCAGCCTGCCTGTCACTTGCACCTAACCAGGTGTTCTGTCTCCGAGTGGGATCAGCAGCCACAACCAGACACCACCCTGGAGTGGCACCCGGCAGCTACCTGCCGCACAATCCTGACCTCACCATCACAGGCTCCAGTGAAGACCGAGGTAGCTGTCGTAGTCATGCCCCTTCCAGGGTAGTCTGGCTTGTGGCACAGTGGGGCCACAACCCCCCGGCTCGTGCCAATCAGCTAAGGCGCGAGCGTGACACTTTCTTTCTTTCCCCTCTTTCTTTCTCTCTCTAATCTTTCTCTCTCTGTTCTTTTTTTTATCTCTCTCTGTTCTTCCTTTCTCTCTCTCTCTGTTCTTTCTTCCTCTCTCTGTTCTCTTTCTCTCTCTCTGTTCTTTCTTTCTCTCTTTCTTTCTTTGTTCTTTATTTCTTTACCCTCTTTCTTTCTCTCTCCCTCTCTGTTCTTTCTTTCCCCTCTTTTTTCTCTCTCTGTTCTTTTTTTCTATCCACGCTTTCTCTCTCTCTCTTTCTCTCTCTGTTTTTTCTTTCTTCTTTTTTTCTCTCTGCTATTTCTTTCTTTCTCTATCCCTCTCTGTTCTTTCTTTCCCCTCTTTTTTTAACTCTCTCTGTTCTTTTTTCTGTCCACTCTTTCTCTCTCTCTCTCTCTGTTCTTCTTTCCTCTTTCTTTCTCCTCTTTCTTTCTCTCGCTGTTCTTTTTTTCTGTCCCCTCTTTCTTTCTCTTTGTTCTTTCTTTCTTTCTCTCCCTCTTTGTTTCTTTCTCTCCCTCTTTCTTTCTTTCCCCTCTTTCTTTCTTTCTTTCTTTCTTTCTTTCTCTCTCTCTGTTGTTTCTCTCTCTCTGTTCTTTCTCTGTTCATTCTTTCTCTTTCTTTCTTTCTCGGTTCTTTCTTTTCCCTCTTTCTTTCTCTCTCCCTCTCTGCTCTTTCTTTCTTTCCCCTCTTTTTTTCTCTCTGTTCTTTTTTTCTGTCCCCTCTTTCTTTCTCTCTGTTCTTTCTTTCTCTCTGTTACTTTCTGTCCGATCTTTCTTTCTTTCATTCTCTCTTTCCATCTTTATTTCTCTCTCTGTTCTTTCTTTCTCCTCTTTCTTTCTCTTACTCTCGCTCTGTTCTTTCTTTCCCCTCTTTCTTTCTTTCTGTTTTTTCTCTCTCTGTTCTTTCTCTTTCTTTCTCTCTCCCTCTCTGTTCTTTCTTTTGCCTATTTCTTTTTTTCTCTCTCTGTTCTTTTTTCTGTCCCCTCTTTATTTCTCTCTGTTCTTTCTTTCTTTATCTTTCTCTTTGTTCTTTCTTTCCCCTCTTTCTTTCCTTTTCTTTCCCCTCTTTCTCTTTCTTTCTAATCTTTCTTTCTCTCTCTGTTCTTTCTCTCTGTTCTTCCTTTCTTTCTTGGTTCTTTCTTTCTCTGATCTTTCTTTCCCCTCTTTCTTTCTCTCTATCTCTCTGTTCTTTATTTCTTTCTTTCATTCTCTCTCTGTTCTTTCTTTCCCCTCTTTCTTTTTCTCTCTCTCTGTTCTTTTTTCTGTTCCCTCTTTCTTTATCTCTGTTCTTTCTCTTTCTCTCTCTGTTTCTTTCTTTCTTTCCCCTCTTTCTTTCTCTGTTCTTTCTTTCTCTTTCTGTTCTTTTCTTCCCTTCTTTCTTTCTCTCTAACTGTCTGTTCTTTCTTACTTTTCCCTCTTTCTTTTTTTCTCCCTCTGTTCTTTTTTTCTGTCCCCTCTTTCTTTCTCTCTTTGTTCTTTCTTTCTCTTTCTCTTTATTCTTTCTCTCGCTCTGTTTTCTTTCTCTCCCCTCTCTTTCTCTCTCTAATCTTTTTCTTTCTGTCTCTGTTCTTTCTCTCTGTTCTTCCTTTCTTTCTCTCTGTTTTTTCTTTGTTCTCTTTCTTTCCCCTCTTTCTTTCTCTCTATTCTTTCTCTCTTTGTTCTTTCTTTTTTTCTCTTTCTTTTTCTATCTCTTGGTTCTTTTTCCTGTTCTTTCTTTCTTTCTTTTCTCTGTTTCTTTCTTTCTTTCTTCTTTCTCTTTGTTCTTTCTTTCTTTCCCCTCTTTCTTTCTCTTTTCTCTCTTTACCCTCTCTTTCTTTATTTGTTCTTTCTTTCCCCTCTTTCTTTCCCTCTCTGGTCTTTCTTTCTGTTTTCTTTTTTCTCTCTCTGTTCTTTCTTTTCCTCAGTACCAGTCAATGTGCCAACAATGCCAGCCACTGTGCCCGTACTGCCAGTCACTGTGCCCTCAGTACCAGTCAGTGTGATCAGCAGTGCTAAATGGGTGTGGTTGATTGGGACATGGGTGTGACTAGTTGTGAAATAGGTGTGATCAGGGGCGTGGCCTAAAACTTGCCACGCTGCGCGCGCCACAGCCTCTGTCCCTCTTTCCCTTCTTCAAAAGTTGGGAGGTATGAGGAAACCTTGGGTGTATGCTGCTGCCATTTGGAGGATGACACTATGCAAAAAAGTTAGCTCCTCCCCAGCAGTAGATACCCACCAACTGGCAAGAATCTCATCAGTTTTAGCTTAGTGTCAGTAGGAGGTGGACACAGGACTGCCTTCAGCGCCGTTTCTACCTTAGGTTTTGTTGTTGTTTTTTTATTAATGATTTCTATTTTGCAGATTCAGCTTGTGATCTGGGTGACAGAGTGTAATTGGTCACTCCGCTGTCCCCACTAGAGACCGGGAGCACTGTGTGGGATTGCGTCACTACTGTACCCTCTCGTGTCTACCAGGCAGGACCCTATGTCTCCTAACACATCAAGAGTGTTGGGGCATCTGCAAGAGAGAAGATGCAGACTGGTGCTTGCCACTACCCCATGCACCTCCCGCCCTCCAGAGCCAGTCGTGCAGGGTAGGAAGACAGAATCTTTACCTGACAGACACCGAAGATGTTCAGTTGTCCAAAGGCCTACATGCAAGTCTTCCATCACCAGTTTGTGAAGAGGGATGTGGGATCTTCAGGACAGGTATTCCATGCGGCAGTGCGGGGGGCTCCTTTAAAGTATATATATATATATATATATATATAAAACTTCCTTCCCACCCCCACTGCGGGTGGTCTTTGTTGTCCTTCCTCATTCTTGGGTCCTCTACCAGAGGCCTGGGAGTTTGAGGGTTCTGTGCAGGATCTCAGTTGTTCCCAGTATTGCGCTTTTCTGGACAGAGAGCTCAGTTGTTGCTCCTTGGATTTGTTGTAGCCATTCTTTCAACTTAGGGGTCTCTGCTCCAAGTGCTCCTGTCTCCACTGGAATCACTGTTGGCTTCACCTTTCACATTTTCTCTAGTTCTCCTTTGAGGCCCTGGTATTTCTCCAGCTTCTCATATTCCTCATTTCTGATATTGCTGTCACTTGGCACAGCCACATCTATTATCATTGCTGTCTTCTGTTCCTTGTCTACTATCACAATGTCTGGTTGGTTAGCCAACACCTGCTTATCTGTCTGGATCTTGAAGTCCCACAGGATTTCAGCCCTTTCATTCTCCACCACTTTTTCTGGTGTCTCCCACCTGGACTTAGCCCGTATGCTGCGCAGATGTTCCTGTATACAATTCCCGCTACTTGGTGGTGGCATTCAGTAAACGCTGTTCTTGCATTTTGCATCCTGCCACTATGTGTTGGACGGTTTCTGAGGTTTCTTTGCATAGTCTGCACCTTAGGTCCTGTCTTATGTGGTATATTCCTGCTTCTATGTATCTGGTACTTAGTGCTTGCTCTTGTGCTGCTATGATTAGTGCCTCTGTGCTGTCTCGGAGTCCAGCTTTCTCCAGCCATTGGTAGGATTTCTCCATGTCAGTTACGTCCATTATCTGTCGATGGTACATCCCAGGCAGCAGATTGTCTTGCCATGGTGCTTCATGTTCCTTCATGTTTGCTGATACAAAGCCTATATATATATATATATATATATACAGTGGGGCAAAAAAGTATTTAGTCAGTCAGCAATAGTGCAAGTTCCACCACTTAAAAAGATGAGAGGCGTCTGTAATTTACATCATAGGTAGACCTCAACTATGGGAGACAAACTGAGAAAAAAAAATCCAGAAAATCACATTGTCTGTTTTTTTTTCCTTTTATTTGCATATTATGGTGGAAAATAAGTATTTGGTCAGAAACAAGCAATCAAGATTTCTGGCTCTCACAGACCTGTAACTTCTTCTTTAAGAGTCTCCTCTTTCCTCCACTCATTACCTGTAGTAATGGCACCTGTTTAAACTTGTTATCAGTATAAAAAGACACCTGTGCACACCCTCAAACAGTCTGACTCCAAACTCCACTATGGTGAAGACCAAAGAGCTGTCAAAGGACACCAGAAACAAAATTGTAGCCCTGCACCAGGCTGGGAAGACTGAATCTGCAATAGCCAACCAGCTTGGAGTGAAGAAATCAACTGTGGGAGCAATAATTAGAAAATGGAAGACATACAAGACCACTGATAATCTCCCTCGATCTGGTGCTCCACGCAAAATCCCACCCCGTGGGGTTAGAATGATCACAAGAACGGTGAGCAAAAATCCCAGAACCACGCAGGGGGACCTAATGAATGAAATGCAGAGAGCTGGGACCAATGTAACAAGGCCTACCATAAGTAACACACTACGCCAGCATGGACTCAGATCCTGCAGTGCCAGACGTGTCCCACTGCTTAAGCCTGTACATGTCCGGGCCGGTCTGAAGTTTGCTAGAGAGCATTTGGATGATCCAGAGGAGTTTTGGGAGAATGTCCTATGGTCTGATGAAACCAAACTGGAACTGTTTGGTAGAAACACAACTTGTCGTGTTTGGAGGAAAAAGAATACTGAGTTGCATCCATCAAACACCATACCTACTGTAAAGCATGGTGGTGGAAACATCATGCTTTGGGGCTGTTTCTCTGCAAAGGGGCCAGGACGACTGATCCGGGTACATGAAAGAATGAATGGGGCCATGTATCGTGAGATTTTGAGTGCAAACCTCCTTCCATCAGCAAGGGCATTGATGATGAAACGTGGCTGGGTCTTTCAACATGACAATGATCCAAAGCACACCGCCAGGGCAACGAAGGAGTGGCTTCGTAAGAAGCATTTCAAGGTCCTGGAGTGGCCTAGCCAGTCTCCAGATCTCAACCCTATAGAAAACCTTTGGAGGGAGTTGAAAGTCCGTGTTGCCAAGCGAAAAGCCAAAAACATCACTGCTCTAGAGGAGATCTGCATGGAGGAATGGGCCAACATACCAACAACAGTGTGTGGCAACCTTGTGAAGACTTACAGAAAACGTTTGACCTCTGTCATTGCCAACAAAGGATATATCACAAAGTATTGAGATGAAATTTTGTTTCTGACCAAATACTTATTTTCCACCATAATATGCAAATAAAAGGAAAAAAAAACAGACAATGTGATTTTCTGGATTTTTTTTTCTCATTTTGTCTCCCATAGTTGAGGTCTACCTATGATGTAAATTACAGACGCCTCTCATCTTTTTAAGTGGTGGAACTTGCACTATTGCTGACTGACTAAATACTTTTTTGCCCCACTGTATATATGTGTGTATACATATAATATATTTAAGAATCTTAGACCAGGGATCAAAGTAGCTGCGATCCGGTCCTATCCCCGGCTGTCCGTGGCACCAATGACGTGCCCCAGGGGCCGTGGGTTACTCGGTATCGGGCCGGTTGTTTTAAAGGGATGTGTCACAGTGGCGGTGACCCGGTCCGTGACCCCAGGCGTTCATGTAAAATTAAGGGATTTGAATAGGAATAAAGTTTGTGTATAAGTCGTGATGCTACCTGTGGTATTCTGATCAGAGTGACCAGCGCTACAGTGTTCCTTCTCTGGGACAGATGTTATGATGCAGCAGAGTTGGTGAAACTCCCCACAGGCAGAGCAGTTGTCCCAGGGCTGTAGAGAAGAGTCTGTAGTTGGTGAGGAAGTGTGGAAAGGAGGATGCAGCAGTGCTGGGTGAGAGGCGCAGAAAGGAGGCAAATGACACAATTGCATGTAGTTCCAAGGGCTTTACTTACAATTCTGGCATGCACAAATACCCGCTTCGGTGCTGCGTTCTCCAGGTGAGGGGTCCAGACAACTTCCAGATAAGATGAAGTACACCCTTCCAGCACTCCCTGTCAGTATGTACCTTTCTTGGCCGTCTCCACACAATATGCTGCTTTACTCCTTCCTTCCTTTCCAGCACTTCACAGTTATCATTCCAGGCCAGCAGCTGCGAAACCTGTCAGGCAACGTGTACCCTTCCATTTCTGTGATCCTATATAGCTGCCTTTCTAGTCGGAATAACTGTGGTAGGGGCTATGGTCCATAAAGTAACCACAGCTATCGGCTTGCTAGTAGCGCCCTGAAGTACGCTAACTAGGCTAGGGGCCGTGACCCTTTGCGACCAGTTTCTTCCTCCACCTGACATCAGTCAGCGTGGATAAGGGACCCACGGGGAGTATACTCCCGCCATGTCCCAGAAGAACCACCTTTCCTTCAAGAAGCTTTCTTTATAATCCAATCTGTCCAACAGCCTCCAGTAGGAGCTGCTCCAGACACGTCCTTCTCCTTCCCTCCCTCTGAGGGAATCCCTCCTAACTTCCTATCCTTCTTCTGCTCTAAATCTATGCTCTGCCCACATCCCAACACCCTTTTGTTCCAAGCAGGGGCCATAAAGGATGCTCTGCTACACTACTTGTGTGTGAGATGTGGGATGGAATGTGGTCGGGTGTCTCCACCTTACCTGGTTGTGTGATATCACACCTCTGGGTGAGGTGCAGCATCTCTGTGGCGACTGGACCCTCAGGGGCGCCACACTCCCCCCCCCACCCCGTTGAACCCAGAACGTCCATGGGCTGAAAATAAAGTACAGATGTTACAGAGGAAAATACAAAAATATTTTTGAAACATTACTGCCAGCAGTTAACAATATATCACTATAAAACATCTCCTGAAGAGAGGTACCTTTTGCTTTAAACGTTACAAACTATCTTTATTTATATTACCTATAAATCTAAGTGCTGTCTGGTGACAACCGCCAACTTTAGTTCGTCACCTGTTCTAAATCTTTATTAACTTTACATTTTTATTAAATAATACCACTATAATATAAAGTGCTTCTGACCCTATCACTATCATAATACTATTAACATTTTTATTAATCATAGAAAACGGCAATCAATGAAAAATAATACTGTCCCAGCCGGGGTATCTTCAAGTGTCCTTTTGCTGGTGGAGGACCCGCTCCAAACCTCCAACGGTGGTCCTGGGTGGGCTGCAGGACATTACTGGTCTTCCCCTTTAGACCCTGTCTTCAGCCACACCCAACTGGTTTTTGTTCAGGTCTGCGGTAGTTGTGCAATGATTAGTCCTTATTTTCAATAGGTTTAGGTAAAACCAAGAGGGAGCACCTGAAGAGGTGCAGAACTATGTACAACAAAGTTTTCGGATCATACCTAGTTCATGATCTCAGCAGTTTTTACTTAAGAAAAACCAACATATGGAGAACTGGTGCCAAAACTGGGCAACAACTGTGCAAAAACCCTCCTGGGTAACTGTTTATAAACATTTTTAACGGTGCGGTTCTCAATTTTACTGCTTGTCACCTCCTGGTGAAGCAGAATTGCCTTTTCTTTTTTCTTCCAGGGCAGACAGTCTGGATGTCCACTACTAGGAGGCATTACAAATTGAAGGTACTCCTCCTGTTGAGCTCCTTCTGGTGGAACTGGGTTTGTGGCTGCTTGTGATGGTGAGACTGCAACCTGTTGCTGGGTTGCAGCTGGTGTCACTGCTGCTACAGACATGGAGGCTGCAGTGATAATTGATGGAGCTGCTGCTGCTGTTGTTAAAGCTGCGGTGATGACTATAGGGGCTGCTGATGTTACGGGTGCCCCCTGGTGTTCGTACACAGCTGCCAGCTCTGCAGGAATCCTGTGCATTTTTCGCAGGTGAAACCCATGGCGCATGATCGGAGTTAAGGAACAGACTGCTGGCGGTGCACATGGGCTCACTGGAAGCTCCTCAACTACTGGGGCAGGGTCGGCGGCAGTACCTGTCGGTGATGTCATTCCAGTATCTGCAGTCTCCTCCACTTCCTCTCCCAGGAGCGCCAAGTCTGCTACCCACGACCGGTTGGAGCCTCTATCTTCCTGGCCGGGGGAGCCTCCTGCTTCCACCCCGCGCCCAGCAGACATCCTCTCACGACTCTCCATCATGGCTGCCTGGGGTTGTGGCTTCATTCTGGCTCTTCTTCCCGCCGCTGAGCTTCTCTCCTCCCTTTGGGGGCGGTGTCTCTTCCCCTTGCCACCATACCAGGCCAGGACCCGGACTCCTCTGGGCGTCAGCCATGACACTTTTGCATAGAAATATAGGCAAGAGAGGTTCAGGACTTTTCGTGCTTTTCTGAGGTGCCACCCACGATGACACGCCTCTGCACTGCCATGGCGGCCATTTTCACAGTTCAATTTACAGTCCATTATATCCGTTCTTTTGCACATTTTTAGGTTTTTCAGTTTTCAAATGCAATAAATCTTCAGCACACAGGACCCGATAATACCGGGCTTCATCATCCTGTTCGTAAGGCCAAAATGACGCGCCCCAGGGGCCGTGGGTTACTCGGTATTGGGCCAGTTGTCTTAAAGGGATGTGTCACAGTGGCGGTGACCCGGTTCATGGCCCCAGGCGTTCATGTAAAATTAAGGGATTTGAATAGGATTAAAGTTTGTGTATAAGTCGTGACGCCACCTGTGGTTTCTGGTCAGTGGTGACAGCGCTGCAGTGTTGCTTCTCTGGGACAGATGTTATGATGCAGCAGAGTTGGTGAAGCTCCCCACAGGCAGAGCTGTAGTCCCAGGGCTGTAGAGATGAGTCTGTAGTTGGTGAGGCAGTGTGGAATGGAGGATGTAGCAGTGCTGGGTGAGAGGCGCAGAAAGGAGGCAAATGACACAATTGCATGTAGTTCTAAGGGCTTTACTTACAATTCTGGCATGCACAAATACCCGCTTCGGTGCTGCGTTCTCCAGGTAAGGGGTCTGGACAACTTCCAGATAAGATGAAGTACACCCTTCCAGCACTCTCTGTCAGTATGTACCTTTCTTGGCCGTCTCCACGCAATATGTTGCTTTTCTACTTTCCTTCCTTTCCAGCACCTCACAATTATCGCTCCAGGCCAGCAGCTGCGAATCCTGTCAGACAACGTGTACCCTTCCGTTTCTGTGATCCTATATAGCTGCCTTTCCAGTCGGAATAACTGTGGTAGGGGCTATGGTCCATAAAGTAACCACAGCTATTGGCTTGCTAGTAGCGCCCTGAAGTACGCTAACTAGGTTAGGGGCCGTGACCCTTTGCGACCAGTTTCTTCCTCCACCTGATGTCAGTCAGTGTGGATAAGGGACCCACAGGGAGTATGCTCCAGCCATGTCCCAGAGGAACCACCTTTCCATTAAGGAACTTTCTTTATAATCCAATTCCCAACACCCTTTTGTTCCAAGCAGGGGCCATAAAGGATGCTCTGCTACACTACTTGTGTGTGAGATGTGGGATGGAATGTGGTCGGGTGTCTCCACCTTACCTGGTTGTGAGATATCACACCTCTGGGTCAGGTGCAGCATTTCTGTGGTGACTGGACCCTCAGGGGCGCCACACCAACCGCACCATCCCTCTCCCCCTGTGGCTCCCCTGCTCAAATTTAGTCCCCGGCTCCGGCTTTGGCCTACTACTGGGCTAGGCTACTCTCCTGACAGGCCGCCCAATTGCTTGCGCCGACTCTCCCCACACTCCCGCTGGCCTATCAGCAGGGTCCTCTCTCCCTGGTCCCTGTGACAGCATGCCCTTTTCCCTGGAACTCCTCCCTCCCTGCCTCACAGAACTGGAAATCTATGTGCACGATAGAATCCACCCATGACCTGGCGCCATCTTCACGCCGCCTGCAGCCTCATACTCACAGCTCCCATTCCCCAGCCTACTACCCGTGGTGCTCTGCCTGTTTCTTTTCAGCCAGTATCCAGGTCTGTAAGCTCTGCCACTGGGGGGTCAGCTCTTATCCCCCGCATCTCTCCCTGGCATCTTAGTACACTTTGCATGTTCCTCCCGTAACAAGAAGTTACCCTCTGGTCCGACATCATCCCTCTGCCATAATTGCAAACCATCTAATATGTCTTCTCAGAAGCCCCCCACTGCTCACAACGAGAGTGCACACCATCCCGAATGGGTGACATCTCTATCTCAGTCCGTAACTGACCTAACCAAAGTATCTCACACTTTGGTCTTGGTTTTGGGACGGCTTCCTAATCCTGCTCCTGCCAGCGGGCCACAATTGCCCCCCTCAGATGCATCGGATGTTAACCCCTTGCATACCCAAAGGGATGCTCCAGAGGCGCTAGCATCAGACCCACATTCTGAGTCAGATTCAAATCAGGTCTCTGCACAGGTCTCCAAATTGCGTGACACGGTGGATACAGAGTTGTACTGGCCCAACGGAGGATTCTCCGGTGGGCCCAGGCACTGACATCTGCTGGCATACTGGCCAGCCAGTGGCTATGTGGCCCCTGTGTCAAGGAGGCCGGCCCTGTGCCAGCGGAGCAGCAGCGGGTGGCAGGAAGCCACGCCTTTCCCCGCTGCTAAAGAGAAATGAATATACATGCTTCCCACGCCCCCATGGGCATGGAGAGGAGTGAATACCATTTCTTTTTAATAGCCGGCAGTGTTAGCCGCAGAGTGAGGCTAACGCTGCTCGCATGTAAAGTTGTAAAGTCCCACCACCACCCCACTCACACTCACACACACAGCACCGCACCACATACACGCAGGCAGACACAGCACATCCCACAGCACATCCCGGCGTCCTTCTTCCTGTCTGAGACAGCCCAGCTGGATGATGTCATCATCCAGCGCACTGTTTCAGACAGCTGCGGGTGAGGAAGAGGCTGCCGGAATGTTCTGTGATGAACTTGTGGAGAAGTGAGTATGCTGTGTCTGTCTGTCTGCCTGCCTGTGTGTATGTGGTGTGGTGCTTTGTGTGTGATTGTGAGAGAGTGGTGTGATGCCATGTATGTGGTGCTGTGCTGTTTGTGTGTGTGAGAGAGTGGTGCGGTGATGTGTGTGTGTATTGGAGATTGGCAATGATGAGGTGGTGGGGAAGGACATGGACAATGATGGTGGTGGGGGGAGGCAATGATGTATGTGTTGAAATGGGCAATGATGGAGGTGGTGAAATGGGCAATGATGGGGTGGTGGGAGAGAAAGCAATGATGGTTGTGGGGTAAGGGATAATGATGATTGTGGTGGAAAATACAATGATGGTGGTGGGAGGAGGCAATGATTGAGGTGGTGGAATGGGCAATGATGGGGTTGTGGGGGAGACAGAAATGATGGAGGTGGTTTAAAGGGAAATGATAGGGGTGGTGGGGGAGAATGATAGGGGTGGTGGGGGAGAAGGCAATGATGGAGGTGGTAATGAGGACAATAATGGGGTGGAGGGGGAGAACAATGATGGAGGTGGAGAGTGGCTGCATTATACCCTATGAGGGGGGCTGCATTATACTTTATGAGGGGGCTACATTATATTTTGTGGGTGGACTGCATTATTATCTCAGGGGACTACATTATATTCTGGGGGCTACATCATACTATATGAGGGGGCTACAGTATACTCTATGGGGGGCTGCATAATATTCTGTGGTAGGGGCTGCATTATTCTCTCAGGGGACTATATTATATTCCGGGGGGGCTACATTATACTATATGAGGGGGGCAGCATTATGCAATATGAGGTGGCTACAGTATACTCTATGGGGGGGCTGCATTATATTCTGTCGTGGGGCTGCATTATACTATATTAGGGGGACTGCATTATGCCCTATGAGGGTGCTACTTTATATTCTATGGTGGGACTGCATTATACCTTATGAGGGGGTTGCATAATAATTTGTGGTGTGCTGCATTATATTCTATGAGGTGGGCTGCATTATATTCTACGAGAGTGGGCTGCATTATATTCTACGAGAGTGGGCTGCATTATATTCTATGAGAGGGGGCTGCATTATTGTTATGGGGTTACCGTGACAGAACAGAGCCAGAAGACCGCAGCGTCTGATGGTTCCTGCTTTGCCGCTGAGAAGAAGCACTTCTCCGGCGTATTAAGGGTGTTTGTTTTCTTTCAGCACGACAGGGGTTAATCGGCCATGTGGAAATCCCTGCTTGCAGCTGTGCTTGGTTAACCACTCCTCTCTCCTATAAAAGCTAGGTCTGCTGGCCAGGTCCTTGTCTGAGTTAGCATTTGCTACAAAGATCTGGAGAGGGAGAAGCTGGTGTTTGGAGTGCTGGAGGAGTTTTTTGTGCGACTGTTGCTTGGTTTGTATGCTTGGAGATTCCTCATCCTTTCCTGCTTTATTTTCTCCCCCCATGCTTCACACCCTGTTGTATACCTCTGTTGTTTGTTAGAGTATTATTTGTGAGTGGAATTTTTTTTTACCCTTGTCTCGTTCCCCTGTCTGTCGGGTTGGTGTACTTCTGTAGACAGTAGCGCCTCTCTTCCCCGGGTGGGGGGAAGGGGACAGCTGAAGGGCTAAAGCTAGGAGACAGGGCTAGGGCGGAGGCCCCGGCATCCTCGCCATCTGAGGTATCCTGGGGAACAGGACGAGTTAGGGGTGCCCCCTAGTGTCAGGGCCAGGAAAGGTGCCCCTGGTCCCAGTTTACTCACCAGCCAACCATGACAATTATATTCTATGAGGGGGCTACATTATTTCATGAGGTGGACTGCATTATATTCTATGAGTGGGCTGCATTATATTCTATGAGAGGGGCTGCATTATACTTTATTCTATGAGAGTGGGCTACATTATATTCTATGAGGGAGGCTACATTATAGTCTATGAGGGGGCTACATTATAGTCTATGAGGGAGGCTACATTATATTCTATGAGGGGGGCTACTCTAACTCCTGCTACATAATTAAGACGTATACTACCTTATATTATACCCTATTAGCGTATTTTACCATACAATTGGTGGTCTTGTATTTATTTCTATGTAGTTACATAGTGTGTCCCAAGAATGATTTTCTCTGGTGGCCTAAGGTGCTTCAGTCCGACGCTGGGTGGATAGTCTAATTGTCGCCGTTAATAAGTCTTTTAACATAAATGACTCAGAGATCTCTCCGCAGACTGTGTCTTTCAGGAAAATGAAGCGCCCTTCCCGTGCCTTCGCCAACCACGACAAGTTCAACAGGATCTTCAGGGTGGATTGGCAGCACCTGGACAAGCGTTTCCAGAGAAGAAAATGCATGAGCGTCCTGTATCCTTTTGAACCTGATCTGCTAAGCAAGTGTGCAGCATCTCCCTCGGTGGACCCTCCAGTCTCTCGATTGGCCACTAATACTATTCTACCTCTGTCTGACGATTCCTTCTTAAAGGAACCTTCCAACAGACACATTGAATCATTGGTCAAGTATGCTTTTGAGGCCGCGGGTTCTTCCCTCTGCAGGTTCTTCGCGGCTATCTGAGTAGCCAAGGCTGTTTCCACCTGGGCGAAAAATCTCCACCAGGGTATCATCACTGGTGCTCCTACAGATGATCTGGCAGACCAAATCGACCACGCGGGAAAATACCTCTTGTCTGCGTCCCTCGATGCAGCTGCCTGTTTAGCACTAGCAGCCGGCAACATCAACACCATCGCAGGGTTCTGTGGCTGAAAGCTTGAACACAGACTCCGCTACAAAGAAATCCCTAACAGGTCTTCCCTTCCATTGTTCTTGTCTCTTCGGAGGAGAGCTGGACAAGATAATCTCCAATGCCACGGGAGGAAGGAGTACGTCTCAATCTCAACAGAGAGTCAAACATACGTCCCGTCGTACAATCCTCTTTTTATTCCTTACTGAGGTTCCCGTCTCAGAGTAACCCCCGACAGGACAAGTCCCCAGTGCGTCAACAGTGGAAGAGGCCCTCCTCATCTTCGTCATTCCCTATTTAGATGACATCCACATCAAGGTCGCAACCCCCTCGGCGTGCCAGGAGAGTCTACAGATCACCTTGGATTCTCTTTCCCGTCTGGGCTGGATTGTCAACCCTGCAAAGTTGTTTCTGATCCCGGCCCAATGCCTTGTCTTTCTGGGAATGCTTTTCGACACCTCCCAAGCAAAGATTTTCCTACCAAAGGAAAAGTCTCTAGCACTTATGCGTGGGGCTCGGTCTCTCAGAGGTCGCCCTCACTGTTCCCTCCGCTTCTGCATGAGTGTACTAGGCAAGATGGTTGCTTCAATGGAATCAGTACCGTTTGCTTAGTCCCACACGCGTCCTCTCCAATTCTTCCTTTTAGCGAGATGGGACAAGCCGATCCGTTCCCTGGATCGGTTTGTCTCAATTCCTTCGCAAACAAAGCAGTCCCTGAAATGGTGGGAGTGTTCCCAGTCGGTCCATCTAGGGAAGTCTTTCCTACCCATTCGTTGGAAGATAGTAACGACGAACGCCAGTGTTTTCGGTTGGGGAGCAGTGTTCCAAGATTTGACGATCCAGGGTCGATGGTCAGCTCAGGAATCATCCCTTCCAATAAACATTCTGGAACTCCGAGCAATATTTGTGGCCCTGCTTCATTGGCAGGAACTTCTTTACAGATGTTCGTTTCGAGTCCAATCCAACTATGCCACGGCGGTGGCGTTTGTCAACCAGCAAGGGGGAACTCGAAGTCAGGCAGCGATGTCAGAGGTCGCTCCGATCCTGTCTTGGGCCTAGCAGAATGTCCCAGCAATTTCCGCGGTGCACATCCCAGGGGTTGATAATTGGGCAGCAGACTTTCTCAACCAAGAAGGTCTCGCTGTAGGCGAATGGTCACTGAATCCATCAGTCTTTCACAGGATCTGCCTCAGATGGGGGACTCCGGATATCAACCTCAAGTACTCCAGACTCAACAACAAGGTTCCTCAATTTCTGTCCAGATTTCGCGATCCGCTAGTGATGGGATCCGATGCACTTGCGATGCCCTAGACACAGTTCTCCCTTCCATACTTATTTATAGAGTTGGTCAACCTTCTAGTGGACACGCCGTGGAGACTCCTGGATCATCCTGACCTTTTGTTGCAGGGGCCCCTCTTCCACCAGAATTCTCAATCTCTAAATTTAACAGCATGGCTGTTGAAGCCGCAGTTTTAAAGTCGGTTGGGTTCTCTAATCAAGTCGTCCAGACCATGATTAAAGCAAGGAAGCCTTCATCCTCTCGCATCTACCACAGTACATGGAAAGCATTTTTTCAGTGGTGTGAGACTCTACGGATCAATTTTGTCTTTTCCAAAGGAATCTGGCTGTTCGCCGACAGCTCAAAACATTCATTCAAGGAGTTAATCACTCCATTCCTCCCTACCGGCCCCAAGTGGATCCCTGGGATCTTAATTTAGTGCTCGATGTCTTACAGGAGTCTCCGTTTGAACTACTGTGTGAGATCCCTTTCACGTTCCCTTCCTAGAAGGTCGCTTTCCTGGTCGCTATTACTTCAATTAGATGGGCTTCAGAGCTACCAGCGCTTTCTTGTCACTCTCCTTACCTGGTTTTTCACCAGGACAAGGTGGTCCTACATCCGGTTCCTTCCTTTCTCCCTAACATAGTTTCTGGTGTTCATCTAAATGATGACATCGTACTTCTATCTTTTTGTCCGTCTCCCTTTCACCCCCGAGAGAGGTCACTAAATAAACTGGACCTGGTGAGAGCTCTACTTGTTTTACCTGTCCAGGACTGAGCCATTCCAGTGCTCAGATTCTCTGTTCATAATCCCAGAAGGTCCACGGAAAAGTTTCCTTGTGTCCAGGTCTACCATTGCTCGATGGATCTGTCCCACCGTTCTGGAAGCTTACCAACTAAGAGGTAGTAGAAACTGAAAGAAAAAGAGCGCAATAGGGTCTTACCCGAGAAAACACAGATATAAGTCAATGGTTTATACTCACCCTCTGCAGGAGAGTAACAGGCATAAAGGAACAAGGTCAGCTTGCTGCACATCCAAATGACCACGCCGTGGCCATAAATCTTCAGATTCAAGGAAGGAATTTTTATGGATTAAACGTGCGCTACCAGACCATCACTCCTCACAAGTTGTGTAGTTAATACATTTATTTCCCTACGCGTTTCAAAGTTAAAAACTTCTTCCTCAGGGGATGATATGTACAGACAGGTATAGACAACGCCGGTTTTATACATACACAATTCAAAAATTGGCGCCAAGAGTCACATGTTGCGAGGGAGAAAAAAAAAAATCAGCGGTCATCAGTGTTATGATATCAAGGGATATTAAAAACTTATTCTTTTCAACAAATTAATTATTTTAATATATTTTCAGATGACTGTATAAAGGAAAAAGAAAAAAAGAAGAAAAAAGGAAAAAATTATGAACAAAAAAGGAAAAGAACCAGAAATAACGAGGTCCGAAAGAGCGCAAAAGTCAGTACATAGACCACCACTCTGAATGAGGCGATAACGTGTCACAAAGAAGAAAAGGGGGGGATGGATGGACATCTTTCTATAAAATATATAAATATTTATTGAAGTTTATAAAATTAATAAAAAGGAATTTATCAAAAACTTTATTGCATGTAAAAAGAATAATTAAAATTATAAAAAGCATGTGTGTAAAATGTGAAAAAAAGTGTCTATTTGATAAACCCGCAGCAGAAGAAGTATTGCATAAAAATTAGCACCTTTATGGTGACAAGAGTTAAAAATGCGTGTCTAAATCCAGAATAAAGGAGTATGTCTGGTAACAGATTGTGAAGGGGAAGGAGAACGTTAGAGAAGAATGTTTCCATAGGCAGCCAGAAAAGTCCGTGGCAGCAGAGGAGAGAAAAGATTCTTGGACGGACGGACACCCAGAACGCCGAGAGAAGAAGGATCGCATCCAAATGGGGGAGGGAGAGATAAAGAACGGAAAGATCTCACATATTAGCAGAGTAAAACAGACAGCGCTGGTCATGGAGAGAATAAAATGATACAGTAGAGAATAGTATTTTTAACAATGAAGCTGCTCATAACAGAACAGTTTTAAACAAGATAAAGACAGCGGTGACCGATATTAGACATAAAGTCGCACACATAAAAATACATTGTAGGTAAGAGATAAAAGAAAACCAATTCTACCAGACATGATATCAGCTCAAAATAATTATTCAAAACGGAAAAGAAGGTATTAATTTACTTTCACAGGAAAACCTCAGTGATTTCGTTGAGACCATCTGGTCTTAAGGTATTCAGTCTATAAATCCAGAAGACCTCTTTCCTATTAAGAGACCCTATTCTATCAGTAATAGTGTCCGGGATATGTTCTATGGGGCTGATTTTCAGATTATTGAAATTTTTATTATGTTCAACTGTACAATGTCTGGACAGACCATGCTTTAAAAAACCTTTTTTGATATTGTGTCTGTGGGAGTTAATTCTTAGATGTAGTGGTTGGACTGTCCTGCCCACATACTGTTTACCGCATTCACACTCGATCAGATAAATCACGAAGTCAGTGGTGCAGCTAAGAAAATCCTTGATAGGAAAAACTTCGTTAGTGTTAGTCGATTTAAAGTTCTTATCTTTATGCGCTATACAAGTACAGCATAGACAGTTCCTCTTGCCACATTTAAAAATACCCTTGGGGGGAGTCTTATACGCAGATAAAAAATTCATTATTATTTTTTGTATTTTTTAAGCGGCTAGGAGCCACTACACTTTTAATGGTGGGGGCTCTTCTGAACGTTATACCAGGATTACCTGGGAGAAATTTCTGCAATACGGGATCATTCAATAAAATGTACCAATTACTACTCAAAATCTTCCTGATTTCTATATGTTCAGAGCAAAATTGTGTAATAAAATTAGTCATGAGTTTATTATTTTTAG
Organism: Dendrobates tinctorius; assembly: GCF_039654945.1. Taxonomy (NCBI): domain Eukaryota; kingdom Metazoa; phylum Chordata; class Amphibia; order Anura; family Dendrobatidae; genus Dendrobates; species Dendrobates tinctorius. Next base: position 2,444,313 of record NW_027361847.1, read on the forward strand.
GTTTAACTACTTTAGTGCCATTGATGAGACTTTCTTGAGATAAATTAATACAATTATTGAAAGCGCTTGTAAGTAAATTATCAGGGTATTTTTTCTCAATAAACCTATTTCTTAGTATTATTGCCTGATCTTCAAAAACCTTCTTATCTGTACAGTTTTTCCTTATTCTTCTATATTGGTTTTCGGGAATGTTCCTCAGCCATTTCCCGAAGTGACCACTACTGAAAGGGATATAACTATTTGTATCAACATTTTTAAAAAAGGTTTTCGTTAAAATTCTATTATTCTCAATGTAGATAGTTAAATCCAAAAAATTAATATTTACCTTATCATATATAGCTGAGAAGTTTAAACCCCAAAAATTGTTATTGATATCCTGAATAAAATCACCAATATTGTTTCCAGAATTGTCCCATATAAAAAACAAATCATCTATATATCTTTTATAGAGCATACAATTGTTGTACCATCTAGATTTAAAAATATAAAAATCTTCAAATACCCCCATAAAAATATTAGCATAGGTTGGTGCCACCTTTGAGCCCATCGCGGTCCCGAGCTGCTGATGGTATAAAAATCCATTAAAAGTGAAGTAATTATTCAAAATAAAATCCATGCCCTTTAAAATAAAGTTTTTCTGTCCTTTACTAAGTCTTTCATCTTTCAATAGGGCTTTATTGAAACAAGCCAAACCCAAATTATGCGGGATGTTAGAGTATAAAGAAGATACATCCATGATTACCAGTATGTATTGTGATTTCCATTCAATTTGTTGTAAAAATTGAATTAATTGGGTGGAATCTTTAATGAAGCTTTTAAGTAAAGGAACGTGAGAGACCATTATTCTGTCGATACAATGTGATAAATTACTGGTTAAAGAATTGATGCCCGAGATGATAGGTCTCCCTGGGGGATTGACAAGGCATTTATGGATTTTAGGCAAATGGTAGAAGAAGGGGGTTTTTGGATTTGTTATGTGAAGAAACTTCAGTTCATTTTTATCAAAAATATTGTTATTTTTTCCTTCCAAGATTAAATTGTTATAAGCAACTCTAGACTTGGTTAGAGTATCGAAAGAAACTTTGATATAATACTTATCATCTGATAATATATTAAGAGCTTCATTACAGTAATCATCTCTATTCTGGATTACTGTCCCTCCCCCCTTATCTGCTGACCAAATCACTATCTCAGCATTGGATTTCAGTGTTTTCAGAGCAATTTTTTCATTTTTTGTTAGATTAAATTTATGACCACAAGGAAATTTGGTAGAAAAAATCTCTTTGAATTGCTTTTGTACAACATCACTGAAAACCTTTAAATGGTGACCTCTATCTTCCACTGGATAGAATTTGGATTTAATTGGGACATTCAGATGAAAGTCAGATTCACTCTTCATTTCACTGTTAGTTTGTGTATAGTCATTTGCGTTATTACATGTAGTTTTATTTATTTCTTTTATTGCAAAGTGTCTTTTTAGTGTGAGTTTTCTAATGAACAGCTGGAGATCTAAAAAAAAGATCAAAATCGTTGGTTTTATAAGTGGGACAAAAATTCAACCCTTTCGAGAGGACCTTAATTTCATCGATAGTAAGAATGTAGGAAGATAAATTGAAGATATTATTACCTACAGTGGAAGATTTATTTCTATCTCTTATTTTACATTTATTTTCCCTTTCTTTTTTTCTGCCCCCTCTGCATCCTCTATAGGGCCCTTTCTTTTTCCAGTTCTTGGAGAAAAAAAGTTTTTTATCTGTGAGTTTTTTATAATTGTCTGCGGTAAAAAAGGAACCGTAGCAGTGTTATTAGTGTTCGAGTTATCAATTAAAACAGTATTATCACTAGGTGCATTAGAAGAATTATCCTCAGGAACAGGATTGCCTTTGGAAATGTTCAGATCAATTTCCTCATAAATAGAAAGGTCAAGTAGTGAATGGGGAATAGAATCAGGAAACTCAATAAGTGCAGGTGAAGAGAGTTCAACAGGGGTGGGTGTAATAATTTTATCCTGTGTAAGGATAGGGTTAACAGTGTCAATTAAATTTTTCTTAGTGCCATTATCATTGAGGTGTTCTACTTGTTTTCTAATATTTTCCAATTGTTTCATGGCTTCAATAAGGGGTGCTGTAGCTACAGTGCTTTTTATAACCGGAGGTTTGGAAAAAATATTTTCCTTATTTCCAGTTGATGGACCTTTAGGAAAAAAGTCTTTATCTTGTTTAAAACTGTTCTGTTATGAGCAGCTTCATTGTTAAAAATACTATTCTCTACTGTATCATTTTATTCTCTCCATGACCAGCGCTGTCTGTTTTACTCTGCTAATATGTGAGATCTTTCCGTTCTTTATCTCTCCCTCCCCCATTTGGATGCAATCCTTCTTCTCTCGGCGTTCTGGGTGTCCGTCCGTCCAAGAATCTTTTCTCTCCTCTGCTGCCACGGACTTTTCTGGCTGCCTATGGAAACATTCTTCTCTAACGTTCTCCTTCCCCTTCACAATCTGTTACCAGACATACTCCTTTATTCTGGATTTAGACACGCATTTTTAACTCTTGTCACCATAAAGGTGCTAATTTTTATGCAATACTTCTTCTGCTGCGGGTTTATCAAATAGACACTTTTTTTTCACATTTTACACACATGCTTTTTATAATTTTAATTATTCTTTTTACATGCAATAAAGTTTTTGATAAATTCCTTTTTATTAATTTTATAAACTTCAATAAATATTTATATATTTTATAGAAAGATGTCCATCCATCCCCCCCTTTTCTTCTTTGTGACACGTTATCGCCTCATTCAGAGTGGTGGTCTATGTACTGACTTTTGCGCTCTTTCGGACCTCGTTATTTCTGGTTCTTTTCCTTTTTTGTTCATAATTTTTTCCTTTTTTCTTCTTTTTTTCTTTTTCCTTTATACAGTCATCTGAAAATATATTAAAATAATTAATTTGTTGAAAAGAATAAGTTTTTAATATCCCTTGATATCGTAACACTGATGACCGCTGATTTTTTTTTTTCTCCCTCGCAACATGTGACTCTTGGCGCCAATTTTTGAATTGTGTATGTATAAAACCGGCGTTGTCTATACCTGTCTGTACATATCATCCCCTGAGGAAGAAGTTTTTAACTTTGAAACGCGTAGGGAAATAAATGTATTAACTACACAACTTGTGAGGAGTGATGGTCTGGTAGCGCACGTTTAATCCATAAAAATTCCTTCCTTGAATCTCAACTAAGAGGTAGAGCACGCCCATTGAGGCTCACGGCACACTCCACGTGTTCGGTGGGGGCCTCCTGGGCAGTTCGCCATCAGGCGTCGGCCTTGCAGAGCTGCAAAGCTGCTACATGGGCTTCCATTCATACATTTACCAAGTTCTACGGGGTTCACACTCATGCTTCATCACATGCGAACCTTGGTAGAAAGGTCCTGCAAGCAGCAGTGGCCTGAGCTCTGACTTAAGGATAATAATAATACTTCTTCCCACCCTTGGGACTGTTTTGGGACATCCCATGCTTTCCTGAGTCCCCCAATGAAGTGAGCAAGTAAGATTTTGGGTACTCAATGTAAAATCTTTTTCATTGGGGAACACAGCACCCGTCCTTGTTTATTGTGGTTATGTTATGATAGTTGTATATCTGTTGCTTCTCCTACTGCTTTCTTACTAACTGATTAGCTTCCTGCCAGTTGCTGGGTATGTATTTCTGGGGAGGAGCTAAGCTTTTTCGCATAGTGTCAACCTCCTAGTGGCAGCAGCATACTCCCATGGTATCCTGTGTCCCCCAAAGAAGGATTCGAGAAAAAGATTTTACGGTGAGTACCCAATATCTTACTTTTCTCCTGTTACTCTTGTGAAAATGCAAACTTTTGGACTAAAGCAACATTTTTTGTGGGAAAAAACTACATTTTCATTTTTTCCTTCCACATTGCTTGAATTCCTGTGAAGCACCTGAATGGTTCATAAGCTTATTGAATGTGGTTTTGAGCACATTGTCCATACTCCTTTCTCCTTACATTTTATTAAGTATGACTCTTTCTACATTTCAGCGCCAATCAACTGCAAGTCTCTTGCTTTACAAAGAAGTGCTACTCATTCTCTTACAGTCCTTTTTTCCACACAGTGTCCAGGTAACAACACTGTATCTGGCCCACAGCATCCAGGTAACAACACTGTATCTGGCCCACAGCGTCCAGGTAACAACAGTGTTGTATCTGCCTCACAGCGTCCAGGTAACAACACTGTATTTGGCCCACAGCGTCCAGGTAACAACACTGCATCTGGCCCACAGCGTCCAGGTAACAACACTGCATCTGCCCCACAGCGTCCAGGTAACAACACTGCATCTGCCCCACAGCGCCAAGGTAGTAACACTGTATCTGCCCCACAGCGTCCAGGTAATAACACTGTATGTGCCTCACAGCGTCCAGGTAATAACACTGTATGTGCCTCACAGCATCCAGGTAATAACACTGTATCTGCCCCACAGCGTCCAGGTAATAACACTGTATCTGCCCCACAGCGTCCAGGTAATAACAGTATCTGGCCTCACAGCGTCCAGGTAATAACACTGTATCTGCCCCACAGCGTCCAGGTAATAACACTGTATCTGCCCCACAGCGTCCAAGTAATAACACTATCTGGCCTCACAGCATCCAGGTAATAACACTATCTGGCCTCACAGCGTCCAGGTAATAATCCTGTATCTGCCTCAAAGCGTCCAGGTAATAACACTGTATCTGCCTCACAGTGTCCAGGTAATAACCCTGTACCTGTCCCACAGCATCCAGGTAATAACACTGTATCTGCCCGACAGTGTCCAGGTAATAACACTGTATCTGCCCGACAGTGTCCAGGTAATAACACTGTATCTGCCTCACAGCGTCCAGGTAATAACACCAGGCCTGTGGAGTCGGTAAGCCAAACCTGCGACTCTGACTCCTCAATTTCCCTTACACCGACTCCGACATATATTGCTTATATTTAAGTGAAAAATGTATTGTAGTACAATGTGAACATCAGACATTTAATCATTTCTATGATACAATAATCAAGACATTTAGATAGAACATAATAGATATTTATTGGAATACAACTTTAGAACACAAAAACTGTAATAAATTGTAAATATGTAATACACTATGTAATATCGATTACATATATATATATATATATATATATATACAGTATATATATATATATATATATAACACTATGTAATAAACTATGTAAGTGGCAAAAACAGTTTTCAACAAAAACATAGTAAATAACATTTGTGAAGTCTATGAATTTGTTCTTAGAATTGCCTCCATCAGATCCTCCTTCATAGATGACCTCACATCTGACCTAATAATTTTAAGGCCAGAGAACAACCTCTCTACACTAACTTGGGTTAGAGGCAAAGCCATAACCACATGGGCAACATCTCTAAGGGTACTGTCACACTTAGCGATGTACCAGCGATCTCGACCAGCGATATGACGCGGTCAGGATCGCTGGTACATCGCTAAGTGGTCGCTAGTGAGCTGCCACACAGGCAGATCTCACTAGCGACATCGCTGGGGACGGGGGTCGCTACTTACCTGTCACACCAGGCGATCCTGAGTCCTCCCGCCCGGCTCCACGCGTCGCTTGTCGTCACAGCAGGAAGCGCCGCAGGAAGCTGACGACGAGAAACGGTCCTGAACGTTCTCGCGCGATCAGCGATAACCAGCGGGGGAGCGGGTTGTAGGTAAGTATCAGACACAGCGATATCGCTAGCAATATTGCTATAACGTCACAAGTTATAGCGATATTGCTAGCGATATCTCTTAGTGTGACATGCCCTTAACAATTTCCAAGTATAAAGAAATTGCCTCATGCACAGTCAGTTTTGATGAACGGTTGAATTTTTCATTTTCTTTGAGAGCAAGTGAAACATTTTGCTGAAATATGGTCAATCTGCTGCTATAGGAGTCGGAGTGAAATCTTTTTCCTTGCAGCAACGCTTTGCCTGCTCCATATCATCCAAATACTTGTCAAAGTCAAACTCCTCATCTGATGAGGATGAAGATATGGCAGCAGTAGCACTGTCAGGACCCAAGTCCTCTTGCGCCTGGTAGTCCTCCTGTAGGCCACTCATCCTAACTGCACCTCAGTCAGAGCTTCTTTTCCTTTAGTAAGCTGTTGATCATCAAGCAATATACGATGACTTGGGTCCACATAAGCAGCTGCCAGAAAAATTTTATTTTCCAATAGCTGTGTCTCTCTCCGTTTCATTGAAGCAGAAATGCCATCTGCGATTAAATCTCCTCTTTGGGACAGGCAAAATAGCAAGTTCTTCCACTCCCTTATGAAAATGCCAGGAGTTAAATCCTCAGCTTGTAATTTTTTAGTCACGGTAAATAGGTGATTAAGCAATTCCTTCAATTCAGCCACCTGTGTCCATTGACCTTCATTTAGGGTTACCTGAGGGTTCGCCATATCTATAAGAAACGGTTTTAGCCAGGATCAAAACTAGGGGGGGGCAGAATCTCATACTGCACAACTCAGCTGCTGCAGAACCTTATACTGCACACCCCTACACTTGAAAATAAAGTCTGCACCTTAAGATGTGGTGAATGCAGTCTATTTATTCCAACTATCAATTGATGTTGATGTGTTACTGAAGACGAGCAATGCCTGTCCTGGGCATCCTTTTGGGCAGCTATGAGGTGTCCCTGACTGGTGCTAAAAAAAAAAAGGAGTGTTAGTCTGTGTGCTACCCGGCTTTCATTCTTTTTGGTACAGATAAGATATGGATAGACAGATATGGATAAATGGATATGTAGATAGAGCAGATTTCTAATCTGCTTTTGCTATTGAAAACATTATCTATGAGCTCAAAAACCTTTCAGGTGATGCGTTTTTTTAAAAAGCTGATCTGCTTTTGCAGCTGAAAAACGTATCCTCAAAAAACGCAGCAAAAACGCTGTGTGTGAATGTAGCCTTAGATCAGGAATAGAACAGCCATTTATAGGACATTTCATAACTTTCCTAAATTCCTATGAAAAAATATTCAGCACATTCTGCATTGAACTACTGTACCCAATTTATTATATATTTTAGGAGTCAGACCATTTTATACCGACTCCAACTCCACCAAAATGAGCTCCGACTCCACAGCCCTGAATAACACTCTACCTGCCTCACAGCGTCCAGGTAATAACACTGTATCTGCCCCACAGCGTCCAGGTAATAACACTGTATCTGCCCCACAGCGTCCAGGTAATAACACTGCATCTGCCTAACAGCGTCCAGGTAATAACACTGTATTTGCCCCACAGCGTCCAGGTAATAACACTACCTTCCCCACAGCGTCCAGGTAATAACACTGTATCTTCCCCACAGCGTCAAGGTAATAACACTGTATCTGCCTCACAGCCTCCAGGTAATAAAGCTGTATCTGCCCCACAGCGTCCAGGTAATAACACTGTAGCTGCCTCACAGCCTCCTGGTAATAACGCTGTATCTGCCCCACAGCCTCCAGGTAATAATCCTGTATCTGCCTCAAAGCGTCCAGGTAATAACACTGTATCTGCCTCACAGCGTCCAGGTAATAACCCTGTACCTGTCCCACAGCATCCAGGTAATAACACTGCATCTGCCCCACAGCGTCCAGGTAATAACACTGCATCTGCCTCACAGCGTCCATGTAATAACACTGTATCTGCCCCACAGCGTCCAGGTAATAACACTGTATCTGCCCCACAGCGTCCTGGTAATAACACTATCTGCCCCACAGCGTCCAGGTAATAATGGTTATAGCGCTGTATCTGCCCCACAGCGTCCAGGTAATAACACTGTATCTTCCCCACAGCGTCCAGGTAATAACACTGTATCTTCCCCACAGCGTCCAGGTAATAACACTGTATCTTCCCCACAGCGTCCAGGTAATAACCCTGTATCTTCCCCACAGCGTCCAGGTAATAACCCTGTATCTGCCTCACAGCCTCCAGGTAATAACGCTGTATCTGCCCCACAGCGTCCAGGTAATAACGCTGTAGCTGCCTCACAGCCTCCAGGTAATAAAGCTGTATCTGCCCCACAGCCTCCAGGTAATAACCCTGCATCTGCCCCACAGCGTCCAGGTAATAACACTGTATCTTCCCCACAGCGTCCAGATAATAACACTGCATCTGCCTCACAGCATCCAGGTAATAACACTGTATCTGCCCCACAGCGTCCAGGTAATAACCCTGCATCTGCCCCACAGCGTCCAGGTAATAAACCTGTATCTGCCTCACAGCCTCCAGGTAATAACACTGTATCTGCCCCACAGCGTCCAGGTAATAACACTGTATCTGCCTCACAGCGTCCAGGTAATAACCCTGCATCTACCCCACAGCATCCAGGTAATAACCCTGCATCTGCCCCACAGCGTCCAGGTAATAACCCTGTATCTGCCTCACAGCCTCCAGGTAATAACACTGTATCTGCCCCACAGCGTCCAGGTAATAACCCTGCATCTGCCCCACAGCGTCCAGGTAATAAACCTGTATCTGCCTCACAGCCTCCAGGTAATAACACTGTATCTGCCCCACAGCGTCCAGGTAATAATGGTTATAGCGCTGTATCTTCCCCACAGCGTCCAGGTAATAACACTGTATCTTCCCCACAGCGTCCAGGTAATAACCCTGTATCTGCCCCACAGCGTTCAGGTAATAATGGTTATAGCGCTGTATCTGCCCCACAGCGTCCAGGTAATAACACTATCTGCCCCACAGAGTCCAGGTAATAACACTGTATCTGCCCCACAGCGTCCAGGTAATAACACTACCTTCCCCACAGCGTCCAGGTAATAACACTGTATCTTCCCCACAGCGTCAAGGTAATAACACTGTATCTGCCTCACAGCCTCCAGGTAATAAAGCTGTATCTGCCCCACAGCGTCCAGGTAATAACACTGTAGCTGCCTCACAGCCTCCTGGTAATAACGCTGTATCTGCCCCACAGCCTCCAGGTAATAATCCTGTATCTGCCTCAAAGCGTCCAGGTAATAACACTGTATCTGCCTCACAGCGTCCAGGTAATAACCCTGTACCTGTCCCACAGCATCCAGGTAATAACACTGCATCTGCCCCACAGCGTCCAGGTAATAACACTGCATCTGCCTCACAGCGTCCATGTAATAACACTGTATCTGCCCCACAGCGTCCAGGTAATAACACTGTATCTGCCCCACAGCGTCCTGGTAATAACACTATCTGCCCCACAGCGTCCAGGTAATAATGGTTATAGCGCTGTATCTGCCCCACAGCATCCAGGTAATAACACTGTATCTTCCCCACAGCGTCCAGGTAATAACACTGTATCTTCCCCACAGCGTCCAGGTAATAACACTGTATCTTCCCCACAGCGTCCAGGTAATAACCCTGTATCTTCCCCACAGCGTCCAGGTAATAACCCTGTATCTGCCTCACAGCCTCCAGGTAATAACGCTGTATCTGCCCCACAGCGTCCAGGTAATAACGCTGTAGCTGCCTCACAGCCTCCAGGTAATAAAGCTGTGTCTGCCCCACAGCCTCCAGGTAATAACCCTGCATCTGCCCCACAGCGTCCAGGTAATAACACTGTATCTTCCCCACAGCGCCCAGATAATAACACTGCATCTGCCTCACAGCATCCAGGTAATAACACTGTATCTGCCCCACAGCGTCCAGGTAATAACCCTGCATCTGCCCCACAGCGTCCAGGTAATAAACCTGTATCTGCCTCACAGCCTCCAGGTAATAACACTGTATCTGCCCCACAGCGTCCAGGTAATAACACTGTATCTGCCTCACAGCGTCCAGGTAATAACCCTGCATCTACCCCACAGCATCCAGGTAATAACCCTGCATCTGCCCCACAGCGTCCAGGTAATAACCCTGTATCTGCCTCACAGCCTCCAGGTAATAACACTGTATCTGCCCCACAGCGTCCAGGTAATAACCCTGCATCTGCCCCACAGCGTCCAGGTAATAAACCTGTATCTGCCTCACAGCCTCCAGGTAATAACACTGTATCTGCCCCACAGCGTCCAGGTAATAATGGTTATAGCGCTGTATCTTCCCCACAGCGTCCAGGTAATAACACTGTATCTTCCCCACAGCGTCCAGGTAATAACCCTGTATCTGCCCCACAGCGTCCAGGTAATAATGGTTATAGCGCTGTATCTTCCCCACAGCGTCCAGGTAATAACACTGTATCTTCCCCACAGCGTCCAGGTAATAACCCTGTATCTGCCCCACAGCGTCCAGGTAATAACACTGTATCTGCCTCACAGCGTCCAGGTAATAAACCTGTATCTGCCTCACAGCGTCCAGGTAATAACACTGTATCTGCCTCACAGCGTCCAGGTAATAACACTGTATCTGCCTCACAGCGTCCAGGTAATAACCCTGCATCTGCCCCACAGCGTCCAGGTAATAACCCTGCATCTGCCCCACAGCGTAGAGGTAATAACCCTGCATCTGCCCCACAGCGTCCAGGTAATAACCCTGTATCTGCCTCACAGCCTCCAGGTAATAACACTGTATCTGCCCCACAGCGTCCAGGCAATAACGGTTATAGCGCTGTATCTGCCCCACAGCGTCCAAGTAATAACACTGTATCTGCCCCACAGTGTCCAGGTAATAACCCTGTATCTGCCCCACAGCGTCCATGTAATAACCCTGTATCTGCCCCACAGCGTCCAGGTAATAACCCTGTATCTGCCCCACAGCGTCCGGGTAATAACACTGTATCTGCCTCACAGCGTCCAGGTAATACTGTATCTGCCTCACAGCATCCAGGTAGTAACACTGTATCTGCCCCACAGCATCCAGTGTTATGAATGAGTCACCGTAGGAGGCAAAAACAGAAATACTAGCTAAGTCCAGAAAACCAGAGAAGTTGGCAGCTATCGGATTGCAGACCCCTGAACCTATCAACAACAACTAGCAGTAGCCGTGGGGGTTCCTACGGTGCCCTAGACCCCTTGATCACAGCCGGAGAACTAAATAGCCTAAAGACAGAAAGGGAAATCTAAACTGCCCCAGAGCAGACCCCAAAGCAATAGGCAGCCCCCAACATATAATGACGGTGAAGCAAGATGAAAAAACACTCACACAGATAGAAAGATTAGGCTGAGCAAAAGATGGGGCCCAAGCTAACTAAATAGGACAGGATAGAAAAGCTGCTGTCTGCAATCCGCCAAAACCCTATCAAAAACAAGAGCCAACAGACTGATAGGGAAAAAAGCCCTGAAGACGCTAGGCTTCAAAAAAGACTATAACAGTACTCAGGTATTTTCTGAAGACAGAGCAAAAAGGAATTCAGCTCACCCCAGCAGGGAATGGCAGAAATCCAGTAAAACAATGCAAAACAAAACCAAAACACAAATGCAAAAAGCAGAGCAGAAAACTTAGCTTTTGAGGAGCAGGAATCAGACTGGTCTCCAAGAATCCCTCAGAGAAATCACCCGCAAGGCAGAAGGGCGTCGGCTGCCTTATATCCAGTCAGCAATTCTAGTCACCCAGTCATCATCATTCTGCTCAGGTGATTGGTAATCAGCCTCACTACCTTCCTTCACCAGAAGAGGGAGTTCATCAGACCTCAATGGTGAAGGGGAAAATGAACTCACAACAGTACCTCCCCCTTGAGGAGGGGTCACCGAACCCTCATCCACGCCACCAGGGCGATCAGGGTGAGCCCGATGAAAGGCACACACCAATCTTTTGGCATGAATATCAGAGGCAGAGACCCAGGAATTATCCTCCTGACCATAACCCTTCCACTTAACCAAATACTGGAGTCTCCGTCTAGCCAGACGGGAATCCAGTATTTTCTCTACCTCATATTCCATGTTACCTTCAACCAATGCAGGGTCCGGAGGTGCCACCCCAGGAACAACTGGTTCAACAAACCTCTTCAACAAGGACTTATGAAACACATTATGGATTTTAAATGTGACAGGAAGAGCCAAACGAAAAGAGACCGGATTAATAATCACCAAAATCTTGTAAGGTCCAATAAATCTAGGCTTAAACTTAGGAGAAGCCACCTTCATAGCGATATTTTTTGATGACAACCAAACCATATCACCAACCTTAAACTGGGGATCAATGGTCCTATGTCAGTTGGAAAACCGCTGGGCCTTTTCCTGGGAGATAACTTATCCACCACTTGGTCCCAGATCTGGTGCATTCTCTCCACCACAGTGTCAACACCTGGGCAGGCAGAAGGCTCCACCTGCCCTGAAGAAAATCGAGGATGAAACCCAAAGTTACAAAAAAAAGTGACATCAAAGTGGCAGAACTAGCTCTATTATTTAAAGCAAATTCGGCCAAGGGCAAAAATGAAACCCAATCATCCTGATCAGCGGAAATAAAACATCTCAAATACGACTCCAAGGTCTGGTTTGTTCTCTCCGTCTGCCCATTGGTCTGAGGGTGAAAAGCAGAGAAGGACAACTGAATTCCCAGCTTGGAACAGAAAGTCCTCCAAAATCTAGACACAAACTGAACTCCTCTGTCAGATACAATGTTCTCAGGAATCCCATGCAAGCGAACCACCTGTTGCAAAAACACTGGCACCAACTCAGAGGAAGATGGCAACTTAGGGAGTGGTACAAGATGAACCATCTTAGAGAACCTATCACAAATCGCCCAAATAACAGTCATTCTCTGAGAGACAAGCATATCAGAGATGAAATCCATTGAAATATGGGTCCATGACCTCCTGGGGACCGGCAAAGGCATCAACAACCCACTAGAGCGAGAACAAGATTTAGACCAGGAGCAAGTCCCACAGGACTGCACAAAATTCCTGATATCACGAGACAAGGCGGGCCACCAAAAAGACCGACTCACCAGATCTCTAGTACCAAAAATACCTGGATGACCAGCCAATGCAGCCATCTCCTCCAGTCCCTTTCCCCTGCTGTCACCCCTCACCTAACTAAAATATTTAACCTCTCTCTCTCTTCTGGTATTTTTCCCTCCTCATTTAAGCATGCCATCATACATCCACTACTTAAAAAACCATCCCTCGACCAAAACTGTGCCGCTAACTATAGACCTGTCTCTAATCTTCCCTTCATCTCTAAACTCCTGGAACGCCTGGTCCACTCCCGTCTTATCCGCTATCTCTCAGAAAACTCTGTTCTCGACCCTCTCCAATCCGGTTTCCGCTCTTTACACTCCACTGAAACTGCCCTCACTAAAGTCTCTAATGATCTGCTAACAGCTAAATCAAATGGTCATTACTCCATGCTAATTCTCTTGGATCTCTCTGCAGCATTCGACACTGTGGATCATCAGCTCCTCCTCACTATGCTCCATTCCATTGGCCTCAAGGACACCGTTCTCTCCTGGTTCTCCTCCTATCTCTCCGACCGCTCCTTTACTGTTTCTTTTGCCGGTTCCTCCTCCTCTCACCTTCCCCTTACTGTTGGGGTTCCTCAAGGATCGGTTCTAGGCCCCCTCCTCTTCTCCTTGTACACTGCCCCTATTGGTCAAACAATCAGTAGATTTGGTTTCCAGTACCATCCCTATGCTGATGACACCCAATTATACGCTTCTTCTCCTGACATCACGCCAGCCTTTCTAGAAAACACCGGCGATTGTCTAAACGCTGTGTCTAACATCATGTCCTCACTATATCTGAAACTGAACCTGTCAAAGACTGAGCTCCTGGTGTTTCCTCCCGCTACTAATGTACCTATACACGACATTGCCATTTCTGTGTGTGGTTCCACTATTACTCCCCAGCAACATGCCCGCTGTCTTGGGGTCATACTTGATTCCGAGCTTTCCTTTGCCCCCCACATTCGATCACTGGCTCGCTCTTGTTATCTGCACCTCAAAAACATTTCTAGAATTCGACCTTTTCTTACTTTTGACTCTGCAAAAACTCTTACTGTTTCTCTTATTCATTCTCGTCTCAACTATTGTAACTCTCTTCTAATCGGTCTCCCTCTTACCAAACTCTCCCCTCTCCAATCTGTCTTGAATGCTGCAGCCAGGATCATATTCCTCACCAATCGTTACACCGATGCCTCTACCTTGTGCCAGTCATTACACTGGCTACCCATCCACTCCAGAATTCAGTATAAACTTATTACCCTCACCCACAAAGCCCTCCATGGCTCAGCACCACCCTACATCTCCTCCCTTGTTTCAGTATACCACCCTACCCGCGCCCTCCGTTCTGCTGATGACCTGAGGTTAGTATCCTCAATAGTCAGAACCTCCCACTCCCGTCTCCAAGACTTTACACGTGCCGCGCCAATTCTTTGGAATGCACTTCCCAGGTCAATACGATTAGTCCCCAATCCCCACAATTTTAAGCGTGTCCTGAAAACGCATTTATTCAGACTGGCCTATCGCCTCAACACATTAACCTAACCTATCCCTGTGTGGCAGAGCCAAAAGTTTTACCATAACCAGGTTGCCAGCATCATGTTCCCACATGCTTTATGCATCCATTAGCCCTCTGTGTCTGTACTGTTACACACTTAACATTATGGCTGGTCCATACAATCAGGGCAACTGTTACCACCCACCTTTCGTGTCTACCTCTTTCCTCATAGACTGTAAGCTTGCGAGCAGGGCCCTCACTCCTCTTGGTATTTGTTATAATCTACTGTATGTGATTATTGTTATGCTGTAATGTCTATTGTCTGTACAAATCCCCTCTGAAATGTAAAGTGCTGCGGAATATGTCGGCGCTATAAAAATAACATTTATTATTATTATTATTAATGCAGAGCAATGAACTTCAGACATCACTCTCTTCTTCCACTGGTCAGGAACATACAACTTTCCACTGGGACAACGCTCGGGTTTGTCCTCCTGGAACTCTTCCAGAGCACGTCTCAAATCGGGCGAGATGGCAGAAAGAACTACCCCTTCGCCTAAGATGGTAGCAGGCTTGGTCACCACAGGAGAATCAGCAAAGAAGCTCCTAGAGAGGGCGTCTGTCTTGACATTCTTAGTGCCAGGAAGAAAAGAGACCACAAAATCAAAACGTGTAAAAAACAAGGCCCACCTAGCCTGTCTAGGGTTAAAGCGTTTGGCCGACTCCACGTAAATCAAATT
The DNA here is from genome assembly GCF_039654945.1 of Dendrobates tinctorius. Taxonomy (NCBI): domain Eukaryota; kingdom Metazoa; phylum Chordata; class Amphibia; order Anura; family Dendrobatidae; genus Dendrobates; species Dendrobates tinctorius. The sequence continues at coordinate 2,459,388 of NW_027361847.1, forward strand.
CTTGTGGTCAGTGAAGACCACGACTTGATGTTTAGCTCCCTCCAACCAATGTCTCCACTCCTCACATGCCCATTTCATGGCTAACAGTTCCCGATTCCCCACATCATAGTTACGTTCAGATGGAGAGAACTTTCAGGAAAAGAAAGCACATGGATTCATTTTAGATGTTACAGGATTCTTTTGGGACAAAACAGCTCCTGCACCAATCTCAGAAGCGTCCACCTCTACCTGGAACGGGAGTGAGACATCAGGTTGCCGCAAAACCGGGGCAGAAGTGAATCTTCGCTTCAGCTTCTGAAAGGAAGAAACAGCCTCCGGAGACCAATTCAACACATCAGCACCCTTCTTAGTCAGATCAGGCAATGGCTTGGCAATACTAGAAAATTTTGCTATAAATTTCCGATAAAAATTAGCAAAACCCAAAAACTTCTGGAGGGTCTTCAAAGAAGTGGGCTGAACCCAATCGTAAATGGCCTGTACCTTGGCCGGGTCCATTTCAATAGTTGACGGAGACAAAATAAATCCCAAAAATGAAATCCTCTGTACCCCAAAAAGGCATTTCGATCCTTTGACATACAGGGAATTCTCCCTCAAGATCCGGAACACAGTCCGAATATGTTCCACATGAGAATCCCAATCCTTGGAGAAGATCAAAATAACATCCAGATAGATAATCAAAAATTTATCCACAAAGTCTCGGAAAATATCGTTCATGAAGCACTGGAAGACAGAAGGGGCATTAGTGAGCCCAAAAGGCATCACCAGGTACTCAAAATGTCCCTCCGGAGTATTAAACGCCGTCTTCCATTCATCCCCATGCTTAATGTGGATAAGATTATACGCCCCCCTGAGGTCAAGCTTGGTAAACCAGCAAGCACCTTTAACTCTGGAGAATAGATCAGAAATCAGGGGTAACGGATACTGATATTTAATAGTAATTTTGTTGAGGGCACGATAATCAATACAAGGCCTTAATGAACCATCCTTTTTGGCCACAAAAAAAACCCGGCACCTAAGGGTGAAGAGGATGGTCTAATATGACCCTTCTCCAACGCCTCCTTAATATAGGATTGCATAGCCTCGTGCTCGGGTACAGATAAATTGAAGAGCCGACCCTTGGGAAATTTACACCCCGGGCTCAGTTCAATTGCACAGTCATAACTCCTATGAGGAGGCAAAGACGCAGACTCATTCTCACTAAATACATCATAAAAGTCCGCCAAATAGTCAAGAACATCATGCAACTGAGGAGAGGTGGAAAAAACCGGAGCCTCACTAAGGGCACACCGACAACCCCAACTCACCACAGACACAGATTTCCAATCCAAAACTGGATTATGAATTTGCAACCAGGGAAACCCCAGAACAATGGTATCATGCAAATTATGCAACACCAAAAATCTGCAATTTTCTTGATGGTCTGGGGCGACCCGCATGACCACCTGGGTCCAAAACTGAGGTTTATTTTTCGCCAAAGGAGTAGCATCAATCCCCCTCAAAGGGATAGGCGTCTGCAGAGGTGTCATCGGAAATCCACAACGTTTAGCAAAATCCAAGTCCATTAGGTTCAGGGCTGCTCCCGAATCCACAAAAGCCTTGGCGGAAAATGTGGACAGGGAGCAGATCAGAGTAATTGCCAGAAGAAACTTAGGTTGAACACCACCCACAGAAAACGTGTGTGCAAAACGTTTCTCTCGTTTAGGACAGACAGAAATAATATGCGAGGCATCTCCACAAAAAAAACACAGCTTATTACGCCTTCTGAACTCCTGACGTTGCTCCCTGGACAAAACTCTACCACATTGCATAGGTTCAGACACTTGTTCAACAGGTGGCAACACCTCTTGTGCAGTCCTGCCTTCACGTAAACGCCGATCAACCTGAGTGGCTAATGACATAGAATCGTCAAGACCAGAGGGAACAGGAAATCCCACCATAGTATCTTTTACGGCTTCAGAGAAACCCTTCCGAAAGAGAGCTGCCAAGGCATTATCATTCCAGGTAGTAAGGACCGCCCACTTTCGGAATTTTTGACAGTACAATTCTGCAGAATCTCGACCCTGGCTCAATGCCAACAGGGACTTTTCAGCCTGATCAATAGCATTAGGTTCGTCATACAACAACCCCAAGGCTTGAAAAAATGCGTTCACATTAGTCATAATAGGATCATCTAGTTTCAAAGAAAACACCCAATCCTGGGGATCGCCACGCAGCAAAAAGATGACAATTTTAACCTGCTGCGCGGAGCTCCCTGATGAGTTAGGCTTCAAGGCAAAAAATAATTTACAATTCTTTTTGAAATTCAAAAATTTAGACCGATCCCCAAAAAACACATCAGGAGTAGGGATCTTTGGTTCAGCAGCATGTGAATGAGCAAGGTAGGCAGAAATTCCCCGCACTTCCACAGCGAGCTGCTCCACACGATCAGACAATTGCTTTATCTCCATTGAGAGAAAAAAAATTCCCCCTACGGCCTCAGAGATATAAGGGAAAAAATACACACACTTTTTTTTACAATTCTTTCCTGCTATTGAGTACCCTAGGATCTGCAGTATGGCGGGTGATTCTGTTAAGAATGAGTCACCGTAGGAGGCAAAAACAGAAATACTAGCTAAGTCCAGAAAACCAGAGAAGTTGGCAGCTATCGGATTGCAGACCCCTGAACCTATCAACAACAACTAGCAGTAGCCGTGGGGGGTTCCTACGGTGCCATAGACACCTCGATCACAGCCGGAGAACTAAATAGCCTAAAGACAGAAAGGGAAATCTAAACTGCCCCAGAGCAGACCCCAAAGCAATAGGCAGCCCCCAACATATAATGACGGTGAAGCAAGATGAAAAAACACTCACACAGATAGAAAGATAGGCTGAGCAAAAGATGGGGCCCAAGCTAACTAAATGGGACAGGATAGAAAAGCTGCTGTCTGCAATCCGCCAAAACCCTATCAAAAACAAGAGCCAACAGACTGATAGGGAAAAAAGGCCTGAAGACGCTAGGCTTCAAAAAAGACTATATCAGTACTCAGGTATTTTCTGAAGACAGAGCAAAAAGGAATTCAGCTCACCCCAGCAGGGAATGGCAGAAATCCAGAAAAACAATGCAAAACAAAACGAAAACACAAATGCAAAAAGCAGAGCAGAAAACTTAGCTTTTGAGGAGCAGGAAATAGACTGGTCTCCAAGAATCCCTCAGAGAAATCACCCGCAAGGCAGAAGGGCGTTGGCTGCCTTATATCCAGTCAGCAATTCCAGTCACCCAGTCATCATCATTCTGCTCAGGTGATTGGTAATCAGCCTCACTACCTTCCTTCACCAGAAGAGGGAGTTCATCAGACCTCAATGGTGAAGGGGAAAATGAACTCACAACAGTCCAGGTAATAACACTGTATCTGCCCCACTGCGTCCAGGTATTAACATTGTATCTTCCCCACAGCGTCCAGGTAATAACACTGTATCTTCCCCACAGCGTCCAGGTAGTAACACTGTATCTGCCCCACAGCCTCTAGGTAATAACCCTGTATCTGCCTCACAGCCTCCAGGCAATAACGCTGTATCTGCCCCACAGCGTCCAGATAATAACACTGTATCTGCCTCACAGCCTCCAGGTAAAAACTGTTATGAGTTCATTTTCCTCTTCGTCACTGAGGTCTGGTGAACTCCCTATTCTGGTAAAGGAAAGTAATGAGCCTGATTATCAGGCACCTGAGCCTAATGAGGATGACTGGCTGAGTGGAGTCACGGACTGGATATAAGGCTGCCGACGCCCTTCTGCCCTGCGGGTGATTTCTCTGTGGACTTCTAGGACACCAGTCTGATTCCTGCTCCTCTAAAGCTAAGTTTTCTGCTTTTCCTGTTAGCATTTGTGTTTTGTTTTTGTTTTCCTTGCTTTTCTGGATTCTGCCATTCCCTGCTGGGGTGAGCTGAATCTCCTTTTGCCTGTTGCTCTGTCTTCAGAATATTCCTGAGTACTGACATAGCTTTTTTGAAGCCTAGCGTCTTCAGGGCCTTTTTCACTGTCAGTCTGTTGGCTCTTATTTTCATAGGGTTTTTCACGGATTGCAGACAGCAGCCTTCCTGTCCTTTCCTATCTAGTTAGCTTGGGCCCCGTCTTTGCTCAGTCTATCTTTCTGTCTGTGTTAGTGTTTTCATCTTGCTTCACCGTCATTATATGTTGGGGGCTGCCTGTTGCTTTGGGGTCTGCTCTGGGGCAGTTTAGATTTCCCCTTTCTTTCTTTAGGCCTATTTAATTCTCCGGCTGTGATCGAGGGGTCTAGGGCATTGTAGGAACCCCCCACGGCTACTGTTAGTTGTTGTGGATAGGATCAGGGGTCTGCAATTGGATAGCTGCCAACCTCTCTGGTTTTCTGGACTTAGCTAGCATTTCTGTTTTTGCCTCCTACGGTGACTCAATCATAACAGAATCACCCGCCATACCGCAGATCCTAGGGTACTCAATAGCAGGAAAGAATTGTGTTTAAAAAAAAAAAAAAAAGTGTTTGTATATTCTTTCCTCTATATCTCTGAGGCCGTAGGAGGAATTTTTTTTTTCTCTCAATGGAGATAAAGCAATTGTCTGATCGTGTGGAGCAGCTCGCTGCGGAAGTGCGGGGAATTTCCGCCTATCTTGCTCGTTCACATGCTGTTGAACCAAAGATTCCTACACCTGATGTATTTTTTGGGGATCGATCTAAATTTTTGAGTTTCAAAAATAATTGTAAATTATTTTTTGCCTTGAAGCCTAACTCGTCAGGGAGCTCCGCGCAGCAGGTTAAAATTGTCATCTCTTTGCTGCGTGGCGATCCCCAGGATTGGGCGTTTTCTTTGAAACCAGATGATCCTATTCTGACTAATGTGAACGCATTCTTTCAAGCCTTGGGGTTGTTGTATGATGAACCTAATGCTATTGATCAGGCTGAAAAGACCCTGTTGGCATTGAACCAGGGTCGAGATTCTGCAGAGTTGTACTGTCAAAAGTTCCGAAAGTGGGCGGTCCTTACTACCTGGAATGATAATGCCTTGGCTGCTCTCTTTCGGAAGGGTTTGTCAGAAGCCGTAAAAGATACTATGGTGGGATTTCCTGTTCCCTCTGGTCTGGACGATTCTATGTCATTAGCCATTCAGGTTGATCGGCGTTTACGTGAACGCAGGATTGCATGAGAGGTGTTGCCACCGGTTGAACAGATGTCTGAACCTATGCAATGTGATAGAGTTTTGTCTAAGGCGCAACATCAGGAGTTCAGAAGGCGTAATAAGCTGTGTTTTTTCTGTGGAGATGCCTCGCATATTATTTCTGTTTGTCCTAAACGAGAAAAACGCTTTGCACACACGTTTTCTGTTGGTGGTGTTCAACCTAAGTTTCTTCTGGCAATTACTCTGATCTGCTCCCTGTCCACATTTTCTGCCAAGGCTTTTGTGGATTCGGGAGCAGCGCTAAACCTAATGGACTTGGATTTTGCTAAACGTTGTGGATTTCCGATGACACCTCTGCAGACGCCTATCCCTTTCAGGGGGATTGATGCTACTCCTTTGGCTAAAAATAAAACTCAGTTTTGGACCCAGGTGGTCATGCGGGTCGCCCCAGACCATCAAGAAAATTGCAGATTTTTGGTGTTGCATGGTCTGCATGATGCCGTTGTTCTGGGGTTTCCCTGGTTGCAAATTCATAATATAGTTTTGGATTGGAAATCTGTGTCTGTGGTGAGTTGGGGTTGTCGGTGTGCCTTTAGTGAGGCTCCGTTTTTTCCACCTCTCCTCAGTCGCATGATGTTCCTGACTATTTGGCGGATTTTTATGATGTATTTAGTGAGAATGAGTCTGCGTCCTTGCCTCCTCATAGGAGTTATGACTGTGCAATTGAACTAAGCCCGGGGTGTAAATTCCCCAAGGGTCGGCTCTTCAATTTATCTGTACCCGAGCACGAGGCTATGCGGTCCTATATTAAGGAGGCGTTGGAGAAGGGTCATATTAGACCATCCTCGTCACCCTTAGGTGCTGGGTTTTTTTTTATGGCCAAAAAGGATGGTTCTTTAAGGCCTTGTATTGATTATCGTGCCCTCAATAAAATTACTATTAAATATCAGTATCCGTTACCCCTGATTTCGGATCTATTCTCTAGAGTTAGAGGTGCTTGCTGGTTTACCAAGCTTGACCTCAGGGGGGCGTATAATCTTATCCGCATTAAGCAGGGGGATGAATGGAAGACGGCGTTTAATACTCCGGAGGGACATTTTGAGTACCTGGTGATGCCTTTTGGGCTCACTAATGCCCCTTCTGTCTTCCAGTGCCTCCTGAACGATATTTTCCGAGACTTTGTCGATAAATTTTTGATTATCTATCTGGATGATATTTTGATCTTCTCCAAGGATTGGGATTCTCATGTGGAACATATTCGGACTGTGTTCCGGATCTTGAGGGAAAATTCCCTGTATGTCAAAGGATCGAAATGCCTTTTTGGAGTACAGAGGATTTCATTTTTGGGATTTATTTTGTCTCCGTCAACTATTGAAATGGACCCGGCCAAGGTACAGGCCATTTACGATTGGGTTCAGCCCACTTCTTTGAAGGCCCTCCAGAAGTTTTTGGGTTTTGCTAATTTTTATCGGAAATTTATAGTAAAATTTTCTAGTATTGCCAAGCCATTGACTGATCTGACTAAGAAGGGTGCTGATGTGTTGAATTGGTCTCCGGAGGCTGTTGCTTCCTTTCAGGAGCTGAAGCGAAGATTTACCTCCGCCCCGGTTTTGCGGCAACCTGATGTCTCACTCCCGTTCCAGGTAGAGGTGGATACTTCTGAGATTGGTGCAGGAGCTGTTTTGTCCCAAAAGGATCATGTAACATCTAAAATGAATCCCTGTGCTTTCTTTTCCCGAAAGTTCTCTCCATCTGAACGTAACTATGATGTGGGGAATCGGGAACTGTTGGCCATGAAATGGGCATTTGAGGAGTGGAAACATTGGCTGGAGGGAGCTAAACATCAAGTTGTGGTCCTCACTGACCACAAGAATTTGATTTACGTAGAGTCGGCTAAACGCTTGAACCCTAGACAGGCTAGGTGGGCCTTGATTTTTACACGCTTTGATTTTGTGGTCTCTTTTCTTCCTGGAACTAAGAATGTCAAGGCAGACGCCCTCTCTAGGAGTTTCTTTGCTGATTATCCTGTGGTGACCAAGCCTGCTACCATCTTAGGCGAAGGGGTAGTTCTTTCTGCCATCTCGCCCGATTTGAGACTTGCTCTGCAAGAGTTCCAGGAGGACAAACCTGAGCGTTGTCCCAGTGGAAAGTTGTATGTTCCTGACCAGTGGAAGAAGAGAGTGATGTCTGAAGTTCATTGCTCTGCATTGGCTGGTCATCCAGTTATTTTTGGTACTAGAGATCTGGTGAGTCGATCTTTTTGGTGGCCCACCTTGTCTCATGATGTCAGGAATTTTGTGTAGTCCTGTGGGACTTGCTCCCGGTCTAAATCTTGTTCTCGCTCTAGTGGTTTGTTGATGCTGTGACATCGGCGGTTATGCCCGCCGATGCCCCTTTCGCTGCGGCGGCCGCTGCGGCATCCCCTCACCTGCGCGCTCCCGCTCGGTCACGTGCCCGCCGTCAGTTCCTCTTCTCCTCGGCTCCTCCTTCCCGCCCCCTGGTTCGCGCTCGCCGCCGTCTTTCCTCTCTCTCCCATGATGGGCGGCGCTGAGGGGCGGGCCTGGTCTCCCCTGCGATGGGCGGCGCCGAGGGGTGGGTTTGGGTGACGAGCATCCGGGGGCTGCTGTACTTCAGGCGTCCTCGCAGTTAGGAGGACGCCTGACGATCGTGTAGTTTTCCTGCACTCTCTGGCCTCTACAGTTCTACTGTAGCTTTCCGCGTTCCGCCTGACACTCCCTGTCGCTCTCTGTCTCCTGCGTCCTTCCCTCCCAGCCTGCCTGTGCACTGTCTCCCATCTCCGGTGCCGTCCTCCTCCTTCTGCCCGTCTTGGTCCTCCCACGTACCACTGCCTTCCCTCTCCTTCTGTCCGTGGAGCCGTCCCTCTTGGTTCCGGCTGTCGCGCCTCCGTCCTCTGTGGTCCTGCCCCAAACGATCCCTGTATAGGGGTCGGTCTTCACCTGGCGTGCTCGACCCTGGGGCTCCGGATCCGCGATCCAGAGGGTCCACTCTCTATCTTAGGTACCCCCAGCGTTACAGTATCGTCAGGCCATGGACCCCGCCGGTGCCGCGGCTGCCACTCAAAAGGAACTGCTCTTCCTTAGAGAAAATCAGAACCGTATCATGTCATTCATGAAGTCCATGGACACCCGGCTCTCCGCTCTTCAGACCGCAGACCCAGCACACGCACCCCTATTAGTCAGTCTCCAGCAGGAGCTCGCACAACAGCGCGATGCTCAGTCTCACATTTTGGGGTATATGGCCTCCGTGGATGATAGGCTGCTTTCTTTGCAGTCCTCTACGGCCGCTTCCACCCTAGCCCGGGACACCGTCTCTACTCCCCCTCCCCGTCTCGGTAAACCACCCAGGTACTGTGGGGACCCAAAATTGTGTAGGGGATTTTTAAATCAGTGCAGGTTGCACTTTGATCTTTCGCCCCAACAGTATCCTACGGACCGTGCTAAAGTGGCCTTTATAATCTCCCACCTTGAGGGGGAGGCGTTGGCTTGGGTGAATCCATTATGGGAGAGGGATGACCCGGTGGTGACCAACATCCAGTGTTTTTTGGAGACATTTCGCAAGGTTTTCGATGAACCTGGACGCCTTGCTTCCTCCACTGAGGCCCTTTTTAACCTCTGCCAGGGGTCCCTTACGGTAGGGCAATACGCCATCCGTTTTCGGACCTTGTCCTCGGAGCTGGGGTGGAATAATGAAGCCCTGGTTGGTGCGTTTTGGAGAGGACTTTCTGGTAAAATCAAAGACGAGTTGGCCGGGCGTGACCTCCCTACCACCCTGGAGGATCTCATCTCCTTGGCTACTCGTATTGATCTGCGTTTTCAGGAGCGCGCCCGAGAGTCGGCTAGGGAGAAGAGGTCCTTTAGGTTATACCAAGCTCCTATTCCGCGCACCGTTGCCCCTCCTAGTAACACCGCTCCTGAGCCCATGCAAGTTGATCGCATCAAGTTGTCTGAACAACGGCGTAGGGAGAGAATGTCCAAGGGACTCTGTCTCTATTGTGGAGGGGCCAACCACTTCATACGCACTTGTCCTGAGAGACCGGGAAACGCATCCGCCTAGGCCAGGTAGGAGAGGGCCCCCTAGGTGATTCTACCCCCTCTCTACCACTTACTGTTTCAGCTCTGCTTATTTCAGGACGGGGGCGTAGCTCTGTGGAGGCGTATGTGGACTCGGGCGCGGCAGGCAACTTCATCCACCAGGAGGAGGTGGACAGGCTCCAGATTCCCGTGGTCGTCCTAAGTAATCCTCGAGCAATCACCTCCGTTGACGGCAAACCTCTTCCTGGGCTCGTCACCTCGGTAACCACTGAAGTAAACCTGCAAGTTGGCGCCCTCCACTCTGAAAGGATTGCCTTTTATGTCTTGCCTCAGTTGTCCCACGCCATTCTTTTGGGGCTACCTTGGCTCAGGCGGCATGAGCCTGTTATCGATTGGCGCTCCGGAGAGATCCTGCGCTGGGGGCACGCCTGCCATGCAAGCTGTTTACGTAACCTGGTTCGTCCCCAGCCTCAGCGCAAGCCTACAGACCTCCCTGGTCTTCCTGTGCCATATCACGCTTATGCTGTTTTCTGCAAAAGAGAGGCGGATTCCCTGCCACCGCACCGGTCTTATGACTGCCCCATCGACCTGATGCCTGGAGCGATTCCTCCCAGAGGTAGAACATACCCTCTCTCTCCAGCCGAGACCACTGCCATGACGGAATATATCCACGAAAACCTCTCCAAGGGGTTTATCCGAAAGTCTTCCTCTCCTGCAGGCGCAGGTTTTTTCTTCGTCCGGAAGAAAGATGGATCACTGCGGCCTTGCATTGATTACCGGGGCCTGAACAAAATCACCATCAAGAATCGTTACCCTCTTCCGTTGATTCCGGAGCTTTTTGACCGGTTGAGAGGAGCCCGGATCTTCACGAAGTTAGACCTGTGGGGAGCCTACAATTTGGTCCGAATCCGTGCTGGGGACGAGTGGAAAACGGCCTTCAATACTCGTGACGGGCATTATGAATATCTAGTCATGCCATTTGGCCTTTGCAATGCCCCCGCTGTGTTCCAAGAATTTATCAATGAGGTATTCCGGGATCTACTCTATTCTTGTGTTGTCATCTACCTGGACGACATCCTCGTTTTCTCCCCCGATCTGCCTTCTCATCGCAGGAGTGTACGCTTGGTCTTGCATCGTCTCCGAGAGAACCAACTCTACGCCAAGATCGAGAAATGCCTTTTTGAGCAGTCGTCACTACCCTTCTTGGGATATGTCGTTTCCGACTCCGGTCTAAGCATGGATCCCGAAAAACTCGATGCGGTTCTCAAGTGGCCTCGTCCTGTGGGGATTAAGGCCATCCAGCGGCTAGGACCTTGCCCGCCGGTCTTCTTCATCCGTTGCCAGTTCCTGAAGCCCCCTGGCAACAGATCGCCATGGACTTTGTGACCGATTTGCCCCGCTCGGCCGGATGTACCACCATCTTAGTCGTGGCAGATCGCTTTTCTAAGATGGCCCATTTTATTCCCTTATCGGGACTACCGTCCGCCCCAAAGTTGGCTGAGATCTTCATCCACCAGGTCTTCAGGCTGCATGGTCTTCCTCAGCGGATTCTGTCGGATCGGGGGGTCCAGTTCACCTCCCGCTTCTGGAGGGCACTTTGCCGGCTTATGGGTACATCTCTCGACTTTTCCTCCGCATATCATCCTCAGACCAACGGGCAAGTGGAACGAATTAATCAGGGGTTAACCACCTTCCTACGTCACTTTACCAACGCTCATCAAGACGACTGGGTTGCGCTCTTACCTTGGGCTGAATTCTCACACAATAATCATCCCAGTGAATCTACCACCAGGTCACCTTTTTTTGTGGTAACCGGTCAGAACCCAAATATTCCATTGCCTTTTTCTACCTCTACCGAGGTACCCGCAGCTGATTCTCTTGCTAAAAAATTCTCGCAGATTTGGAGAGAGACCCGGGATGCGCTCAAAAGTGCCAACGACCGAATCAAGAAGCATGCAGACAAGAGACGGAAGGACGTACCCCCGTACCATCCTGGTGACAAGGTCTGGCTTTCAACTCGACATATCCGTCTGAGAGTTCCCTCTTACAAGCTGAGTCCTCGGTACATTGGACCGTTTGAGGTGATTGGACGTATTAATGCCGTGGCTTACAAACTAAGGTTGCCTGCTTCGTTCCGGGTGCCCAACGCCTTCCATGTCTCGCTCCTGAAACCCGTAGTCCTGAATCGGTTCCAACCGGTTTCCATCGTTCCTCCTCCTGCCATCTCTGATAACGTCTTCGAGGTCAAGGACATCTTGGCTATGAAAAAAGCCCGGGGTAAGACCCTTTTTCTTATCGATTGGGTGGGTTTTGGTCCCGAGGAGAGGTCCTGGGAGCCCCGGGAGAATATCAACGCCCCTCGCATTCTAAAAAAGTTTTTGGCCAATCTCGCTAAGGGACGCCGTAAGGGGGGAGGTACTGTGACATCGGCGGTTATGCCCGCCGATGCCCCTTTCGCTGCGGCGGCCGCTGCGGCATCCCCTCACCTGCGCGCTCCCGCTCGGTCACGTGCCCGCCGTCAGTTCCTCTTCTCCTCGGCTCCTCCTTCCCGCCCCCTGGTTCGCGCTCGCCGCCGTCTTTCCTCTCTCTCCCATGATGGGCGGCGCTGAGGGGCGGGCCTGGTCTCCCCTGCGATGGGCGGCGCCGAGGGGCGGGTTTGGGTGACGAGCATCCGGGGGCTGCTGTACTTCAGGCGTCCTCGCAGTTAGGAGGACGCCTGACGATCGTGTAGTTTTCCTGCACTCTCTGGCCTCTACAGTTCTACTGTAGCTTTCCGCGTTCCGCCTGACACTCCCTGTCGCTCTCTGTCTCCTGCGTCCTTCCCTCCCAGCCTGCCTGTGCACTGTCTCCCATCTCCGGTGCCGTCCTCCTCCTTCTGCCCGTCTTGGTCCTCCCACGTACCACTGCCTTCCCTCTCCTTCTGTCCGTGGAGCCGTCCCTCTTGGTTCCGGCTGTCGCGCCTCCGTCCTCTGTGGTCCTGCCCCAAACGATCCCTGTATAGGGGTCGGTCTTCACCTGGCGTGCTCGACCCTGGGGCTCCGGATCCGCGATCCAGAGGGTCCACTCTCTATCTTAGGTACCCCCAGCGTTACAGATGCCTTTGCCGGTCCCCAGGAGGCCATGGACCCATATTTCAATGGATTTCATCTCTGATATGCCTGTCTCTCAAAGAATGACTGTTATTTGGGTGATTTGTGATAGGGAGTGGTACAAGATGAACCATCTTAGAGAACCTAAGTTGCCATCTTCCTCTGAGTTGGTGCCCCTGTTTTTGCAACAGGTGGTTCGCTTACATGGGATTCCTGAGAACATTGTATCTGACAGAGGAGTTCAGTTTGTGTCTAGATTTTGGAGGACTTTCTGTTCCAAGCTGGGAATTCAGTTGTCCTTCTCCTCTGCTTTTCACCCTCAGACCAATGGGCAGACAGAGAGAACAAACCAGACCTTGGAGTCGTATTTGAGATGTTTTATTTCCGCTGATCAGGATGATTGGGTTTCATTTTTGCCCTTGGCCGAATTTGCTTTGAATAATAGAGTTAGTTCTGCCACTTTGATGTCACCTTTTTTTTGTAACTTTGGGTTTCATCCTCGATTTTCTTCAGGGCAGGTGGAGCCTTCTGCCTGCCCAGGTGTTGACACTGTGGTGGAGAGAATGCACCAGATCTGGGACCAAGTGGTGGATAAGTTATCTCCCAGGAAAAGGCCCAGCGGTTTTCCAATCGACATAGGACCATTGGTCACCAGTTTAAGATTGGTGATATGGTGTGGTTATCATCAAAAAATATTGCTATGAAGGTGGCTTCTCCTAAGTTTAAGCCTAGATTTATTGGACCTTACAAGATTTTGGAGATTATTAATCCGGTCTCTTTTTGTTTGGCTCTTCCTGTCACATTTAAAATCCATAATGTGTTCCATAAGTCCTTGTTGAAGAGGTTTGTTGAACCTGTTGTTCCGGGGGTGGCACCTCCAGACCCTGTATTGGTTGAAGGTAACATGGAATATGAGGTAGAGAAAATACTGGATTCCCGTCTGGCTAGACGGAGACTCCAGTATCTGGTTAAGTGGAAGGGTTATGGTCAGGAGGATAATTCCTGGGTCTCTGCCTCTGATATTCATGCCAAAAGATTGGTGCGTGCCTTTCATCGGGCTCACCCTGATCGCCCTGGTGGCGTGGTTGAGGGTTCGGTGACCCCTCCTCAAGGGGGAGGTACTGTTGTGAGTTCATTTTCCCCTTCGTCACTGAGGTCTGGTGAACTCCCTATTCTGGTAAAGGAAGGTAATGAGCCTGATTATCAGGCACCTGAGCCTAATGAGGATGACTGGCTGAGTGGAGTCACGGACTGGATATAAGTCTGCCGACGCCCTTCTGCCCTGCGGGTGATTTCTCTGTGGACTTCTAGGACACCAGTCTGATTCCTGCTCTTCTAAAGCTAAGTTTTCTGCTTTTCCTGTTAGCATTTGTGTTTTGTTTTTGTTTTCCTTGCTTTTCTGGATTCTGCCATTCCCTGTTGGGGTGAGCTGAATCTCCTTTTGCCTGTTGCTCTGTCTTCAGAATATTCCTGAGTACTGACATAGCTTTTTTGAAGCCTAGCGTCTTCAGGGCCTTTTTCACTGTCAGTCTGTTGGCTCTTATTTTCATAGGGTTTTTCACGGATTGCAGACAGCAGCCTTCCTGTCCTTTCCTATCTAGTTAGCTTGGGCCCCATCTTTGCTCAGTCTATCTTTCTGTCTGTGTTAGTGTTTTCATCTTGCTTCACCGTCATTATATGTTGGGGGCTGCCTATTGCTTTGGGGTCTGCTCTGGGGCAGTTTAGATTTTCCCTTTCTTTCTTTAGGCCTATTTAATTCTCCGGCTGTGATCGAGGGGTCTAGGGCATCGTAGGAACCCCCCACGGCTACTGTTAGTTGTTGTGGATAGGATCAGGGGTCTGCAATCCGATAGCTGCCAACCTCTCTGGTTTTCTGGACTTAGCTAGCAATTCTGTTTTTGCCTGCTACGGTGACTCAATCATAACAAAAAACGCTGTATCTTCCCCAAAGACTCCAGGTAATAACCCTGTATCTGCCTCACAGCCTCCAGGTAATAACACTGTATCTGCCATTGTAATGGGTTCATGCGTCACTTGGGCTCTTTAGCCGTTGCTTGGCTTATCCTGTGATTTTGGCGCTTTGCGCAGTGTTTCTCCGTCTCCTCCGGTTCCATCATTGCCGCTCCCTGTGAAGACGCCTCCAGGTCCACTCTCTGTCCTGTGATGTCGCTCTTCCTGTAGCTCGGGCTGGCGGCAGCATGGTCTCCGCTGTGTGATTGCTCCTCGCACCGTTCCTCCTGGGAGGATCCTTCTATTAGCGCCAGCCCCTCTGCTCCCGGCTCCTCCCCTAGGCGCTCGCTCCACCAGGTGCCATCCCCGGCGCTCTCCTCACTCCGCCTTCTGGCTCTTCTTCTCCATGGCTCCTCCATCTTGCAGTTCTCTCCTGCTGTATCCGGCTCCTCACATATCCTCCCCCTGCAGTCACTCACCTTACACTGGAGACTCTATGGCGCTTCTCTCTCCTCAGCTCCCGGCTCGGTGAGGACGGTTTTACAACTGGAATTCCTGCTTCTCACTGAGCCACTTCCTCCAGTCACCAATTCTATTTAACCCTTCATCGGCGGCTCCTAGTGTCACTGTGTGTATCCTGCATTTCACTTTCCATCATGGGATCACGTGACGGGGATTTGGGTTCTTTATGTTTTTCTAGTTTCCGTTAAAAGAAAAATGATGAAGATGAAGGTGATGAGCGAAAACGGCCAATGTCCATCCGTCTGCTGCAAAATAATGAAGCCCCGCCCCCTGATCATATGACGGTGACGTCACCACAGCTCTGCTGAGCTCCGCCCCCTGATCATATGACGGTGACGTCACCACAGCTCTGCTGAGCTCCGCCCCTGATCATATGACGGTGACGTCACCACAGCTCTGCTGAGCTCCGCCCCCTGATCATATGACGGTGACGTCACCACAATTCATCTTACCTCCGCCCCCTGATCACATGACGTTGACGTCTCCACAAGTCTCCTGAGCCTCGCCCCCTGATCACATGACGGTGACGTCACCACAGGTCCTTCACTTCTCTCCTGAGCCCCGCCCCCTGATCACATGACGGTGACGTCCCCACAAGTCCTTCACCACTTCTCTCCTGAGCCCCGCCCCCTGATCACATGACAGTGACGTCACCACAGGTCCTTCACTTCTCTCCTGAGCCCCGCCCCCTGATCACATGACGGTGACGTCCCCACAAGTCCTTCACCACTTCTCTCCTGAGCCCCGCCCCCTGATCACATGACGGTGACGTCCCACAGGTCCTTCACCACTTCTCTCCTGAGCCCCGCCCCCTGGTCACATGACGGTGACGTCACCACAGGTCCTTCACCTCTTCTCTCCTGAGCCCCGCCCCCTGGTCACATGACGGGGACGTCACCACAGGTCCTCCCGCGCTCAGTGCAGCCGCTCCGTCCCGGGTGTGCGCAGCTCGTGTTCTCTGGGGTCAGCCAGCAGCAGATTTCCGGTTCCCGCCATTCCGGTGAGATGACAGGAGGGTTTGTGGTGAATCTGTGAGAGGAGAGTGTGGGGGGAGATCAGAGCTGTTCCTGTGGAGGCTCCTGCTCCATGTGACTGCGGCTCCTCAGTGTTGGGGACGGGCAGCATTGTATGGGGGATGTGCAGCGTCTCCTCCTCCCCTCACGGCCCCCGCTGGAGGTGGCGTTACCACGGTGATGACCCCCGCTGGCGGTGTAGTTACCACGATGACCGTCCCCCGCTGGAGGTGTAGTTACCACGGTGACCGTCCCCCGCTGGAGGTGTAGTTTCCACGGTGACCCTCCCCCGCTGAAGGTGTAGTTACCACGGTGACCGTCCCCCGCTGGCGGTGGAGTTACCGCGGTGACCGTCCTCCTACGAGGCTGATAATGAGCGGTCAGATCGGTGGAGGAGGCCGCGGTGGAGTTTTGTGGCTTTTCCTCCAGATTCTTCCTGATAAATGTTGATATTTGGGCAGAATTTAGTGATTGTCGTTCTCTCATCCCCTGTGATTTCCATCTTCTCCTTCATCATGAAGACGCCGGCAGGACGAGATCCCTCCAGCTGATCCAGTGCTCATCCCTCCTCCTCCTGAATGACCCCCGAGGATGGACGAGGACAGGAATGAGACCACCAGGAGATTATTCCACTGCGCCCTGGAGATCATCTCCCTGCTGAGCGGAGAGGTAACTCCTCTACATTTCTATCAGCTTTATTGTGTGATGTGACGAGTCCGACACCGGGAAGAGGAAATCCAGAATAGAGGAGAAGGATTCTCTACTGTAAGAGCAGGGATTCTGTGGAGCTCTCTGCCCGGAGGAGTTGTCATGAGGATTCCCTGTAAGAGCTGTAGAGGGGCCGGGATGTCTGTCCGGAGTGTAATAATATTCCCGGTTATGGCCCCATATTACTGGAGACGGTTATTGATCCCGGGATTTCTACTGATTGTCAGATCTGGAGTCGGGAAGGAATTCTTCTCCCTAAGTGTCTCTCTCCATACACAGGATTACACACTAGTGAGGAAGACACCGGGGGACTGTGTGACTCCCATCATCCATCTCCAGGAGTCAGGAGGGCGGAGCCCGGGCCCCATCACAGAGCCTCCCCCGCACTCCCCGATACATGAGAGGAACAAGAAGATCCTGGAGCTCAACAACAAGATGATCGAGCTGCTGAGCGGAGAGGTGACTGCTGGGACATTATACAGGACTGGAGGATTCTGGGTGATGAGCGGAGAGGTGACTGCTGGGACATTATACAGGACAGCACTGGAGGATTCTGGGTGATGAGCAGAGAGGTAACTGCTGGGATATTATACAGGACGGCACTGGAGGATTCTGGGTGATGAGCGGATAGGTGACTGCTGGGACATTATACAGGAGGGCACTGGAGGATTCTGGGTGATGAGCGGAGAGGTGACTGCTGGGACATTATACAGGACGGCACTGGAGGATTCTGAGTGATGAGCGGAGAGGTGACTGCTGGGACATTATACAGGAGAGCACTGGAGGATTCTGGGTGATGAGCGGATAGGTGACTGCTGGGACATTTTACAGGACGACACTGGAGGATTCTGGGTGATGAGCGGAGAGGTGACTGCTGGGACATTATACAGGATGGCACTGGAGGATTCTGGGTGATGAGCGGAGAGGTGACTGGTGGGACATTATACCGGACGGCACTGGAGGATTCTGGGGTATGAGCGGAGAGGTGACTGCTGGGACATTATACAGGACGGCACTGGAGGATTCTGGGTGATGAGCGGAGAGGTGACTGCTGGGACATTATACAGGACGGCACTGGAGGATTCTGAGTGATGAGCGGAGAGGTGGCTGCTGGGACATTATACAGGACGGCACTGGAGGACTCTGGGTGATGAGCAGAGAGGTGACTGCTGGGACATTATACAGGACGGCTCTGGAGGATTCTGGGTGATGAGCGGAGAGGTGACTGCTGGGACATTATACAGGATGGCACTGGAGGATTCTGGGTGATGTGCGGAGAGGTGACTGCTGGGACATTATACAGGATGGCACTGGAAGATTCTGGGTGATGAGCGGAGAGGTGACTGCTGGGTCATTATACAGGACGGCACTGGAGGATTCTGGGTGATGAGCGGAGAGGTGAGTGCTGGGACATTATACAGGACGGCTCTGGAGGATTCTGGGTGATGAGCGGAGAGGAGACTGCTGGGACATTATACAGGAGGGCACTGGAGGTTTCTGGGTGATGAGTGGAGAGGTGACTGCTGGGTCATTATACAGGACGGCACTGGAGGATTCTGGGTGATGAGCGGAGAGGTGACTGCTGGGACATTATACAGGACGACACTGGAGGATTCTGGGTGATGAGCGGAGAGGAGACTGCTGGGACATTATACAGGAGGGCACTGGAGGTTTCTGGGTGATGAGTGGAGAGGTGACTGCTGGGACATTATACAGGACGGCACTGGAGGATTCTGGGTGATGAGCGGAGAGGAGACTGCTGGGACATTATACAGGACGGCACTGGAGGATTCTGGGTGATGAGCGGAGAGGTGACTGCTGGGACATTATTCAGGACGGCACTGGAGGATTCTGGGTGATGAGCGGAGAGGTGACTGCGGGGACATTATACAGGACGGCACTGGAGGATTCTGGGTGATGAGCGGAGAGGTGACTGCTGGGACATTATACAGGACGGCACTGGAGGATTCTGGGTGATGAGAGGAGAGGTGACTGCTGGGACATTATACAGGACGGCACTGGAGGATTCTGGGTGATGAGTGGAGAGGTGACTGCTGGGACATTATACAGGACGGCACTGGAGGATTCTGGGTGATGAGCGGAGAGGTGACTGCGGGGACATTACACGGGATGGCACTGGAGAATTCTGGGTGATGAGCGGAGAGGTGACTGCTGGGACATTATACAGGACGACACTGGAGGATTCTGGGTGATGAGCGGAGAGGAGACTGCTGGGACATTATACAGGACGGCACTGGAGGATTCTGGGTGATGAGCGGAGAGGTGACTGCTGGGACATTATACAGGACGGCACTGGAGGATTCTTGGTGATGAGCGGAGAGGTGACTGCTGGGACATTATACAGGAGTGCACTGGAGGATTCTGGGTGATGAGGGGAGAGGTGACTGCTGGGACCTTATACAGGACAGCACTGGAGGATTCTGGGTGATGAGAGGAGAGGTGACTGCTGGGACATTATACAGGAGTGCACTGGAGGATTCTGGGTGATGAGTGGAGAGGTGACTGCTGGGACATTATACAGGACGGCACTGGAGGATTCTGGGTGATGAGCGGAGAGGTGACTGCTGGGACATTATACAGGACGACACTGGAGGATTCTGGGTGATGAGTGGAGAGGTGACTGCTGGGACATTATACAGGACAGCACTGGAGGATTCTGGGTGATGAGCGGAGAGGTGACTGCTGGGACATTATACAGGAAGGCACTGGAGGATTCTGGGTGATGACTGGAGAGGTGACTGCTGGGACATTATACAGGATGACACTGGAGGATTCTGGGTGATGAGTGGAGAGGTGACTGCTGGGACATTATACAGGACGGCACTGGAGGATTCTTGGTGATGAGCGGAGAGGTGACTGCTGGGACATTATACAGGACGGCACTGGAGGATTCTGGGTGATGAGAGGAGAGGTGACTGCTGGGACCTTATACAGGACAGCACTGGAGGATTCTTGGTGATGAGCAGAGAGGTGACTGCTGGGACATTATACAGGACGGCACTGGAGGATTCTGGGTGATGAGAGGAGAGGTGACTGCTGGGACCTTATACAGGACGGCACTGGAGGATTCTGGGTGATGAGCGGAGAGGTGACTGCTGGGACATTATACAGGACGGCACTGGAGGATTCTGGGTGATGAGCGGAGAGGTGACTGCTGGGACATTATACAGGACGGCACTGGAGGATTCTTGGTGATGAGCGGAGAGGTGACTGCTGGGACCTTATACAGGACGGCACTGGAGGATTCTGGGTGATGAGCGGAGAGGTGACTGCTGGGACATTATACAGGATGGCACTGGAGGATTCTGAGTGAGGAGCGGAGAGGTGACTGCTGGGACCTTATACAGGAAGGCACTGGAGGATTCTGGGTGATGAGCGGAGAGGTGACTGCTGGGACATTATACAGGATGGCACTGGAGGATTCTGAGTGAGGAGCGGAGAGGTGACTGCTGGGACATTATACAGGACGGCACTGGAGGATTCTGGGTGATGAGCGGAGAGGTGACTGCTGGGACATTATACAGGACGACACTGGAGGATTCTGGGTGATGAGCGGAGAGGTGACTGCTGGGACATTATACAGGAAGGCACTGGAGGATTCTGGGTGATGAGAGGAGAGGTGACTGCTGGGACATTATACAGGACAACACTGGAGGATTCTGGGTGATGAGCGGAGAGGAGACTGCTGGGACATTATACAGGACGGCACTGGAGGATTCTGGGTGATGAGCGGAGAGGTGACTGCTGGGACATTATACAGGACGGCACTGGAGGATTCTGGGTGATGAGCGGAGAGGTGACTGCTGGGACATTATACAGGACGGCACTGGAGGATTCTGGGTGATGAGCGGAGAGGTGACTGCTGGGACATTATACAGGACGGCACTGGAGGATTCTGGGTGATGAGCGGAGAGGTGACTGCTGGGACATTATACAGGACGGCACTGGAGGATTCTGGGTGATGAGCGGAGAGGTGACTGCTGGGACGTTATACAGGACGGCACTGGGGGATTCTGGGTGATGAGTGGAGAGGTGACTGCTGGGACATTATACAGGACGGCACTGGGGGATTCTGGGTGATGAGCGGAGAGGTGACTGCTGGGACATTATACAGGACGGCACTGGAGGATTCTGGGTGATGAGTGGAGAGGTGACTGCTGGGACATTATACAGGACGGCACTGGAGGATTCTGGGTGATGAGCGGAGAGGTGACTGCTGGGACATTATACAGGACGGCACTGGAGGATTCTTGGTGATGAGCGGAGAGGTGACTGCTGGGACATTATACAGGACGGCACTGGAGGATTCTGGGTGATGAGCAGAGAGGTGACTGCTGGGACATTATACAGGACGGCACTGGAGGATTCTTGGTGAGGAGCGGAGAGGTGACTGCTGGGACATTACACAGGACGGCACTGGAGGATTCTGGGTGATGAGCGGAGAGGTGACTGCTGGGACATTACACAGGACCGCACTGGAGGATTCTGGGTGATGAGCGGAGAGATGACTGCTGGGACATTATACAGGACGGCACTGGAGGATTCTGGGTGATGCGCGGAGAGGTGACTGCTGGGACATTATACAGGCAGCACTTGAGGATTCTGGGTGATGAGCGGAGAGGTGACTGCTGGGACATTATACAGGACGGCACTGGAGGATTCTGGGTGATGAGTGGAGAGGTGACTGCTGGGACATTATACAGGACAGCACTGGAGGATTCTGGGTGATGAGAGGAGAGGTGACTGCTGGGACATTATACAGGACAGCACTGAAGGATTCTGGGTGATGAAGGGAGAGGTGACTGCTGGGACATTATACAGGACGGCACTGGAGGATTCTGAGTGATGAGCGGAGAGGTGACTGCTGGGACATTATACAGGACGGCACTGGAGGATTCTGGGTGATGAGCGGAGAGGTGACTGCTGGGACATTATACAGGACGGCACTGGAGGATTCTGGGTGATGAGCGGAGAGGTGACTGCTGGGACATTATACAGGACAACACTCGAGGATTCTGGGTGATGAGCGGAGAGGTGACTGCTGGGACATTATACAGGACAGCACTGGAGGATTCTGGGTGATGAGCGGAGAGGTGACTGCTGGGACATTATACAGGCAGCACTGGAGGATTCTGGGTGATGAGCGGAGAGGTGACTGCTGGGACATTATAGAGGACGACACTGGAGGATTCTGGGTGATGAGCGGAGAGGTGACTGCTGGGATATTATACAGGACAGCACTGGAGGATTCTGGGTGATGAGCGGAGAGGTGACTGCTGGGACATTATACAGGACGGCACTGGAGGATTCTGGGTGATGAGTGGAGAGGTGACTGCTGGGATATTATACAGGACTGCACTGGAGGATTCTGGGTGATGAGCGGAGAGGAGACTGCTGGGACATTATACAGGACGGCACTGGAGGATTCTGGGTGATGAGCGGAGAGGTGACTGCTGGGACATTATACTGGAGGATTCTGGGTGATGAGCGGAGAGGTGACTGCTGGGACATTATACTGGAGGATTCTGGGTGATGACGGTGTCGTTGTTGTCAGGTTCCTATAAGGTGTCAGGACGTCGCTGTCTATCTCTCCATGGAGGAGTGGGAGTATCTAGAAAGACACCAGGATCGGTACCAGGCCGTGATGATGGAGGAGCTCCGGCCTCTTACACCACGAGGTGAGCAGCGAGGCTCCTTGTTGGCTCCGGTGGATGTGATGACGTCTCTCCGGCGTCCTCCTATAATAGATGAGTTTTCTCCAGACTTTCTCTGGTTTTCTCTACATTTTCTCCGTCTGACAACAGCTTTCATTTTCCTGATTATTTTCTTCTGATCTGTGAGTCACGGTTTCTCCGCTGTCGTCTCGTCTTCATCAGTCTTGAGTCTTCGTTCTCTTCTTTCAGAATCTTTCTCCTTCCTTAGAGCATCGGTCACATTTTGTCTGCAGATGTCTCGTCCTTCTGTACCTTCTCTCCTGTGAGTTCTTTTGGTCTCTATGTCTGTTGTAGATTGTTACTCAGCAGAGTCGGGGTTAATGTACGGGTGATTTTCCTCCTAATCCGCTGTCGCTCCTCCGTCCCTCAGAATCGATGCATTCTCAATGTCGTCATCAGTCGTGGTCGGCGTCCGGTTCCTCCCTCTTGGCTGACACTTGTGTCACCTTCCTTGGACTCCTCCTTCATTCTATCTTCTTCTTTGTGACAAATCACTTTCTCTGTTCTGTGCACAAAGTCCTGGATAAATATCGGCCCCGGACCGTCCCTCAGACCTCGGGACACGAGTCGCTGTCCTGACATAAAGATGGAACGTGGTGGAGCCGATCACCCGTCAGAGTCTGACATAGAGGCTTCTCTCTCACCCATGACAGCACCACGGAGAGAGGGATCCGCCCATCAAGGACAGGAACCTACAGATAAAAAGGGCGGCACCTCTCCTCCGCCCCCAGTTGGGTTCCTGTCCTTGACAGTTGACCTATAGAAGCAGCGACAGCAGCTTACCGGAAAGGAAGATCCAGGGCCGTCCCGTCCGAGGGTTTGACAGCAGCGGGGGGGGCCCCTGTCATGGCGGGGTCGGTCCCTGAAACCGCTGAAGCTGACGGGCTTTACAGGGTGAGTGGGGGAGAAGACCGAGCCGCCGCTCCGGAAAGGAGGCTGGGAGAGACCCGGGACACGCGGGCAGCGCCATGGTACAGAGGTGTACCAATATGGCGCTGCCCCAGAAAAGAATAAACGACTTCCGGGTCCCCGCAGTCGGCGCATGCGCATTGCGCACTCTCGGGGCAGAGAGCGGTGCAGTCTGGGAGAGGAGATGACGTCACAGGCGTGAAAATTGAAAAGGGAAGCGCTGATTTCACTCCTCGCTGGAAGCGTCCTGTAAGCATGGAGGACAGGGACCAGCACGAGGAGCAGCCAGAGCAGCAGCACAGGCAGCAACAGCACCACCATCATCACAGGCAAAAGGAGAAGGACAGGCGCGAGGGCCGGTCCAGTAGCCACTCCACGCAGCGCAGCAGGTCGGCTGCAAGGAGCAAGTTGCCATCCTTGGATCAGCCCGAACGGGACCCAAATCCACCTCCCGAACCGGTACCTGCATCGCGCATAACTGGGTGAGTGATCTACGTGAATGTTCACCATTGTAATAGACTTCTTTCCCTTATCAGGGAAAGAAGAAAGAGAAAACCAATAACAGGGAATACCCCACTTGTAGCAGAGCTGTACCTGTCTCATGGGATAAGAAATTCTGCGAATCCTGCATACAGGAAGTTCTTTGTGACGAAACCCCGGATTACGCCTCGGACCTAAGAGCTGTAATCCGATCGGACTTTCAGAGTGCCCTTTCATCCCTGAAACAAAGAGGGAAAATTAAAAAGAGGGACGTCGTAGTGGGCTCCCAGTCAGAGATCTCCACGTCACTGGAGGTTACCTCACAGACCTCGGACACCGACTCGTCATCTTCAGACGAGGAAACAGGGGGCCGTCACTGTTTCCCCCTAGATGAGGTAGACATGTTAGTGAAGGCAGTAAGGTCTACCATGGGGGTGGCGGGCCCTCGCCCTGATAGGTCAGTCCAGGACATAATGTTTGGGGGACTGGCCCAAAAGAAACGCAGTGTTCCCGTTAAACAAGAATGTACAGGGCCTGATAAAAAAAAGAATGGGAAAAAACGGATAGGAAAAACTCCACGGTCCCTTCCCTTAAGCGGAAGTATCCATTTGATGAGGAGGCGTCCACATCTCGGGACAAGGCCCCGAAACTAGACGTAGCGGTCGCTAAGGCCTCAGAAAAGTTTGCACTCCCCTTTGAGGACATGGGCACTCAAAGGACCCCTTAGATAAAAAAGGCCGATACCTTCCTCAAGGGCACTTGGGAATCAGCTTCGGGAAATCTTAGACCAGCTATAGCGGCAACATGTACCTCCAGAGCCCTCATGGTATGGGTGGACCAACTAGCGAAACAGTTAAGGGAAGGTACACCCAGGGAGAAGATTCTGGAATCTTCTGGTTATAAGGGGAGCTGCGGCCTACTTGGCAGACTCATCAGCTGATTCCGTGAGGTTATCATCCCAAGCGGCAGCCCTGTCAAACCCAGCCCGAAGAACGTTGTGGTTCAAATGTTGGCCAGGGGACTTACAGACTAAGATGAAGCTATACTCGATCCCCTGCGAAGGGAAGTTCCTATTCGGAGAGACACTAGATGACATCCTCCAAAAAGCAGGGGACAAAAAGAAACTATTCCCAAACCTGGGTCCTACAGGCTTTAAAAGGCCCTTTCGTAACAAAAAGTTTTTTCAGAGGAGACCCCCGAGAGAAAAGAAATGGGATGACAGAAGGAGAGATAGGGGGTTTTTCTTCGGTAGCTCGTCTCGAGACAAGAAACCCTCCAAGTGACAGTTTTTCCAGGGTGGGAGGGAGGCTAAGCTTGTTTCTTCCAACCTGGAGGAAAATATCGAACAACCCTTGGTTATTAAATCTAATCGGATCAGGCCTGAGGATAAATTTTCTCTCTCTCCCACCTCAAAAATATGTGGTGACTCCGTTAAGATCCTCTTTACGAGAACAAAAAGCTCTCAAAAAAGAGGTCCTAAGCCTACTAAGCAAAAGAGTCCTACAGGAGATCCTCCCGCAGGAAAGGGGCAAGGGGTTCTATTCCCCTCTTTTCCTGGTGACCAAACTGGACGGTACCTTCCGGACAATTATAAACATAAAAAGACTCAACGGTTGCGTCAAAAACCAGAAATTTAAACTGGAATCAATCAAGTCAACCACCAAAATTCTGTTCCCACACTGCTTTATGACAGTACTAGATCTCAGCGACGCGTACTATTACGTCCCCATCCACAAAGACTCCCGAAAATACCTCAGACTGGCGGTCTCTATAGAGGGCGAGATAAAGGAGTTTCAATACAGGGCCCTGCCATTCGGAATCTCTATAGCCCCACGAGTTTTCACGAAAATAGTGGCAGAGGTGACGGCCCACCTAAGAGAGCAGGATATATTAATAATCCCATATTTGGACGACTTTTTAATAGTGAGCAACTCGGCACAAAAAGGCAGGGGACAGAGTAATGAACACCATACAGAACCTCGGCTGGCTTCTAAACCTGAAAACAATTTAGGTTGGAGCCCAGCAAAGTTCAGGAGTTCCTAGGAATAACACTGGACTCAAACACCCAGGAGTGTTACCTTCCGGACCGCAAGAAAGAAAGAATTGCTCAGATGGTAGCAAGAGCGATTCAGAACCCTTCCATGACAGTAAGAAAAGCAATGTCACTACTAGGGTCCCTCTCCGCCTACCTGCCGGCGGTCCAATGGGCACAGCTGCATACGAGAGACCTCCAGTGGGACATATTAACCAACCAGTCAACATTAGGAGGTCACTTGGAAGGTCACGTTACCCTAGACTCCAGAACTATTCATTCCCTGGCCTGGTGGGGAAACAGACAACCTATCCAAAGGGATTCCCTGGGTAATAAAAATTACACACATAATTACCACGGCTGCCAGTCCCACGGGATGGGGAGCACATATGAACAACATGGTGGCTCAGGGGGAATGAGGAGGTCAGGAATTAGAAGCCTCCTCGAACCAAAAGACACTCTTGGCAGTAAGTTATGCCCTAACACTTTCTACCTGTCCTGCGGGGTCATCACGTCCGCATATTTTCGGACAATCAAGTGACGGTGGCGTTTATGCTTCCATGGACACAAAACTGTTTTGCGTTCATTTTCCCCTTCGTCACTGAGGTCTGGTGAACTCCCTATTCTGGTAAAGGAAGGTAATGAGCCTGATTATCAGGCACCTGAGTCTAATGATGATGACTGGCTGAGTGGAGTCATGGACTGGATATAAGGCTGCCGACGCCCTTCTGCCCTGCGGGTGTTTTCTCTGTGGACTTCTAGGAAACCAGTCTGATTCCTCCTCCTCTAAAGCTAAGTTTTCTGCTTTGCCTTTTAGCATTTGTGTTTTGTTTTTGTTAGCCTTGCTTTTCTGGATTCTGCCATTCCCTGCTGGGGTGAGCTGAATCTCCTTTTGCCTGTTGCTCTGTCTTCAGAATATTCCTGAGTACTGACATAGCTTGTTGAAGCCTAGCGTCTTCAGGGCCTTTTTCTCTGTCAGTCTGTTGGCTCATATTTTCATAGGGTTTTTCACAGATTGCAGACAGCAGCCTTCCTGTCCTTTCCTATCTAGTTAGCTTGGGCCCCGTCTTTGCTCAGTCTATCTTTCTGTCTGTGTTGTGTTCTTTCTTCTTGCTTCACCGTCATTATATGTGGGGGGCTGCCTTTTGCTTTGGGGTCTGCTCTGGGGCAGTTTAGATTTCCCTTTCTGTCTTTAGGCTATTTAATTCTCCGGCTGTGATCGAGGGGTCTAGGGCATCGTAGGAACCCCCCACGGCTACTGCTAGTTGTGTTGCTAGGTTCAGGGGTCTGCAATCCGATAGCTGCCAACCTCTCTGGTTTTCTGGACTTAGCTAGCATTTCTGTTTTTGCCTCCTACGGTGACTCAATCATAACACAAAACCTAACGTATGCATTTCCGCCGATCATTCTCATCACGGCGGTCATAAGAAAAGTCAGAGAAGACAAGGCAAGAATAATACTAATAGCCCCCTTCTGGCCAAAAAGAACTTGGTTCTCCTGGCTCAGAATGCTGTCAATAACCGATCCTTGGGTCCTACCAGATCTCCCGGACCTACTATCGCAGGGACCAGTGTTACACCCTCGAGCAGCGAATCTCCATTTAACAGCATGGAATTTGAAAGGGCACTGCTGAGGGAAAGAGGGTTCTCCGAAAACCTGGTTTCTACACTACAAAAGAGTAGGAAACCGATCACGACGAGAGCCTATGGGAGAACTTGGAGGAAATTTCTATCCTCCTCTGGGGCAAAGGTTCAGGATGGAGTCCAGATTGACAAAATTCTCGAATTTCTACAGAGGGGCTTAGAACAGGGGCTTGCGACTAATACATTGAAGGTACAGATAGCGGCCCTAGGTGCCCTTTATAACCAGGACGTGGCAGACAACCCTTGGGTAGCACGGTTTATCAGGGCCGCAGCCAGGTCTAGGCCAATAATTACCCATAAGTTACCATCATGGGATCTAAATCTAGTACTATCTGCACTAACGGGTCCCCCATTTGAACCCATCCAGTCAGCACCCCTAAAAACCTTGTCATTAAAAACTGTGCTTCTAGTGGCCCTAACATCGGCCCGCAGGGTGAGCGATATTCAGGCTCTGTCAGCAGCGCTACCGTTTACTAAAATCCTAGACGAGAGTCATATTGAAACCTGACCCGGCATATCTACCTAAGGTGGCAACACACTTTCATAGGTCCCAAGAAGTAGTCCTTCCTTCCTTCTGCCCAAATCCTAGAAATAGGGGAGAGGAGAGATTTCACGATGCCTAGTTCAGTACTTAGAGGCCACCAAAGGATGTAGGAAGGAAGGCTCTCTCTTTGTGTGTTTTCAGGGACCTCGGAAGGGACTCAAGGCATCCAAGAGTACCCTGGCAAGGTGGATAAGGGATGCGATTGCCCTGGCATATTCATCCAGTGGAAATACCATCTCAGAGGGTTTGAAAGCCCATTGCATAAGGGCAATGGCGACCTCATGGGCTGAAAGATCAGAGGTATCGATAGAACAGATCTGTAAGGCGGCCACCTGGGCAACACGTTCTACCTTTTTCAGACACTGTCGTTTAGACTTAGCCTCTTTCTCTGACCTGACCTTCGGGAGAAGGGTTCTTCAGGTGGTGGTCCCTCCCTAAGCTACCAATCTCTGAAATTCTCTCCGTGGTGCTGTCATAGGTGAGAGAGAATAGCTTAGTTACTCACCGATAACGGTGTTTCTCGGAACCCATGACAGCACCCGCTTATTCCCTCCCTTCATGTGTGCGTGTTTTCATTTAGACACGGTGCCTCTTGATAATATGCAACATTATAATGTTATGTATATTCTTTTGTTGATAACTAACCTGGAAGACCCTCTGATGCTCTGTAACCAACTGGTGGCGGAGGAGAGGTGCCGCCCTTTTTATCTGTAGGTTCCTGTCCTTGATGGGCGGACCCCTCTCTCGGTGGTGCTGTCATGGGTTCCGAGAAACACCGTTATCGGTGAGTAACTAAGCTATTTCCAGCAGTGCTCCGGCCCCGCATCTATTCACCACTCGCTTTCCAGGCGAAGAAGCACAGAACTTTCCGTACTGGAGGAGAAGGTCAGATCACCACACAGGAGACTAGGGCACCCAACCACATAATGGGAACCTGCTATGTAAAATAGCATTTTTAACCTTCAGACATGGGGTTAACCTGCAGGTTAATAATGGCTTGAACTTGCCCGTGTCCTGCACTGAGAGCCCCTCTGCCAGGGGGAAATTAACTTTACTCCCCCGGCAGCGATTGGCTTCCAGCCATAGAGTTGCAGCCGGCGCGGCTTCAGTAACTCCTCAGTATACAGTGAGCGGTGGCTGATTCCATGCCCCAGCACTGACTGACAGCCAGCTCTAATGCTGAGCCGGCTGTCAGTCAGTGCCAGGGGCGCGGTAACTGCAGCCGCTCTCTATACACTGAGCGGTGACTGTAGCTGCGCCGGCCAAAACTCTATGACTGGAAGCTGAACACTGCCAGGTGGAATATTGCTCTTTTCCTCCTGGCAGCGGGGCTCTCAGTGCTGACACCGGGCAAGTTCAAAATGCTGTTAACTTGCAGATTAACCCCGTATATGCAGGCTATTAGTAGTATTATATGATAGGTTCCCTTTAAATGGCACTGTCAGGCTGTCGGCAGCAGTGAAGTGGTTAAAAGTCAGCAATCTGAGCTCACTTCACAGACGCGCACCCGGCATCCTCCATGTATGAACACTAGATATCAGTAAGGGGTTAAAGACACATCAGAATGCACGGGACGGGGTGTTCTAGCCTCAAGGGTTCAATGTCCGCAAAATGTCAGGGTGTCCGCTCTTCCTCTTCATGAGGTCTGAGCAGAACAATGTAAGTGGGATGGTGACGCAGGTGTTGGCCCTGCAGGGACATCGGGCCGCACAATGATGGTAATAATCAGTGTAAGTCTCCAGTAAAGGGTTGTTCGTTCAGTAGAATAT
Source organism: Dendrobates tinctorius (assembly GCF_039654945.1). Lineage (NCBI taxonomy): Eukaryota > Metazoa > Chordata > Amphibia > Anura > Dendrobatidae > Dendrobates > Dendrobates tinctorius. Next base: position 2,488,964 of record NW_027361847.1, read on the forward strand.
GTATTATGGGGCTTTTCTGTGAAATCTGAGCAGACGATCTCTCCTTGGCTCCCCGTGTACATCAGTCAGCGCCCATGACCCCGGTGCCTGCTCTCTAGTGTCCTCTTATATTACACAGTGATAGGCACTAACCGCTGTGTACCGGGGGCTCCCACAACACCGTCCTCCCGAGTGCTGTCACCGTCAGCCGTACACGTGCACGTTTTTCCTTCTTCAGAGTCAAACTCAGAGCTTTCCGCGCACTTTCTGCCTATTTTAGTGTTTATATCGAGGCGAATGTTGAGATTTATCTCTATTTAAAGAATAAAAACGCAGTAACTCGTCTTTTAATAGTACGGCAGGTTCTCTCCTCTTAGTGATCCCAGAGGATCCTATCCAGGATGGAGGCCGTGTCCTCATGGTGACATCATGAGTTCTCTGTCAGGAAATATGTATAAGTCCCAGACTTCTATGTCCACTTCCAGAGCTCGTGCTGCCCCTCCGCCATTGCGTTTGTGCAGTGCTGGCACAGCTCACCCTCATCCCCCCTCACATAGCTGCAGTTCCCCTGCCTATGTGTATTTCTATCCCACCCTTTCCCCCTCCCTCGGGAATGTGGCTTTTGACCAGGTAAATCCGGTTTTCCTGTAGCACATGGCTTTGAGAGTTACTTTGTCTATTCAAACTCAAATTTAATAACACAGAATAGTCATAGGGGCAGGACAAATATATTTCTGGAATCTGCATAATGGAAGCTACACACAGCAACGTTTGGCAACTTCTGCGTCCACCAGAAGCCGAGTAAAGGGTATATGCTTCCCAGTAACACATAGATATACGATGTTTGGTATCAAAAGAAAGGTAATGTCGTAATAAGAAAATGGATACCCCTGTCGTCCCTTTGTGAGCCTCACAGCCAGAGTTATGGCACTTATAAGTTTTTAGTAACTTTAAAAAGGGGAGTACACTCCCTAGCTCTGCTGTTACTTAGACCTTGGGAGACAGTGATCTACCATCCGTGCTGTGGACTGACTCTTTGTCCTTGGGATCTCCCCTCCCCCAGCTCCACACGGCGTGCCAGTGACTGAGATGTGTAATATATTTAATCCATTTTACTTTGTAATTGTCTGTATATACTGTATCTTGTCTCTTTTGTAACATCTTTTTATACTTTTGTAAACACTGCCTATATTTTCTGGAGTAAATCTATAAATTTACTGGTTTCGTTTTTCCTTGCTCTATAAACGTACCACCACGACCTCCACGCTAATTATGCTACCGTGTGGGTTGGCTCCTGACCCGATATTGATTTTAAATGCCAAACGAGCAGCTGGTGGCAGCAAAGTGTTGTGGGGTATTTGGGAGACCATGGCACTGACGGAATGGAGGTTTATGTGTGTATTTCCTGCCTAAGCCTGGGGATATACATACCGCCCTCACTGCAGAGTGCCCAATAGCCACTACATGGCAAGGCAGCCTTTCTGACGACTTCTTATCCTGGATGCAGTTCTCCGACTGATCTTGAGACACATCAGTTACATATGAGGTAGGTCATTCAGATACTCAGTCAATAAATGATTTGTCAAACAGGAGAAATTCATGTTCTCGGTTCAGGAGATCCCTTTTATGGGTTATTTTTTATCATCCACTGGTTTTCACATGGAACTGGCGAATGTCCGGGCGATACTGTATTGGGATCGTCCTGAGGACCTAAAAGCCTTACAAAGGTTCTTGGGTTTCGCCAACTACTATTGAAAGTTCCTCAAAGGTTTTTTGGCGATGGCCAAACCTTTGACAGATATGACCAGGAAAGGGACGGACATTTCCAATTAGTCCAGTCCCGAGAGGATTTTGGGGTAATGTATGGACAGAAGTGTGCGCCTCCCCTTCCCTAATGGAAATCAGGATTCTTATGAGGTCAGCGAATATATGAATTATTGAGGAACAACATGCGGTGAGATTGTTCCTTTTTATATACTGCATTGGAATCTAAACCAGGGCATCTGATCTGTTTAACTTGAATAATAGCTAATCGCTTAAGATTTTTTTTTTGGCTTGGTCTAAGGGTTAAGCTACAACATCATTTAGGCTGGTTTCACACTTGCGTTTTTTTCCCCTATCTTTTACATGGGTGCGCATAGGTGCTCATACACATGCGTTTATACGCGTTTGTATGCTCATGCATTTTTTGGTAGTGTGCGCTCGGGCGCACAAAATGCATTCTGTTGCATTTTTTGTGCGTCCAACTTGCCCCCAAAAAACGCATGCGCACACAATGTGTTTTTTTTTTTTTACAGCAAAACACCCATTATAGTCTATGGGTGCGCACGTATGCGCAAAAGGACGCATGCGTTTTTTAAAAAACGCACACAAACGCATGATGCGTTTTTTCATGCATTTGTGTGCGCAAAAAACGCACCGCAAAAAACGCAAGTGTGAAAGTAGCCTTACAATTATACCTGGATGTGTATTCATCACTATGGCTAAGTGATAATTTTGTGTGTTTTTATGTGTGATGTTTTTGTATTCTTTTTGGGTTTTTTTCATATAAAGGGCTCTAATTTTAGCATTAACTATTAAAAGTTATATTTTATTAATCCTACCCTGCTTTCCTACAATACTTTAGATTGGTAGCCATTTTGCTTAATTCCTTGTGTATATACATACACTATTCCTCCCCACTTCCCTGGGAGGGGATAGATAAGGGCTGATTCAGAAGTTCAGCAAGACATGTGGCCCCGGCATCTTCATCATCAGAAGTAACCTGGGAAGCAGGGATAGCTATGGTGCCTATTGTTAGGGACAGGGAAGTATCCCCTGGCCCGCTGTTATCTGACAACAAAATTGTGACAAAAAGGGCACAGAATTTGAGGAAAATAACATCTCGGCCAAAAATTAAGCATGGGGGTGGATCAATCATGCTTTGGTGTTGTGTTGCAGCCAATGGCACAGGGAACATTTCACAGGTAGAGGGAAGAATGGATTCAATGAAACTTCAACAAATTCTTGATGCAAACATAACACCATGTGCAAAAAAGCTGACGGTGAAAAGAGGAAGAGGATGGCTTCTACAAATGGATGATGGTCCTAAACACACGTCACAATCAACAATAGACGACCTCAAAAGGTGCAAGCTGAAGGTTTTACAATGGCCCTCACAGTCCCCTGATCTGACCATCATTGAACATCTGTGGCGAGACCTCAATATAGCAGAGCATGCAAGACGCTCCAGGAATCTCACAGAACTGGAGGAATTCTCCAAGGAAGAATGGAGCAAAATCCCTCTAACAAGAATTGAAATTCTCTCATCTGACTACAAAAAGCGTTTACAAGCTCTGATACTTACAAAAGGGGCCGCTACTAGGTACTAACCATGCAGGGTGCCCAAACATTAGCATTTTCCTTTTTAAAATGTAAAATATGAAAATCTATTTATTTTTTGCCTAAAATACAAAGGGAATGTGTCATCTTTAATTTTAGGCCTTTTAGAGAACATTTAATCTTCAACTTGCTTAACTGTACACAATAACAGTAATTTTGTACAGGGGTGCCCAAACTTTTATATGCCATTGTATTCTGTCACTGTGTATTTCCTACAGATGGACTCATGGAAAGAAATCCACCAGAGAGATGTCCCCGTCCTCTGTATCCCCAGGACTGTCCAGAGGAGAATCACACCATCCCAGAGGATCATCAGGTAGACGGCGCTGAGCACTGTACCGGATCTGTATATGGGGGACATTTCTGAGCGAGGTCATAGGTGTCACAGATTTTGGTGGTTTATTGTATTGTGCTGATTGTTACATCTGATATATCAGGAGGAGGATCCGACTAAGAATAAAGTGAAGGATGAGACAGAAGAAGAAGTGATGACGAGGGGGGATCAGCCGTGTGTGAGTGACGGGAAGGAGGAGATTCCGGTGGATGTTTCCACAGGTATGTCATAATGACTGACGTGTGACGATGATGACTGGTGTGTGATATCGTGTAAAAGTCTCCGGTGCAGTAAGGCTTTCTACGCTGTCCACATCACAGCAGAAACGTCCGGTGATGGCGCGGCTGCTCCTGTGCAGAGTCTGGCGGTGCACTGATTAATAATGGGGCCGTCTTCACATCTTCTTAATGAATATTACTTCCATCGTTTACTTACATATTTTCTTACACAAGTCCCATGCTGCCATATAAATGTCCTGAGCTTGTGATTCAGTCAGAACCTCTGCCGGAAGATTCTCGATATTGAGGCAGATGGAGGCACTGTGGACGCCGTCTGTCCTATGATCCGACAGTGTCTATCTTTTTAGGCTTGCATAAAAGCACGGTCGACCAGTGTTGTGCACCTCTGAAAAGAAGGACACCACTGAACAGAGTCCACAGTAACTCTGCTGCCTCATTATAGTGAATGGATCTCTCGGGGATGTCATCTGAATCACATAATTTGTAGATTTAGATGGAATCTCCAATGTAAGTGCTCAGCGTAGAGCCTCGCAGGATAAATGCCATCCAAAAAGTTCTGTACCCCAAAATGCCACCAACAAAAGCTTCTACTCAACCTACAAAAAACAAGTCCCCACTCAGGTTCCTTATTTGTTAACAGGAATATTGGGGGCGTTCACATTACTGGTAGCACAAAGGCTCTGGAAAAGTGACATGGCTCCCACCATAAGAAATCCAGCAAAATCTGCGCTTCCAAGTACCCCTCCTCCTGAGCCCCACAGTGTGCCTAAACCACAGTTAGTGGCCACATGTTTGGCATTAGTGTAGCGAGCACTTAATTTAAGGGCTGCATGTCTCCAGAATCACTGTGCATAATGTATGAACGCTACAATGTACTGGGCACCGCAATGTACTGGGCACCGCAATGTACTGGCCACCCCATGTACTCGGCACCACAATGTACTGGGCACCGCAATGTACTGGGCACTACAATCTACCGAGTACTAGAATGTATGGTCACTACAATGATATATTTTCATTTAGCAACATCCATTGCTGCTCGTTTCTGGAAAACACCCATGGAGTCAAAATTGTCACCACACCTGTAGATAAATTCTCAGAGTGGTGTAATTTTCAAAATGCGGTTAATTGAGGGGGGATTCTCTTCTTCTGCCACTTATGGGCTCTGTATATGGAGTCTTCAAATTAATCTCCAAAAACTTGTTCTCCAAGAGTCAAATAGCTCTTCTTCCCTCCCGAATCTCGCTGTATGGCTAAGCAGTTCTGTACAGACACATATGAGGTATTGCCACGTTCAGCAGAAATTGTGTAACAAATGATGTGGTCATTTTTACCCTTTTTATCCTTGTGAAAATGAAAAATTTGGGGCCAAAACAACATTGGGGGGGGGGAATTCATTTGTAGCCCCTTCAAGATCTTGGAGTTTTTCGTTTTTGCGTTTCCGTTTTTTGTTCCTTGTCTTCCCAGAGCCATAACTTTTTTTTTGGTCAATATGTCCATGTGAGGGTTTGTTATTTGCAAGATGAGTTTTTCACTTTTGAACTACATCATTGGTTGTACTGTATTGTGTACTGGTAAACAGGAAAAAAAAATACAAAGTGCGGTGAAATTTCTAAAAAAAAAAAGTGCAATTCACCAATTGCTTTTTTAATTTTTTTTTAGCATGTTCCCTAAATGCTAAAACTGCCCCACCGCTATGATTGTCCAGGTCATTACGAGTTCTCAGACACCAAACATCTCTAGGTTCTTTTTTATTTAAGTGGTGAAAAAAAAAATCTTAAGATTGCAAAAAAATATATATATATTGGGCTGGGTGAGGGTAGATTTGATCTTTTTATCGCCTGTTATTGCATTTTATTGCAATGTTGCAGCAACCAAAAAAACGTAATTCTGTTTTGATTTTTTTTATCGTTACGCCGTTTACCAATCACATTAATTATTTTTACATTTTGATAGATCGGGGGATTCTGAACGCGGCGATACCAAATATGTGTGTTTTTTATTTATGTTTTATTTTATATGGGGGTGATTTGAACTTTTATATTTTTTTATTTTTTTTTTTACTTTTCACTAACTTCAATAGTCCCTATGGGAAACTAGAAGCTGCGATCATCTGATCGCCTGTGCTACACGTAGCAGAGCTGAAGCCTTGCTCTGTGTAGCAGAAATGCTCATCTGTTATGAGGGCTGTCCACAGGGTGGCGCTCATAGCAATCCGACATTGACAACAACAGGGGTCCTCTGCAGACCCCGGGTTGTCATACCCACACATCGGTGGAGTTTTTGACGCTATTCCGGTGCAAGAATGTTGTCAGATTGACAAAAACATTTAATATGTTAACAGCCGTGGGGGATCACAATTATACCCCCCCCCCCCCCCGGCTGTTATGGGCACATGTCAGCTGGTGAAATCAGCAGACATGTGCCAGATAACAAGTGGGCTCAGCGCCGGAGCTCCCATGGAGTGCAGGGACACGTCCTATGATGTACCTGTACGTCATAAGTTGTCAAGTGGTTAATTTTCACAGTCCAGTGTCTTAAAATTTTGTGAAGCACCTGTGGCTTCAAAATGCTCACCATATCTTTTACATAAATACCTTGAGGGGTGTAGTTTCCAAACTGGGGTCAGTTGTGGGGGGGTTTCTACTGTTTAGGTAGATCAAGAGCTCTGCAAAAGTGACATGGCGTCCGCTACCTATTTCAGTCGCTTTTACACTCCAAATATGCCCAAACAATAGTTCTCCCCCACACATGGGGTATCGGCATACTCCGGAGTAAGTGCTCAACAGATTGTATGCTCCATTTCTCTCTTACTTCATTGGGGGACACAGGAAACCATGGGTGTATGCTGCTGCCACTAGGAGGTTGACACTATGCAAAAAAGTTAGCTCCTCCCCAGCAGTAGATACCCACCAACTGGCAGGAAACTCATCAGTTTTAGCTTAGTGTCGGTAGGAGGTGGACACAGGACTGCCTTCAGCCCCGTTTCTACCTTAAGTTTTTTTTGTTGTTTTTTTATTAATGATTTCTATTTTGCAGATTCAGCTTGTGATCTTGGCGACAGTGTGTAATTGGTCACTTCGCTGTCCCCACCAGAGACCGGGAGCACAGTGTGGGATTGCGTCACTACTGTACCCTCTCTTGTCTACCAGGCAGGACCCCATGCCTCCTAACACATCAAAAGTGTTGGGGCATCTGCAAGAGAGAAGATGCGGACTGGTCCTTGCCCCTACCCCCTGCACCTCCCGCCCTCCAGAGCCAGTCGTGCAGGGTAGGAAGACAGAATCTTTACCTGACAGCCACAGAAGATTTTCTGTGGCCCAAAGGCCTACATGCAAGTCCGTCTTCCATCACCAGTTTGTGAAGAGGGATGTGGGATCTTCGGGACAGGTATTCCATGTAGCAGTTCATGGGGCATCTTTAAAAAAAATATATATATTTTATATCTCATATTCTTTCTTTATGATGTTGCTGTCCCTAAGGGTTAGCTGGAGAAATACCAGGGCCTCAAAGGAGAACTGGAGAAGATGTGGAAGGTTAAGGCAAAAGTGATTCCAGTGGTGATAGGGGTCACTGCTCCAAGTGCTCCTAAGTCGGAAGAATGGCTACAACAGATCCCAGAATCAAAATCTGAGCTCTCTGTCCTGAAAAGCGCACAACTAAGATCCTGCGCAGAACCCTCAAACTCCCAGGCCTCTGGTAGAGAGGACCCAAGAATGAGGAAGGACAACAAAGACCAATATGTTTTGGTTTTTTTAAATATATATATACAGTGCCTTGCGAAAGTATTCGGGCCCCCTGGAACTTTTCAACCTTTTCCCACATATCATGCTTCAAACATAAAGATACCAAATGTAAATTTTTGGTGAAGAATCAACAAATGGGAGACAATTGTGAAGTTGGAATGAAATTTATTGGTTATTTTAAATTTTTGTGGAAATACAAAAACTGAAAAGTGGGGCGTGCAATATTATTCGGCCCCTTTAGCGTAATACTTTGTTGCGCCACCTTTTGCTGCGGTTACAGCTGCAGTCGCTTGGGGTTATGTCTCTGTCAGTTTTGTACATCGAGAGACTGAAATTCTCGCCCATTCTACCTTGGCAAACAGCTCGAGCTCAGTGAGGTTGGATAGAGATCGTTGGTGAACAGCAGTTTTCATCTCTTTCCACAGATTCTCGATTGGATTCAGGTCTAGACTGTGACTTGGCCCTTCTAACACCTGGATACGTTTATTTGGGAACCATTCCATTGTAGATTTTGCTTTATGTTTGGGATCATTGTCTTGTTGGAAGACAAATCTCCGTCCCAGTCTCAGGTCTTTTGCAGACTCCTCAAGAATGGTCCTGTATTTGGCTCCATCTTCCCATCAATTTTAACCATCTTCCCTGTCCCTGCTGAAGAAAAGCAGGCCCAAACCATGACGCTGCTGCCACCACCATGTTTGACAGTGGGGATGGTGTGTTCAGGGTGATGAGCTGTGTTGCCTGTACGCCAAACATATAATTTGGCATTGTTGCCAAAAGGTTTGATTTTTGTTTCATCTGACCAGAGCACCTTCTTCCGACTGTCCCACCTCAGCTGTAGATCTCTGCAGTTCATCCAGAGTGATCATGGCCCTCTTGGCTGCATATCTGATCAGTCTTCTCCTTGTTTGAGATGAAAGTTTGGAGGGACATCCGGGTCTTGGTAGATTTGCAGTGGTATGATACTCCTTCCATTTCAATATGATCGCTTGCACAGTGCTCCTTGGGATGTTTAACGTTTTGGAAATCATTTTGTATCCAAATCCGGCTTTAAACTTCTCCACAACTGTATCACGGACCTCTCTGTTGTGTTCCTTGGTCTTCATGATGCTCTCTGTGCATCAAGCAGAACCCTGAGACTATCGCAGAGCAGGTGCATTTATACGAAGACTTGATTACACTCAGGTGGATTATATTTATCATCATTAGTCATTTATGACAACATTGGATCATTCAGAGATCCACAATGAACTTCTGGAGTGAGCTTCCTGCACTGAAAGTAAAGGGGCAGAATAATATTGCACTCCCCAGTTTTTGTATTTTCACAAAAATTTAAAATAACCAATAAATTTCATTCAACTTCACAATTGTCTCCCATTTGTTGATTCTTCACCAAAAATTTACATTTGGTATCTTTAAGTTTGAAGCAAGATACGTGGGAAAAGGGTGAAAAGTTCCAGGGGGCCGAATACTTTTGCGAGGCACTGTGTATATATGTGTGTGTATATATATAATATATATATATAATATATATATATATATATATATATATAGTATGTGTGTGTGTGTGTGTATATGTATGTATATATATATATATATATATATATATATATATATATATATATATAATGTATATGCATATAAATGGAAAAGAAAAATCAGGCAGAACTCCAGTTCAAGGAAAAATTGTGGGTTTTAATCCAGCACCAAGTGGTGCAACGTTTCAACCTCACAGCACGGTCTTTGTCAAAGACCGTGCTGTGCTTGTGATGCAGGCTCTGCACGTCACATGACCCGCTCATTCCCGGCTTCAGCTTTCACCGACAATGTGAAGACCGGGTGAGGGGGGGGGGAATGGAGCGGTAGGGGGGGGAATTGCGCCAGGGGGAAGGGGGGGAATGGAGCTGCAGGGGGGGAATGGAGCTGGGAGGATTTGTTACTCTGTGTGGAGGGCTTCTTCATGTGGACGGGGAGGGCCTGTTGCGATGGAGGGTGGGGTTGTTGCTATAGAGGGCATGTTTTTAGAAGAGTAGGAGGAAACGACCAGTTCTCATTTCAATGCCATAACACACCCCCCCCTTGGACGTTCTGCTAAGAAAAAAGAGACGATATCAAGAAAACCGTGCAAACTGGCCACAGAAAGTAAATTACTTACTGTCACAATTCTGCAGCCCAGATATGTACTGAGATTATGTGAAAAGCCCGGACAACCCCTTTAAACTCGAGTCAATACATTTTCCCAGTTTTTTGTTGCTAAACTAGGTGCTTCGGCTTATACGCGGGTCGACTTTTACACGAGTATATACTGTATGTTTTATAAATGATGCTGATGTAAAGTAGACATGTGGGAAATGTTATTTCTTAACTATTTTTGGTGGTATAACTATTTTGTTTAAGGGCATAAAAATTGAAAAGTTCGAAAACTTCAAAATCAAATTTTTTGTCAAATCTACAGTATATATTTAAAATTGTGTATCACCAACCAATCACGAAGTATCTTTCATTTCACCAGAGCTGTTTAAAAGAAGCTGAGCTGTGATTGGTTGCTATGAGCAACAGTTTTCCTACTCCAGAAAACACCTCAGCAGACACTGCACGGGTGGGAGAAATCTAGCATCCCCGGGAACATAAGCTCGCAGCGATTGTCTGCCCCCCAGAAAGGACCAGAGAGCACATGACAGAATTGAATCCCCCCCCTCCTGTACCCATACACCTATCACACATCCTCCATCCCATAGGCACATCTTCCCTCTTAAAGGGATCTCCGGTATGGAAGTTAGGGCAAATCCCTCTGCTCTGGTTCTGACCCCAGTCTTCTATTAAAGGGATCATTGGTATGGAAGTCAGAACAAATCCATCCAGCGCATTGGTTCTGACCCCAGTCTCTCTTAAAGGGATCCCTGGTATGGAAGTCAGGGCAATTGCCTTCAAATGCTCTGGTACTGACCCAAGGCTCTCTTAAATGGATCATAGCTCGGGAGCCACGTGTGGCTCACGGTCCCATGAATTGTGGCTCGTCACTGTCTGCCAGCTTGGTGCATTAGCGCCAGGTCTGGTAAACAGGTATGAGGAGCACATCTCAAAATGGTGAATTTTGTGAGTAGCCCTGCACAGAAGAGCAGATCTGGATGCACATATACTGGTCTTAAGGGTTTCAATTTAATTTAAGTATGGTACGCTGGAGACAGGATGATACTACCTGTGAGAGGTGGTGACTGAAGCTGGCTGTTATATTATGCTGGGAGTCCTGGATGGGAGAATACTGAGTGGGGGTATTGTGGGGATCACTGGATCTTGTAGTACTGTTTCGGGGTGATTTCTGTGGAAAAGCGTTGGTTATCATTATACCCGTAATGGGGGCTCTGGTTGCCGCTACTGTGAGGAGGGAGAGAGCTGGATGTGGCTTGCGACCCCCTCTCAGAGCTGAATGTTGCTCTCTAGGTCAGAAAGGTAGGGAACCACTGCCTTAGGCAAACTGAGGACATGACTACAGTGGCTGGAGCTTGACTGCTCCTGGATGTAGAGACACCTTTGTCATTAGTCTCATTTGTATACGGTAATGAAATGTTAAGGTTCCATTTTTACTTTCATGGACACTTTTCTACATTAGGGGCATAATAGGAAGCTTGCTACGAGAGTGAATGGCAATGGTGGTACATTAAAGGGGTAAATGACTGGTTCCTTTAAGAACTGTCTATTTTGTCACGGTCCTATTTGGGTTGGCGTGCAGCCACCGCTGAGCAGGGACTCACCCACACTGCAGAGGGGCCCAGGGTATGATATGGCCGGGCAGTTCAGGCAGAACAGGACCTGGGGACGCTGCAGTTTAGCAAGCAGCGAAGGACCTACGGTCATGTGATTGAAAGGGGAGGGGCTTAGCGTCCTGCTGCCAGAGATCAGCAGAATACTATACAGGAATGCACAAAGTCAGACAAACTGGGTCATACACAGAGATAGCAGTAAAGTACCAGGGATGAGACAGAACGGATAGTCGGGGCCAGGCAGTGGTCAAAGCCAAACAGACATAGAAGGTACCAAGCAGAATCCAACAAGCAGTATCCAGAGAACAGACCGAGTCATACACAGAGTATCAGGCAAACAAGAACACAGCACAAACACACTCAGGAGTCAACACACTCTGCCAAGGGCGAAAGTATAACTGACAGGGATAGGAGCTTCCTGAGGCTATAAAAAGCTTTCCCAGAACCAGGGAGAGGCCACAATAATAAGCCCCAGGATGTGAGGGTAAGAGCCTGCACTGGGATTATAACATTTAACCCCAGAGGTGCAAGTCATCAGCACTGGTTCCAGACATTAACTCCAAGCGTGCGAGTCCAACCCGCACTGAGATCATGACATATTTGCTGTCTAATCTGTGCCACCTGTCACGACTCTGTTGTCGGGTGTCCCGGGACCAGGGGCTCCTTCCCTGTCCCTAAACATGGGTGTCCTAGCTCGCTCTGTTCCCCGGATTACTTCTGATGGTTAAGACGCTGGGGCCACGTACCTAGCCTTAGCTCCTGAATCCGCCCTCAGTCTGTACCCTTCTCTCTTCCCTGGGTGGGGGTAGTAGTGTACCATAATACAATAACAAGAGTTACCAGGTAATGCAAACAAGGGTAACTGAAAATACCAAACATACAAATATACTCACACAAACAGGAATGCACCGAGGAGTGGAGGATGGGAAAAACCAAAGTAGGAGAAGAAAGAAAATTATCACACACTGAAAACCTAGCAACAGTCACAGATAAATTCACCAAACGCCTTCTCCAGTAACAACCACCAACAACCTCCAGCCATGCAGCATAAGCTAACTCTTAACAGTGAGTGCTAGTCTGGGCCAAAATTGTATAGGAGATGGGAGTGGCTAACAGTGCACAGCTGAGAGCCTTAGGGCCCCGTCACACATAGCAATCTCGCTAGCGAGATCGCTGCTGAGTCACAACTTTTGTGACACAACAGCGATCTCACCAGCGAGATCGCTGTGTGACAGCGACCAGCCCCCCTGCCAGTATCGCTGATCGCTGCAAGAAACCTCTGGACATTTTTTTTGTCGCTGATCTCCCGCTGGCCAGCACGCATTGCTGCGTGTGACAGGCGGGAGACCAGCGATCAGCTGTAAAATAATAAAAAAAAATATTGTTATTATTCTCACCTTCCGGCGTCCCGTGCAGCATTCCTGGCTCTCTCCACGCTCCCGGTCCCAGTAATCCTTTGCAAGAATGACCGCGAGACTTCGTGATCCCGCGAGAACGGACGTCATCGTGGTAATTCTCGCAAAGGATTACTGGGACCGGAGCGTGGAGAGAGGCAGGAATGCTGCGTGGGACGTCGGAAGGTGAGAATAACAATATTTTCTATTTTAATTCTATTTTTGACATGAATATGGCATCAGCGCTAACAAACACAGTGATGCCGCGCGCTGGGCGTCGCTGTGCTAATCGCTGGTGAAGCTGTCTGTTTGACAGCTCACCAGCGATCACATAGCGACTTACCAGCGATCCTGACACGTTGATATCGTTGTCCGGATCGCTGGTAAGTCGCTATGTGTGACTCCAGCTTTAGCTCCAGGAGCTCTCAACAGAGCAGATTAACCCCTGTACTGCTAAAAAACAAAAAAAAGTATGCCGTTTAACATAGAGGTGAAGTGCTTCTAATCATTGTAGGAAAGATGTATATCTTTATACCGTGTTATCCAGTAGATAGAAAAATAGAGTGTCCTCAATGATTGATACCTTTTAATGGCTAATTGAAATGATGGTAACAAATTGAAAGCTTTCGAGACTACTCAGGTCTCTTCATCAGGCATTGACTAATACAAAATCTGAAGAATCACATATTTATACACAATACAGGACAGAAAAAATGCAATAGATAATCATTGTGGGGGAGTGATAGACCGTTATGGCCATAAATATTGGACCAGTTCATAGATAAGGAGTGAAAGTTTTATTGTCCTCTGGGGTCTGGTAATGTGTTGTGATGCCCCCACAAGGTCTTAGGAGCAAATGCCTTAATTGAGGTAAAAAGTCATAAATCCATGCGACACATTCATTCCTGCACTGACAGTGTCAACGGTCATCATGAGTCTGTACTCAGACTTTTCTGTCTCTCTGAGATGTGAAGTTACCTTCCAATACCAGTAATTTCATGTCCATGGTGCTGTGATCAGGCATACAAAAATGTTTTCTGTTATTGTGTGGTGATGAGAATTCATCCTTGTTCTCAGTTTTTGCCCTGTCTCCCCCACATACAGCCCCCCAGTTGTACATTTAGTACACATAGGTGCACCACATTAGATGTGATGCAGCTGTAAGTACCTGGGATCTTGTAGTCCTGATGTGAGTTGGGGATCTTTATCTTGTCTGTGGTCATTATAAATGGACAGGTTTTACTTTTTTTCTGGTTGCAAGGAAAGGTTCCTGCAGCTGTGGAAGACAGGGAGCTTCTGACAATGATGCTTCTTAGTTTTGGGGGCTGCCTAAAACACAGCAGTGGGGGGTCTGGAAAAATGGATTGTAATTGGGCATCTTTTTGTAGTAAAGGTTGTAATTTCCGTGCAGCTCCCCTTAGCACCACCAGATTTGGATTGTAGGTGACTACTAGAGGCACCCGGTTATTTTCTTTAGCTTTGTAATGTAGCAGGTGATTCCTTGATATTCTGGTGGCTCTTGTAATTTGGTTTTGAATTGTTCTTGGATGGTAGCCCTTATTCAAAAAGGTCTTTTTGAGGCGACCAAGGTGTTCATCTCTATCTATGGGGTTGGAACATATACGATTGTATCTGATGGCTTGGCTGTAGATAATAGAGTTCTTTATGTGTTTTGGATGTAAACTGTCCCATTTAAGGTATGTTGGACAGTTGATTGGCTTCTGATACAGGGATGTCTCTATTTCATTGTTCTTTAGCTTAATGATGGTGTCCAAAAAGTTAATCTCAGTGCTGAAGTAGTTGAGTGTTAAGTTGATGGTGGAATGAAATTGATTAAACTTTTCGTGGAACGTCTTTAGCTGTGGCTCAGACTCCTTCCAGATGATTAAAATATCATCATTGTAGGGGTAGAAGGCCAGAAGCCTGATGGGATATGAGGACAAAAAGTTGCTTTCAAGCTTGGCCATGAAAAGATTTGCATATTGTGGAGCCATTTTACTTCCCATAGCTGTGCCAGTCTCCTGTAGATAGAACTTATTGTCAAATTCAAAGTAATTGTGGGTGAGTATGAATTTTATAAGTTTCACCACAGCATCAGTCCCTGTGTTTTCCATGAAGAATTTGCAGGCATTTAATCCATCTTGGTGGGGGATATTAGAGTACAAAGATTTCACATCCATGGTGGCCAGGATGGTTCCTTCTGGTAGAGGACCTATTGCTGCTAGTTTATTCTATAGGTCAGTTGTGTCCTGAATGTAGCTGGTTGTATCCTTTACCAGGGGTTTAAGAATACCCTCTACTCATCCAAATACTTGCTCAGTGAGGGTGCCCACACATGAAATAATTGGTCTTCCTGGATCTCCAGATTTGTGGATTTTGGGAAGCATGTAGAATGTCCTTCTTCTTGGACTCTCTGGTATCAGGTCATCGCCGACTCTTATGGACTGGTCAGGCAGACAAGATACCAACTTGTTTAGTTCCTTGTAATAGTCCTGTGTAGGATCCGACTCCAATTTTTTGTAGTAGCGGGTGTCCATCAGTTGTCTGTTTGCTTCCTTCATGTAGTCTGACGTATTCATCATGACTATTGCACCTCCCTTGTCAGCAGGTTTAATGATGATTTCTTTGTTGGTTTTTAAAGACTGTATGGCCTTTCTCTCCTGGGCACTGATGTTGGATGCCTGTCTCCTGTTAGTGTCTATGATTGTGAATTTTATCAAATGTCTGAAGGAGTCTATATATTTATCCAAATGAGGGTTGCGTCCAGGGGGTGTCCAGTCTGACCTTTTCTTGGTTGTTAGGATCCCTTTTCCTTCGGTCTGAGTGTTTTCTGAATCTTCTGTATCATTGAAATATTCCCTCAGGCGCAGTCTCCTGAAATACTGTTCCATATCACTGCAGAGTTCAGTTTTATCTAGGGCCTTAGTGGGACAAAATGAGAGTCCTCTAGAAAGCACGGCCAGTTCCACTTTGTTGGGTTTATAATCTGAGAGATTGATGACACAGTTAGATGCTTTTGTGTCTGGAATGGAGTCGTTGTCCAAGTTGTCAGATTTTGTATTTGTTTTGTAACTGTTTGTATAGAGTCCTGAATTGAGGCGCAGTCTGTGCAGTTTCTTTTCCTTGTTATGAACCAGAAAGATCCATAGTTTGTTGTAGTATTGTTGTAATTTTTGCTCTGCATTTTCTGTTTTCCTCAGAGTTTCAAATTTCCCTTGGACTTTACTCTTTATGCTTTAGCAGACATGCAAAAGGTGGTTCCTTAGGGTCCCGTCACACCAAACGATGCACCAGCGATCCCGACAACGATACGACCTGGTCAGGATCGCTGGTGCATCGCTACATGATCGCTGGTGAGCTGCCAAACAGGCAGAAACACCAGCGATCAGGACCAGCGAGGACGCTGGTATCCAAGGTAAATATCGGGTAAGCGCACGCGGCACTTAGTTACCCGCTCTTTACCTTGGATACCAGCTCCCAGCGTCTGCTTACAGCGCTGGGAGCTCTCTGATCGTTGGTCTCCCGCTGCCACACGATGCGTGCTGGCCACCGGGAGACCAACGTTCAAAAAATGGCCCAGGACATTCCCTCCCGATCAGCGATACCCGGTGGTGGTGGTGGTGGTGGTGGTGGTGGGGGGGGGGGGTTGGCAGTCGCTGATACATGTCACACAGCGAGATCGTTGATGTGTCACAAAATCAGCGATCTCGCTAGTGATGTCACTATGTGTGACGGGCCCCTTAGTCTCTCAGAAGTCCTGTGACAAAGGTTTTGAGCATAATGGGTATTGTAGGTATGAAGAATTGGGTTTGTAATCCAGAGTCCTTTTGGGAATTAGATTCTCCTTTTTGCATTTAGATAAGAAAAAAATGTCGCTGTCCATTTGTTCACATTTCTTCAGAAGTTGTTTTAGTTCCATAAAGAAGCTTGCAATTTGTTACCATTTTTTCAGCCATTAAAAGGTATCAGCCACTGAGGACTCTCTATTTTTCTAACCAGTGCAGGAATAGGAGAAATCTGCCACTGCGGTCTTCTGGCTCCTCTCTGTCGTGGTAATCCCGTGAAACCTCGCCTGACTTGTGCCATTGTCAACAGTTTATTAGTATTATTCACTTTACCCATCACTGTGCTAATATCATGGCATGTAATAAAAAACAAAGGTATGAATTGGGATCTAGACTGGTGTGCATGCATCGTGTAAGTGCATGTTCACACTGGCCACTGTACAGAAAAAAAAAACAAAACAAAGACCGATACATAATGATTGAATCCCCTGAAGTAAATATATAAATCGCATTAGTGCATGAAAATAATATAGGTTACTTAGTTAACATTTTTTTTATCAAAAAAAAAAAAATGCAAAAGCCATTTTACCTCTTCACAGTGACCGAAATTGGGACAGTCCTAACTTTAATATTAAAAACCTTACTGTTTGTCAAGTGGCATGTCGTTGTCTTCCTTATTACCGGTCTTTTCACTGTCTGGCGTTTTCATTGTAAGCTCCATAAAATATATTTAGAAATCTCTTTTGTGTTGTATATTAGATGTGATTTTTTTCATTCTTTCATCCTCAGGAAATCCTTGTGAGAATAACGGTTTATCACTCAATTGTAAAAAAGAAGATATCAGGAAGCGCTCTAATGGAGAAAACCTCATTACCCTTCATGGACCTCCTGGACTTCACAGCACTTCACTTTCTTATACTCCTCCTAATCATGAGGAACCCTCTCCTGAGCAATCTCACATTATTACCACAATTCCAGGTGACAACGTGGATACAAGATTTCAGTGTGACAAGCAACTTACTAAAAGCTCAGATTTATTAACACAAAGAAAACACAAAGGAGAGAAGCCATACTCCTGTTCAGAATGTGGGAAATGCTTTACAACTAAATCACAATTTGTTATACATGAGAGACTACACACAGGAGAAAAGCCATATTTATGTTTAGAATGTGGGAAGGCCTTCACAGATAATGCGAATTTTAGTAGACATCGGAGAATTCACACAGGAGAGAAGCCATATTCATGTTCAGAATGTGGGAAATGCTTTACAGATAAAGGAAATCTTATTATACACCAGAAAATACACACAGGAGAAAAGCCATATTCCTGTTCAGAATGTGGGAAGACCTTCCCTTTTAAAGGGCATCTTATTAAACATCAGAGAATTCACACAGGAGAAAAACCATTTTCATGTTTGCTATGTGGGAAGTCCTTCACAGATAAAGGGAATCTTAGTAGACATCAGAGAATTCATACTAGAAAGAAGCCATGTTCATGTTCAGAATGTGGGAAATATTTTAGAGATAATTCAGTGCTTGTTAGACATCAAAGAATTCACACAGGAGAAAAGCCGTACTCATGTTCAGAATGTGGGAAGGCCTTCACAGATCAAGCAAGTCTTTGTAGACATCAGAAACTTCACACAGGATTGAAGCCATATTCCTGTTCAGAATGTGGGAAATGCTTTGCAACTAAATCACAGTTTGTTAGACATGAGAGAATTCACACAGGGGAAAAGCCATGTTCCTGTTTAGAATGTGGGAAATGTTTTAGAGATAATTCAGTGCTTGTTAGACATCAGAGAATTCACACAGGAGAGAAGCCGTATTCATGTTCGTTCTGTGAGAAATGCTTTACAGGTAAATCAAGTCTTGTGCAACATGAGAGAAGTCATAGAGAAGAGAAGCCGTAACCATGTTCACTATGTGGGAAATCTTTAAAGCATAAATCATGTCTTCTAAAATACGAGAGATGACATTCAGGAAATAAACTGTAATTATGCTATGTTTTTTTAACATGTTAATAAACATTGCTCAGCATAAATAAGTACACCCCCTATGATTGGTAAGATTTTAATTAATATCACACTGAACACAAGAACAATTTCTAAAGTTTTGCCAATGCAGAGTTTCAAGACTTTTTTTGGAATAAAAACATAAAAGTAAGGTTAATAATATAAATTTCATTACACAATCTTTCAGTTTTACTCAAATTAGTTGATGCAAAAATTAGTGCACCCCACAAGCTGCATCTATCATTTTGTATGGTTTCCATGATTTGTAAGCACAGCACCAAGTCTTCCTAGGCATGGAATGGACTAGTTGTGACATAATACACCTATCTTTTTTTCCCCTTCAAGACCGAGCACTCTTTTTGGCTGGATGGAAAGTGATGACAACTTGTCTCTTCAGGATTCACCATAGGTGTGTGGTTGGGTTGAGATCAGGAGACACTTGGCCACTGAATCACTTTAACCCGATTTAAGCATTTCTGCAGCATCTGATCCGGCTCAAACGCTGCGGAAATGCTTACAGAAACACAACGGTGTCACGATGACCCGTCCTGTGTGATGCGACCAGCAGGCCGGTAACTAGAACAACAGGATGTGGCACGTGATACTGTCCTGTGTGACATGGCTCGCAGGCCGGTAAATAAAACAACAAGACAAAGGGAAGGGAAACGGTTACAACGGTGGGCCCTGCGATAGGGAAAAGGGACGTGGAGACCTCCTGCACTCCCCTGAGTCAGTGTCCCTAACGTTCCCTATGCCGGTTCCGCACCGGGCGCCAATCAGGAACCTGTCGCCCTAGCACACCCTACACCTATCCCTTGCTAGGGAACTGGGTGGCACATGCACTGGCCCCACCACTGTACTAATACACGCTAAGGAAAAAAAAACAAACAGGGAGACACCACTTAGCTTTACTCTGTTGCACTTGCTCCTGGCAACAGAGTCCACCACCAGCATGCAGCTCTCCTCCTGCATCGCTGGCACCAAGCTCTGTCAGAGCTTCAAGGAAATCCCATATGACTCCTTTCACACCAGGCTAAGACAGTGCTGCAAGGAATGCTCTCCAGCTCCTTCCTCCACCAAGGATGGTTGAAATGAACACTATCACCAACACTGATTGCAACACCTGTGACTCTTTTATAGCAGAGCCAGCAATCACACCTGCATAATAAACATGCACTTAACTAAAGAAACTAGGGTGCAATGACGCTCACTACCATCGGGGGCAAACTTAGAACCAACGACACCACAGTGCAATAATCCTAATGGCCACCGGGGGCAAAAACCAACCCCAAGCACAGCTTAGGAAATAAAAAGGTTACCTGTGCTTTATATATGTCCTGATCCAGCATGGATCAAGACAGTACCCTCCCCTTAATGAGGGGCCTCTGGACCCTCAAAACTGCTCCCCATCCGGGAGCCACCTACAGCGGGGACGCCCAGACACAGTTCACCCCCGCAACTACATACATGTCAGGGTGATGAGAAACGAGCCCGCTGGTATTGGCAACGTATGTTCTGGAGGCAACACACATCTCCAAAGCTCTGACCTGGGGAACGGGTTGTGTATGTGAATGTTTGGTGATGAGCTGGTAAGACTCCACAACACACTTCCACTGGATGTTTTTTGGTGGCCACCCATACACGCTCGTTCACACACAGGTCCGGACCTGAACGTTTATTGCCACTCGTTCGTTTTTCACCACTTGGAGAACTCTTTCTGAGCTTGACAACAGAGGCGTCCCCCTGTGTCACCACACTCACACCCCCGCACCTCACCATGGGGTACACCACCCTCCAACCCTTTCCACCACGAGGTCTGCACCTCCCAGGGTTGGCCAATGGCGAGGGGTGAGACTTGCCCCCACTCTGCTGCAGCACATCTGCTGCCCTCACCGGAGAGGAAGGGGTCCGTTGAAGAGAGACGGCAGAGACAGTAGTTCCTAGGCAGCAGTCCTGACATAAGTGCCCCCAGCTGACTAGTTCCCTCGCCCGCCAATCTATTACCGGGTTGTGTCTCTTCAGCCAAGGGAAGCCTAAAACAATAGGTACTGGCAATCCCTCCAAGACGTAGCATGACAAGGACTCCTCATGATGTCCTATACGCAGATGGATATTCTCTACGACCTTGGTCAAGCTCCCCCTGGCTCAGTGGAACAGAGTTTATGGCCCGGACGCTTATAGGCTGAGCTAGCGTCCTACACCTCAGACCACGAGTCTGAACAAAGCGAGCATCCACCAGACTGACTCCTGCTCCGGTGTCCACCAACATCGGTATCACCTCCATGCACTTAACTAAAGAAACTAGGGTGCAATGATGCTCACCACCACCGGGGGCAAACTTAGAACCAACGACACCACAGAGCAATAATCCTAATGGCCACCGGGGGGGCAAAAACCAACCCCAAGCACAGCTTAGGAAAAAAAAAGGTTAGCTGTGCTTTTTATATGTCCTGATCCAGCATGGATCATGACAGTGGGCACACAGCCTCAAGGTGATCACAGAAGCATAGGTCTGCTAGATAGATAACTAGGAATTTTTATTTTGTGTATTTTTTTAAACATACTTGATCAAAAAAATCATCATTGTAAACTTCAGCTCTACATTATAGTACATGATATACCAGTCACTAATTATCCCGTGTACCATTTGATGTCTGTGCACACAGTATACAGTATAGGATGGGCCATTTATATGGATACACCTAAATAAAATGGGAATGGTTGGTGATATCAACTTCCTGTTTGTGGCACATTAGTGTATGTGAGGGGGGAAACTTTTCAAGATGGGTGGTGACCATGGCGGCCATTTTGATGTCGGCCATTTTGGATTCAACTTTATTTCCAATGGGAAGAGGGTCATGTGACACATCAAACTTATTGAGAATTTCACAAGAAAAACAATGGTGCGCTTGGTTTTAACATATCTTTATTATTTCATGAGTTATTTACAAGTTTATGACCACTTATAAAATGTGTTCAAAGTGCTGCCCATTGTGGGTCAGCAGACTGGGACAGAGAGAACAGGAGAGCGTGGGAGCGACTGCCAACCAGAGTGACTCACCAGCGCCAGGGAGGACTCTGACTGAGGACTCCAGGGGCATGGTATCCAGCGAATCGTCCCAGACTTGCCTCTCCCCAGCCCGCGGCCGCTGTTGTCTCCCCTCTGCCCGCGGCTGCAGCCTGCCCGTGGTCACCTGCGGCCGCTTCCCCTGAGCTCGGATCCGCAGCCCGTTCCCTGTCACCTGCGGCCACCCTGCGCACACCAGTGGCCGCGACCAGCACCGTGCCGTCGGCGGCCACCACTGTCCCGCTCCAGTCTGCATCAGGGGCCAGGCCACTCCTGATGGCGGACCCCTCGTCGCAGCCATTAGCTGCGCAAGAGGCCTGTCACTCGCCACCGTACACCACTGCTGCCTGCCAGGCTCCGGGGGCTGCGGCCTACTCATCCCAGGACTCCGCCTCAGCGCGCCAGTGAGCGCGAAGACTCCAACAGCGCCTCAACAACTGGGCCCAGCAACTCTTCCGTCGAAAGGCCAGCAGCCAGAACGGCGAGGGACGTCGGGACAGCTAAGTAGACTCTAGACTTAAGGACCCATAGTCGGCCACACCGCGGCCCTATAGTGACCGGCCGTTGCCGGGAGTAGTCGTGTTCTATGTTACCGTGTTTGCTTGTTTAGAGCCCCTGCGTGGGCAACCTGTGTTACACCTGTTTCGGTGATCAGGCCGTGACTGAGGGAAGTCCCCTCGAGTCCCGTAAACGTATCCTTAAAAAGCACCATAGTTGTCTCGTGACTCGACGCTGCATCCTGCATACCTGCTGGTGCCACATTTACATAGGAGAATATGTGGCTGGTAAATAGAGACAAGCAACTTAATGTGCAGGACCGCAGTCCAGTGGTCAGATGAATATTCAGTGGCTGCTGGATAGGAGCCCTGTGATTGTCTCCTACCTGACGGCATCCTCTGTCTCTTCCTTTGATTTGTAGCCTGGTGCAATGTCATGTATGTGTCATACCACAAAGGTGGCGCCATGCAAGGTCTACAAATCAAAAGAGGAGACCGAGATGCCGGCAGGTAGGAGGCTCGCAGGGCTCTGTGGCCACGGACTACTAACATGACTATTTGATCAATTCCCTCATCTGTACAGTCCAAATTCAGCTTACCAGGGAAGGGATCCACCACAGGTGGAGGAGTGGTCACAGGGGTCATTCAGTGGTCCAGGCTGGTGCAGTGGCAGCGGCTCTGTGCTGGGGCAGGTTGGTTGTGCTGGGGCAGCTGGGCTGGGCTGTGCTGGGGTGGCTGTGCTTGGGCGGCTGGGCTGTGCTGGGGCAGGTGGGCTGTGCTGGGGCAGGTGGGCTGTGCTGGGGCAGGTGGGCTGTGCTGGGGCAGGTGGGTTGTGCTGGGCTGGGGCAGGTGGGCTCTGTGGGGTGAGGGTGGCGGCGGGCTGTGCTCCAGTACAGGGGCGGCTGTTATGATTGAGTCACTGTAGGAGGCAGACACAAAAATAGAAGCTACGTCCAGAAAACCAGAGAAGTTGGCAACTATCAGATTGCAGACCCCTGAACCTATCAACACAACTAGCAGTAGCCGTGGGGGGTTCCTACGATGCCCTAGACCCCTCGATCACAGCCGGAGAGCTAAATAGCCTAAAGACAGAAAAGGAAATCTAAACTGCCCCAGAGCAGACCCCAAAGTAAAAGGCAGCCCCCAACATATAATGACGGTGAATCAAGATGAAAAAACACTCACACAGATAGAAAGATAGGCTGAGCAAACGATGGGGCCCAAGCTAACTAAACAGAACAGGAAAGGAAGGTTGCTGTCTGCAATCTGCCAAAACCCTATCAAAGACATAAGCCAACAAGCTGATATGAAAAAAGACCCTGAAGCAGCTAGGCTTCAAAAACTAAATCAGCACTCAGGTATTTTCAGAAGACAGAGCTAAAGGAATTCAGCACACCCCAGCAGGGAATGGCAGAAATCCAGAAAAACAAAGCAAAACAAAGTCAAAGCACAAATGCAAAAGGCAGAGCAGAAAACTTAGCTTTAGAAGAGCAGGAATTCAGACTGGTCTCCAAGGATCCCACAGAGAAATCACCCGCAGGGCAGAAGGGCGTCGGCAGCCTTATATCCAGTCAGTAACTCCACTCAGCCAGTCATCATCATCAGGCTCAGGTGTTTGATAATCAGGCTCACTACCTTTCTTTACCAGAAGAGGGAGTTCCTCAGGCCTCAGTAGTGAAGGGGAAAATGAACTCACAACAGGCGGTGGCTCCGCCGGCATTTCCTCGAAGCCCGGAGGCCCCCGCACATCCGTTGCTGGCTGCTGCCATGTTGCGGTGACCTCCGGGAACATGGACGCCGGGAAGATGGCCGCCGGTCCGGGGACGGCGCATGCGCAGGTTTAGGTCTCGTCCCGAGATCTCAGTAGACGAGATTCAAATCTCGGTAAAGAGATCTCGTCCCCGGGGAGACGTGGTCCATATCTCCAGTGAGCAGAGCTGAGGGGACGCTGGTGGGGACGCAGGACCTGAGGAGGATGGTAGCCATCTTAGCTGTGGGCTCCATCAGGAAGGAGACAGCACTGCAGATCCTAGCCCCAGCAGAGCTGCTGGAGCGTCTTTTCACAGGAGGTACATGAAGGGGAGACACGGTGAGAGCTCTGAAAATTGAGCCCTGTACTCACTGGCATTTAGCTGCCCCCCTTGCGCTCACTCTCCTGCCGTCTCAGGGGTCATTGATCCCCTGCTGCTGCACGCTGCCCTCATCTCATACAGGCTCTGTGACACAGCAGCACCCCCTGACCTACAGGACCATAAATTAATCTCAGCCTGCTGCAGCAATCAAAATTTGCCTGAAGTACACTTTCTGTAGACATCTGCACTCCCTCACGCTGTGGAGTCAAACAAGCACATATACTGTATATACTCTCTAGTAGCGGTGCTTCTGCTCCTGGAAGAGGGGTCTTTCTCATTATACAGTCATTAAACTTTCCATACTTCATCACTATTAATCATGAATCGCTCAAAGGGGTCAAGGAATTTGCAAGGACTGACCCGTCTGATAATGCACGTTCTCTTAGGAACGCTTCCAAAACTGGAGATCAGCGTAAAAACCAAGCCTCTGATGGCTTGGAAGGTGGCGTCACTGTGGATCTAACTCTAAGGCTATGTGCACACGTCCGGAATTCCCGCGGATTTTATGCGTTTTTGCAGCGTTTTTTCGCCGCAAAAACGCATAAAATAAGCAACCCATTGAATTCAATGGCATTGTGCACATGCTGTGTTAATGCTGCATATTTTTCCACCACAGAATCGCATTGCGGAAAAATACGCAGCATGCTCATTCTTTTTGAGGAATCGCGGGAATTCCGCACACATAGGAATGCATTGTTCCGCTTACTTTTCGCATGTGGCTATGTGCACCATGTGCAAAGTAAGTGGAAAATGTGCGGATGGTACCCATGGTCCGGAGGAGAGAAGATTCTCCTCCAGGTTCTGGGTACAATATCCCTGTAAAAAAATAGAATTAAAATAAAAAATCGTGTTATTCTCACGTTCCGACGTCCCGCGCAGCGTGCCCAGGCCTAAGCGATGCTCCCAGCAAGTCCCGTTCCCAGCGTGCATTGCAACAATGACCTTTGATGACGTATCGATCTCGCGAGACCGCTACGGTATCGCGAGACCGCTACGTCATCAAAGGTCATTGTCGCAAGGCATCGCTGGGAACGGGACCTGCCGGGAGCATTGCGAGGATCGGGAACGCTGCGCGGGACGCCGGAAGGTGAGAATAACACGATTTTTTATTTTTTAAATTATTTTTAGCATTATATCTTTTGCTACTGATGCCGCATAGGCAACCTCGATAGTAAAAGTTGGTCACACTTGTCAAACACTATGTTTGCTGAGTGTGACCAACCTGTCAGTTAGTTTTCCAAGCGATGCTACAGATCGCTTGGAAAACGCTAGTATTCTGCAAGCTAATTACACTTGCAAAACGCTAGCTTTTCGTTGGAAATACGCGGGAATTATGCATGCGGATTTCTCATGTATTTCCCGCGGCATGGAGTTGCGGAATTGCCGCAGAAATTTCCACGGGAATTCCGGACGTGGGAACATAGCCTAAGGCAGGCATCCAAGCAGCTAATGCAGGCCATTTCCCTGACCAGAACATCACTGACCGGGAAAATAGAGGATGTGCACTCTGAGGTGGGTCGTCTCCGTCAGGACATGCAGGCCATGAGGAGGCGCATTACAGAGGTGGAGACGAGGGTGTCTCACTTAGAGGACACTCTTCCACCTATGGAGGCCAAATTAACCAAGGTGTCTGGCTCAATAAATGCTTGGAAACAGAAGGAGGATGATCTGGAAAATAGACTACGCCGCAATGACATCCGAATCATTGGTTTGCCGGAGCGTTCGGAAGGTCAGCAGCCTGAGCAATTCCTTGAAAGTTGGCTTAAGGACACTCTGGGAGATAAATTCTCCTCTACATTCTCTGTGGAAAGGGCTCATAGGGTTCTTACAAGACCACTTCCTCCGGGCGCTCCACCTAGACCCTTTCTGGCGAGACTTCTTAATAGCAAGGACAGGGATGCTATATTGCGTACGGCGTGGCAAAGAAGTCACATCAAATTTAACAACACTACAATTTCAATATTCCCTGACTTTTCCATGGAACTCCAGAAGCAGAGGGCACAATTCACGGAGATCAAGAAGCAGCTTCAAGGAAAGAATGTTCTTTACTCCATGATTTATCCAGCTCATCTCCGAATTGTCCATGGAGGTTCTTCTGTATTTTTTACGGATCCAGCGGAGGTATCTGAATGGCTACGGTCCCATCTGGGATCTCGTGAAAAGGAGTCATGATATGAGTGCGTGCATTTGGAATTCTTCTACTGGTTACAAGATCGAAGCTCTTTTCACTAGTGTCCAAATCAACAACAATACCGGACGCTGTTTTCAGTGAGGGTATCCCCTTTGTCTACCTCTGCTCCTCTATTTTTGGACTCTTTTGGTTTTTCCTTTGTATTAGGTCTGTTTGATGTTAGTTATGTATATGCAACTGCCAAGAATCGTTACAAGATGCCTATAAATTCAGTCAATGGTGAAATTTACACCATATCTAGATAGGTGACATTATACACATACATTATATGTATGACCTGGAACGTGAGGGGTCTCAGGTCCCCTCGTAAAAGAGTCAAGGTATTTTCCCAAATTAAATGACACCATCCTCATATTGTAGCCCTAGTGGAGACACACTTAACCAGAGATTCTGCTAGGTATGTACAAAAGCCATGGCTACAATGGTTCATTCATTCATTCCATACTACAGTCATATGTTAAAGTTTGGGCACCCCTATTAATGTTAACCTTTTTTCTTTATAACAATTTTGGTTTTTGCAACAGCTATTTCAGTTTCATATATCTAATAACTGATGGACTCAGTTATATTTCTGGATTCAAATGAGGTTTATTGTACTAACAGAAAATGTGCAATCTGCATTTAAACAAAATTTGACCGGTGCAAAAGTATGGGCACCTCAACATAAAAGTGACATTAATATTTCGTAGATCCTCCTTTTGCAAAAATAACAGCCTCTAGTCGCTTCCTGTAGCTATTAATGAGTTCCTGGATCCTGGATAAAGGTATTTGTGACCATTCCTGTTTACGAAACAATTCCAGTTCAGTTAAGTTTGATGGTCGCCGAGCATGGACAGCCCGCTTCAAATCATCGCATAGATGTTCAATGATATTCTGGTCTGGGGACTGGGATGGCAATTCCAGAACATTGTAATTGTTCCTCTGCATGAATGCCTGAGTAGATTTGGAGCGGGGGAGGATATGTGATACTGTGTATTTATAATCCTCCCCCAGCTAATGTGTCAATTCTTCAGATGGTGTAGAGTTTTGCTCTAAACTACCCAGATGCACACGTTATATGTATGGGAGACTTTAACCTGGTTATGGATAATGATCTGGACAGAATTAGATTGTATGGTGGTGTTTCCAGGGGAGCCCCCTCTTTGTCTTCATCTCAATTGGCGCTGTTCATGGAGGGTAGTGGTTGGCTTGATCTGTGGAGGATGTGTCACCCCACAACACAGGAGTTCACTTGTCACTCGTCTACCAAACACACACTATCTCGTATAGATTAGATATTTGTCCCCAGCAATCTAGCGGTGCTGGTGCGCGACATAAAACATGGCAATAAGGGGATCTCGGATCACAGTCCAATTATACTTAGACTGGGTTTTGGCCAGTTGAACCACACTATAGTCTGGAAGCTAAATCCATTCTGGCTAAAGCTAATAGGATCTAATGATGGAATTGTGGATCAGCTAAATAGTTTTGTCTCATTACATCCTGAACAGTGAGATATTAATCTGTTTTGGGACGCCCTTAAGGCATACTTGAGAGGATGCTTGTCATCTACAATCTCATATATGGAACGACGGCTGAAGGACTCAGAAGCAGCGTATATATCCAGACTACCGAAAACAGAACCGCATGGTTGACTTCCCATAGGTTATATTCCCAATATATGGATACCAAATCCAAACGTAAATTATTTTTTACCCCTCAGTCCTATTTTGAATTGGGAAATCAGACAGGTAAATTTTTGGCCTTCTTGATGCGCCAGCACAACACTTCTAACTCTATACTCCAAATCCAGAAACCAGATAATTTAAAAGCAACCTCAACTGAGGATATTAAGAGACAAAAAGAACAAGGTGTAAATCCCATATAATAAAATTACAATACTTTATTAGAAAAGATAGTACAATATCACAAAAATGACTAGTTACATAATGCAGGGGATGGGTAAGCAAAGAAATATATGTCACACCAGGTCTGAATGCATATGTAAAGAGGTGGGGGAGCGGCAACTCCTACACATAGATTACAGAGAAGTCACATATAAAATGAGACCAGAATTTGTATTAAGGAAATAAATGAGGAGTAAAGTCACAAAAGGCAAATGCCCAAGGCTTAATATAGAAAACCTAATGGCTAAAATAGCCAAATAGAAACAAGTAATCTCCCCATAAATCTTAGAATATAAGTGGTGCCACTCTTACCCATAATACCTCTATTCAGAATCCCAGGACACGTAGCCCCAACGCGCGTTTCGCGTTGGCTTCCTCGGGGGGCTGTGTCCAATGTGGGTCCATACTGCTTTATATACACATTAAATAATAAGGTGTCCCCATGTTTCTAAATTAGCGGCGCATGTCATCCTGCCGCGACCCGGAAGTTGCGACGTGCCCGGCGCTCCATGATGAGGCGGGTCTGGGGAAAACTCCCCATTGACGTCAGAAGCCCGCATGCATCATTGAAGGAGCGCCCGACGTGATGCTCCGGCGCCATGGCCTCAGAGACATGCGCACTCGTCACTTCCGGTACCGGAAATAACCAGACCGCCATTTTGGATATGGGAAAAGGACGCCAATAGTAAAAATTATTATATGCACACAAAGATGCAGAACAAGTGGGACATAAATAGCGTGGACCATGATATATAGTGCAAAGATTATACAATGTGACAGTATATATATAATATGCTTAATATCACAATACTGAAATATACAATATATAGCAACAAAATGCATTAAGTGAAAAAACACAAAAATGGTAATAAATACAATATATGATATAAAATGACAAAAGACTAATGATAATATAATTGTGACATAGGACAAGATCCACTGTTCAGTCCTTCAGTTCAATCATAGGATGATTCCAGCAGAAATCTTAGTGTGCAAAATCTAAAGAGCAGAAAAATACTAAAAAGAAAAAAAGAAAAATATTAAAATAAAATAAGACACACAAAAGATTAAAATAAATTTTAAAACCAAGAAACAACGCCAGAGGTTTACAAAAAAGGAACAAAACTAAGTTGCTCATTCAAACCAACTGGCGTCATTGTATCAAGGGTTGAGATCCATTGGCATTCCCTACGTGCCAATGCTCGCTTAACATCACCACCTCTAGTTCCTAAATGAATGCAATCTATCCCTGAAACCTTTAAGTCCTTTGGGTTACAATTATGTTTTACCCTGAAGTGACGTGGGATAGTTTTTAAGCTGCTCACATCATCTACTTCACGTCCTGCCAAAATATCCCTCACGTGTTCTCTCGTTCTTACACGTAGTTCCCTTGAGGTAAGACCTATGTAGATAAGTCCACAAGTACATCGGGCATAATAAATCACATTTGTCGTCCTGCACGTGATATGTTGCCTGATTTGAAATTCCCTCTGACCATTGGATGAAAAAAAGCTGCTTGCCCTCATGTGGTTTTTACAGGCCAGGCAATCACCACATGGGAAAAAGCCCATCCTCTGTCCTCCAAAAGAAAGCATAGGCTTCACATTTCCCACATAGTGACTCCTGCAAAGAATATCCTTAAGATTTTTACTGCGACGCAGTCATAAGTGGACCTTTAGACAGATGCTTGGACAGAATGGGGTCCGTCAGGAGTATGGACCAATGTCGTCTCATAATGGTCCGCATTACATCCCACTGTCTATTAAATGTAGAGATGTAACGTATCCCCACCTCTTTCTGTGATTTTTCTTGATAAATCAAAAGGTCCTTTCTTGCAGCCTTTTTTGCCATCATGTAGCCTTGCTTGATGCTTCTTTCACTGTAACCCCTATCCCTGAACCTCTGCCCCAGGTCCACCGCTTGTTTTTCATAAAGATCATTAGTAGTGCAAATCCGTCTAGCACGGAGAAATTGTCCCCTAGGGATGGCTTTGATGGTCGAGTTTAAATGAGCGGAGGAGGCGTGCAGGAGTGCATTAACCAATGTCTGCTTGCGATATACATCTGTGTGCAGCTGACCATCAGCCTGCACTTTGATTTCGATATCCAAAAAGGAAATAACTTCCCTGCTATAGATGTAAGTGAGCCTGATGTTGCGATCGTTGCGGTTCAGAACTGACATGAAGGTGTTCAACTCATCCACGGTGCCCTGCCAAATAAACAGGACATCATCAATGAACCGATACCACCCCAGGACTTGGGAGGAGGCGTGTGTGCCACCAGGAAAGACATCCCTCTCCCAAAATCCGAGAAATAAATTAGCATAAGATGGCGCACACGCCGCCCCCATAGCTGTACCACGTCTCTGGAGGTAGTACCGGTCCTTAAAAGTGAAGAAGTTATGTGTCAGTACGAACCGCAACAGATCCAACACCAGCTCCCTCACATCCGCATCCAAATTGCTAGCTTCCAAAAAGAAGCCAGCAGCCTCGAGTCCATCATCATGACTAATGCTCGTGTATAATGATTCTACATCAGCTGTTACAAGAAGCATGTCAGAGTCCAAAAAGAGGCCATCAAGTCTCCTCAGGACGTCCGTCGTGTCCCTGACATGGGAGGGCAACGTTTCAACCTAAACTTTAAGATAGTGATCAATAAATTTACAAATAGGTTCACATAGCCCACCCATGCCCCGGGGGACAAATGGGGTCCTTGTGGACCTTAGGCAGAAGATAAAAGGTCGGGGTCACAGGAAATTGCACCATCAAACCACGCAGCAATTTTTTAGAGATAACTCCTCTATCACAAGCAATCTCTAGCACAGTGGAAAGCTTTTTTTTTAAATTGGGGTAAAGGATTCTCACTAAGCTGGGTATATGTCTCCTTATCCCGTAGCTGATTGAAGGCCTCTCGTTCATATTTATCCACCGACCAGACCACCACATTCCCCCCCCTTGTCCGCTGGTTTGATGACTACATCATCCCAATTTCTAATTTCGTCAAGGGCCCTTCGTTGTGTTGAAGTAAGGTTATCACCACCCTTGTTATGGGTGATTGTTTTAAAGTCATTTTCAACCAAACGAGTGAAAATTTCAACCTGTGGACATAAGGACAAGGAGGGGAATGTAGTTGAGGGACAGGTAATGGGGGGCGGAGGCATACCTTTAATTCCAGGATTTGATTCCATCTCCAGCTCTTCAAGAATCTGGATTGCCTCCTGCTCCCTACTCGTCAGGTCGGTGGATTTAGAATGCAGCTTCTTTAATACAAGTTTCCTAGAAAATAAGTGGAGGTCCTTCACAGCTGTAAAAAGATTAAAGTTATTACAGGGAGAGAACGACAAACCCAACCCCAAAACTTCCCTCTGTGCTTTTGAGATCACATGTGATGAAAGGTTTATTACCTCCAATGAATTGGTCTTTACTCTTTTGTCACTTTGTGGGGATGTAGTCATCTTACGTTTTTGTCTATTTCTGCCTCTATTAGGCTGGAAGAAATCTCTTCTATCCCACACTGATCTAGAGTTCTCCGATGTACTAGATTTCTCCTCAGTCGAGGACACAGATGAAAAGGACACAGAACGGGCTCTGGTTTTCTGACCTCCAAAACTGGGGTTATGTTTCCATCTGTAAACACGATCATTCTGGAAATCAGTCATATCACGCTGATATTTTTTGGTTTTATTCTGTAGGATCTCTTTTTCCCACTTCTGGAGGTCATTCTCTAATTCTATCTTGAATTTATTCATAACCTCAGGATTAGACTGTTTATTCAGTTCCTCCTGGATTTAACTCAATTCAATATCCAATTCTTCAATTTTTTTAGTATTGGATTTAGCGAGCAGTTCCATAAAGGATTTGGAACATAGAGAGGCGGCATTTTCCCATTGTTTAATAAAATCTTCATCCGAAACAGGGAAAGAGGGGAAAACCTGGACTCTCAACCCTCTAGGAATAATATTACACACAATATACCTTTCTAGAAAAGCTCTGTTCCACCATAGGCGGGTACGTTTGTTTAATAAATCTTTATATTTTTTATTCAAATCCAAGATGTCCTTGGTTTTAGGATCAGCATTGCTACCCGACCCCTCATTAAATACTTTATCTAATTGTTTGAGCCACGCTTTTTCGCGCTCACGATAGTCCATGCGTTCCAAACTTTCAGCTGTGAAGACACAGAATACAATAATGCAGAAACAAATTAGAACAGACTCCATAATATAGACATATTCCCAATCCCAGAATCAAATATACTGGGATGAAACAGGTCCAGAAATATCATTCGGGACACCCATAGACACTATGGGTGTCCCGAATGGTATTTCTGGTCCTGTTTCATCCCAGTATATTTGATTCTGGGATTGGGAATATGTCTATATTATGGAGTCTGTTCTAATTTGTTTCTGCTCAACTGAGGATATATTGCATTGCTTTTTTAACGACTATAACACATTATATACTTCTAGGAGTGGTTTTGATGTTCCGGAATGTCTGGAATATTTGTCTGTAGCACCTGGGAGCATCCTAAGGGGACTTATATTTCTGTCAAGTGCCTCATTCCTGACATTACAGTTACCAAGGTAAATCTATGAGGTCTCTTGTTTCTCTACACTCTTGTGCTCGTTTTGACAAATCTACTTACTATAATCCCATTATTGTTCTTTTGCTGATATATATGGTGCGATGTTATTACATTCTTTCAAATCTGTTTTTTTTTCTATGAAGTAATCTATTTTTATATGGTTCTCTGTGTCAATATTATCGGTCCATATTTTGTGTGTATATATATATATATCTACATATTTGTATATTTGACTTATACTATTTTCTGTTATATTAGAGTACCCCATGATTAAGATCGGGGAGGATCGAAACGTTGGGTATCTTAACTGCACATTTATATTGTCCCTCTTGTATTAGTGATGGGCAGCCCGGCTCTTTTTGGCTCAAAAAGCGGCTCTTCTTGCAAAAAGCGCTACTTTCCCCACTTTTATCACTCCTGTCCCTTCACTATAAAGCCTGGGCCTCATTATACAGCTGTACAGGGGTCTAGTGAAGGCTTTTTCGCCATTTTCTCAGAGTGTAGCTCCTGGGATCAGGCCCTCACTCCTGTCTGTATTGCTGTTTTGTGTTATCCTCTAATATCTGATATTTGTCCGTGTGTTCTTCATTAGTCGGTGCGGTGACATCTGCCGGCACTGATTATTCTAAGGCTATGTGCACACGTTGCGGATTTGCTGCGGATCCACAAGTGATTTACAGTACAATGCTATTCTATGGGGGGAAAAAACCGCTGTGCACAAGCTGCGGAAAAATCCAAGCGGAAGCGCAGCAGTTTATTTTCCGCAGCATGTCAATACTTTGTGCGGATTCCGCAGCGTTTTTACACCCATTCCATTATAGGAATCCGCAGGTGTAAAAACGCAGGCGAAATCCGCCCAAAATCCACAATAAATCTGCATAAAAACCTCACGGATTTAGACCTGCGGATTCTGCCAAGAGATGCAGATTCCACACAGCAATCCGCAACATGTGCACATACATGGCACCCCTTACCTACCAATCCTTGCATGCATGGTCCCCTCACCCCCCTATCCTGGTATGCATGGTCCTCTCACCCCCCTATCCTGGTATGCATGGTCACCTCACCCCCCAATCCTGGTATGCATGGTCCCCCTTCATCCCTATCGTAGGATGTATGGTCCCCTCATCCCCAATCCTTGTATACATGGCACCCCTTACCTACCAATTCTGGTATGCATGGTACCCCTCATCTCCCAATCCTGGTATGCATGGCCCCGTCATCGCTATAATGGTATGCATGGCCCCGTCATCCCTATAATGGTATGCATGGCCCTCTCATCCCTATTCTGGAATATATGGTCCCCTCATCCCCCCCAATCCTGGTATGCATGGCACTCCATTCCTCATCCTAGAATGCATGGCCCCCTCTCCCCCCAATCCTGGTATGCATGGTCCTCTAACCCCCCTATCCAGGTATGCATGGCGCCACAACCCGCCCTCTACTAACTTCACGGTGAGTACCCGATCGGTAATCTTTTGTGCCGTGATGTGAGGAGAGGGCGGGTTGTTGGGCCGGAATTGGCGCCTGCACATTCCTTTCTTTCTGGCGCCATTTTCTTGCAGACACACTGCAGTGTGATTTTCACAAAATGGCTCCGGAAAGCGCGGACTGCGCAAGCGCCGATTCCAGCCCAACAACCCGCCCTCTCCTGTCATCACCGCCAGGCGCAAGACCCCGCGGCAACACCGAATCGGTAAGGTGTTGTGCCGGAGATCGCGGTATGCGCTCAGT
This sequence comes from Dendrobates tinctorius, assembly GCF_039654945.1. Classification (NCBI taxonomy): domain Eukaryota; kingdom Metazoa; phylum Chordata; class Amphibia; order Anura; family Dendrobatidae; genus Dendrobates; species Dendrobates tinctorius. Next base: position 2,523,685 of record NW_027361847.1, read on the forward strand.
TCTTACGCATACCGCGATCTCCTGGGGGGAGTGCTTCTACAGTGATCTCGTGGGGTTGCGTCACTCTGTCTGGAGCCAGACTGCGCAGGAGCGTCGCACTTGCGCAGTCTATAAAGGCTTCGGACAGAGGGGAACCAGGGGAAGAGTCTTGAGGAGATCATTTGCATATTCCCAGTGCCTTCTGGGATAAGTGAAGAGTCTCCGCGAGCTCAACGATCACTGGGTTTTGGCCGTTGCAGCTGAAAAGAGGAAATCGGAAAACCAGGGGAAGAGTCTTGAGGAGATCATTTGCATATTCCCAGTGCCTTCTGGGATAAGTGAAGAGTCTCCGCGAGCTCAACGATCACTGGGTTTTGGCCGTTGCAGCTGAAAAGAGGAAATCTTTCATCGTTTTTAAGAAATCTCAAGATGGAAGAGGCCAGGAGCCATTTGGTGAGCTGCATTTCTTGCTACATGTTCACAGACTTACCAGTGGAAAAGCCAAACTTCACATGCCACAAATGCAAGCTTGTGTCCCTGTTGGAGGAAAAGTTGCAAAATCTCGAAGAGAGGTTAGCTACGTTGAAGATCATTAAGGAAGGTGAAGAGTTCTTGGACAGAGCAGAATTATCTCTTCATGTTACAGAAAGAGAAGAAATTCGAAGTGCACCTGAAGAAACAGAGGATTGGAGACATGTGACCCAGAGAAGCAGGAGGATCAGGAGGCATTCAGCACCCATACTGCTCAGAAACCAGTACCAGGCTCTCACGCAGGAAAACGATGAAGAAATACATCAGGATAAGACTTTGCCAACAAGCAGCAACCTTGTACGCCTTCAGAGTCCTCCTGGATGGAGAAAGAAAAATGTTGTGAAGAAGAAACGGAGAGTGGTGGTCATGGGGGATTCCCTGTTGAGAGGAACAGAGGCCGCTATCTGCAGACCGGATATAACTTCAAGAGAAATGTGTTGTCTTCCAGGTGCAAAAATTAAAGATGTGTCTGACAGGATATCAGGACTCTTCAGACCTACAGATGACTACCCATTCCTGCTACTACATGTGGGGACAAATGACACTGCAAGAAACGACCTGGAAACCATCTGCAGAGACTTTGAAGACTTAGGCAAGAAAGTGAAAGAACTGGGAGCGCAGGTGGTCTTCTCTTCCATCCTCCCAGTGGATGGCCATGGAACAAGGAGGTGGAATAAGATTCTGCAGGTGAACAACTGGCTACGTCGATGGTGCCGTCAGCAACGATTTGGATTTCTGGATCACGGAGTGAACTACTTATACGATGGACTACTTGCTAGAGATGGGGTGCACCTTACGAAGACTGGAAAGCAGGTATTTGGAAGTCGCCTTGCTACACTTGTAAGGAGAGCTTTAAACTAGAACAACATGGGAAGGGAAGCAAAAGACCAGAAAAAGCCATACACCTGACAAATGCTATTGAGAACTCTGCTATTAGAAGTGGAAAGGAAGAACAAAGACGAAAGAATCTAATTAATAAAAATATTGGAGAAAGAGAAACCAATCACAAACTAAAATGTTTCTATACTAATGCACAAAGCATGGGCAACAAACAAGGAGAATTGGAACTACTAACACAGGAAAAGAAATATGATGTCATTGGAATCACTGAAACTTGGTGGGACAATACACATGATTGGAATACAAGACTAGAAGGATACAACTTATTTGCAAGAAACAGACTTGATAAACGAGGAGGGGGTGTCGCATTGTATGTTAGAAACGCGTATATCTGCACAGAGATTGAAGCTTCAGAGACTGGGAGTTCTGTGGAAACTGTTTGGGTAAGAATACAAAGACAGAACAATGGAAAGGACACCATTGTAGGCATTTACTACAGGCCGCCTGTGCAAGCTGAAGCTATGGATGAACTCTTTATGCATCAAATGGCCAAGTTCTCCAAAAAATATGACATAGTTGTCATGGGAGATTTCAACTATCCAGACATTTGTTGGGAATCTCTCTCAGGCAAAACTAACAGGTCAAGGAAATTCTTATCCTCTCTTGCTGACAACTTTATCTTCCAAAAGGTAAGGGAGAAAACAAGGGGAACTGCTACCTTGGATCTAATCCTTATAAACAGGGAGGAAATGGTTGAGGAGGTAAAAGTGGCTGGGACCCTAGGAGGTAGCGACCATGCTATTTTAGAATTTTGGATAACTAGAGGCGGAAGACCTGTGAAGACTCAGACGTCAAGGTTAGATTTCAGAAAGGCAGATTTTAAGGGATTCAGAAAGAGAATTGGAGGGATCCAATGGCTGGATATCCTTAAAGACAAAAATGTCCAGGAAGGATGGGAAATCTTGAAAAATGAAATTCTCAAAGCACAGTTGTTAACAATTCCGAAAAGAGGGAAGAATAGGAAGCAGTTAAGGAAACCAGGATGGATGAACACAGAACTTAAGCACATGCTAAAAAGGAAGAAAAAAATGTTTATAAAATGGAAAGAGGGAGGCATATCTAAAGAAGAATATAATGCTATCTGCAGAACCTGCAGGGCACAAATCAGATTAGCTAAAGCTGAAAATGAATTGAGGCTTGCAAGAGATGTCAAAAGCAATAATAAAGGATTTTGGGGATATGTCAAAAGTAAAAGAAAAGTCAAAGATGCTATAGGATTTTTACAGGATGAAAATGATGAAATGGTAAGACAGGATGTTGAGAAGGCTGAACTTTTAAATTCCTATTTTGCATCTGTTTTCTCTCAGAAAGGAAATGTAACATCAACTGTTATTCACTGTCCTATTAAGGGAATAGAAGAATCCAGGATATCTATAAACAGAAAGATAGTGAGGAAACACTTAGCTAGCCTAAATGAATTCAAGTCTCCAGGTCCAGATGAATTACACCCCAGAGTACTGAAGGAGATAGCAGAAGAAATTTTTGAACCCCTCTCTATAATCTTTGAAAATTCTTGGAGAACAGGAGAAGTGCCAGAAGACTGGAGAAGAGCAAATGTTGTTCCTATCTTCAAAAAGGGGAAGAAGGTGGACCCAGGTAACTATAGGCCGGTGAGTCTGACTTCTATACCTGGAAAGATCTTTGAACAAATTATTAAACAACATGTATGTCAATACCTGGATAAGAATGAAGTGATTAAACAGAGTCAGCATGGGTTTGTAACTAATAAGTCATGTCAGAGTAACTTAATTTCCTTCTATGACGGTATCACTGATTGGGTGGATCAAGGAAATGCTGTAGATATAGTATATCTTGACTTCAGCAAAGCATTTGACAAAGTCTCTCATACAATCCTTATTGAAAAAATGATTAAGTATGGAATGGACAAGGCAACTGTTAGGTGGATTCATAACTGGCTTAGTGATCGGACCCAAAGAGTGGTCGTAAATGGCTGCACATCCAGTTGGAAGAATGTCTCAAGTGGGGTACCACAGGGCTCTGTCCTGGGCCCTGTATTGTTCAACATCTTTATCAACGATTTAGATGAAGGAATTGAGGGTAAACTGATTAAATTTGCTGATGACACAAAGCTAGGAGGGATAGCTAATACTAGAGAAGAGAGAGAGAGGATTCAAAAAGATTTAAATAAACTGGAGAAGTGGGCAGCAACTAACAGAATGGTTTTTAACAGGGAGAAATGCAAAGTACTACATCTGGGCAATAAAAATGGAAAAAGCATATATAGAATGGGAGGAATAGGGCTAAGTGACAGCACATGTGAAAAAGACTTGGGTATACTAATAGATCACAGACTGAATATGAGTCAACAGTGTGATGCAGCAGCAAAAAAGGCAAATGCAATTCTAGGATGTATTAACAGAAGCATACAGTCTAGATCACGTGAAGTCATTATTTCCCTCTACTCCTCTCTGGTCAGACCTCATCTGGAATATTGTGTCCAGTTTTGGGCACCACATTTTAAAAAAGACATCAACAAACTGGAGCAAGTTCAGAAAAGAGCGACCAGAATGGTGACCGGTCTGCAAACCCTGTCTTATGAGGAAAGGTTGCAGGATTTGGGAATGTTTAGTTTGCAAAAGAGAAGACTGAGAGGAGACTTAATAGCTGTCTACAAATATCTAAAGGGCTGTCACATTGTAGAAGGATCAACTTTATTCTCATTTGCACAAGGAAAGACTAGAAGCAATGGGATGAAACTGAATGGGAGGAGACACAGATTAGATATTAGAAAAAACTTTTTGACAGTTAGAGTGATCAATGAGTGGAACAGGCTGCCACGAGAAGTGGTGAGTTCTCCTTCAATGGAAGTCTTCAAACAGAGGCTGGACAGACATCTGACTGGGATGATTTAGCGAATCCTGCTTTGAGCAGGGGGTTGGACCAGATGGCCCAGGAGGTCCCTTCCAACTCTACGATTCTATGATTCTATGATTCTATGATGCTTAGAGCGTTATATTAAACACTAGCTATGAACCCATTCTACGAAAAGGTGGTGAGCATTTTTATTGGTATATGGTCTCCCATCCTGGTATATGCTACCACCCTCGTATCCTGGTATGCATGGTCCCCTCACCCCCCAATCCTGGTATGCATGGTCCCCTCACCCCCTATCCTGGTATGCATGGTCCCCTCACCCCCAATCCTGGTATGTATGGCCCCCTCACCCCTATCCTGTTATGTATGGTCCCCTCACCCCCTATCCTGGTATGCATGGTCCCCTCACCCCCCAATCCTGATCTGCATGGTACCCTTACCTCCCAATCCTGGTATGCATGGTACTCCCTCATCCCTATCCTGGTATGCATGGTCCCCTCACCCCCTATCCTGCTATGCATCATCCCCTCACCCCCAATCCTGGTATGTATGGTCCTCTCACCCCCCTATCCTGGTATGCATGGTACTCCCTCATCCCCCGATCCAGGTCTGAGGAGTGTGGGATTGTGCGGCCGTAATTGGCGCCCGATTTTGGCGCCACAACCCACCGTCTCCTGACTTCACGGCGAATAACCCGGTAATCTTTTGTGCCTGCTGTGATGACAGGAGAGGGCGGGTTGTTGCTCTTGAATCGGCGCCTGCGCATTCCTCTCTTTCCTGCGCGATTGTCTTGAAGACACACTGCTGTGTGTCTTCCCCAAAATGCTTCCGGAAAGCGCGGACTGCGCATGCGCCACTTCCGGAGCAACAACCTGCCCTCTCCTGTCATCACAGCAAGACGCAAGACCCCATGGCCACACCGAATCGGCAAGGTGTTGTGCCGGCGGGGGGCTGTGTCCACCTCGATCTCCGGGGGGGGGGGCGTCTTGCGCGATCTCCTGAGCGGGGTGCGTCACTCTGTCTGGAGCCAGATTGCGCAGGCGCGTCGCACTTGCGCAGTCTATAAAGGCTTCGGACAGTGACGTTAGCCCGTTAATTATAGATATACCCCGGATCTGCCCACAGAGTTTCTCTGCCTCAGATTTATATTATTACTTTCCCACCGTAGAGCAGCAGGAACTACAGAACACAATGAGGGGTAAGATGGCTGTCAGTGCTCATCCTGCAGCTGCCGGACATCCACTGTTATGTCACTGACAGTCTGTGTGACTGCACATTGGGATCTATCACAGATCATGTGTGTGCACTCACTGCACTGAGCAGCCAATCACAGTACAGCTATGTGTCATATGGGAGGAGCCCAGTCGCAAGTCAAAGCCTTGCCAGTCACTCCCCATTTGTACTCACTGCTCTCAGCTCCTCCTCAGCTCCTCCCAGTCAGGCAGGAAGAAGGGAGCAAACAGCAGGGGAAAAAAAAATTTGGCTCAGCTCCCAGTGGTGCGCCGACTACCGTCGGTCACATGAAAGAGCCGGCTCTTTGTCTCGGTTCGTTCACGAACGACACATCACTAGTTTAATACCAGACTTAGGAGACGGCTTCCGTTAGTGTGTGTACGGCAGACCTGGGCAGAGGTCACGTTTTATGATGTCTCTGTGGCCTCTGTATGTATTGGAGCCGGCGTGGATTACGCAAGACCTTGTGCATTACATTGGACCTGCAGGTGTTTTTTTTGGTAAATAAATGGGTGAAAGATGGTGTCTGTTTTTATAATTAAAATCCTTGTTTTTTATCTGTGTGTTTCTTTATTTTTACTTAGTGTTATTAATCGGGGTATTTCATAGACACCTCTATTACTAACCCTGAGTTTGAGGTCAGTCGTGATTTTTAACAAATAACAGCTGGAATTATACTTATAAATTACCCCAATTGCCACTGCACAAAAGCAATCAGGAAGAGCTGAGGTAAAGCACAAGAATCAGCATATCTAATAGATGATCCATTTATCGTGCAGCTGAGGACTAGTTTTATTAGTGTGGGAAGGGGCCAATATCCATGGCCCGTCACAGCTTTTTAATATCAGCCCTTAGCTGTCTGTTTTGCCTTAGTTGTTTATTAAAAATGGAGGGAACCCTAATTAATTTTTGGGGGGAGTCCATTAATTTTTTAATAACTAGCAAATAAAAAGCAGTCAGCTGAAAAGGTTCATGTTTATTGCACCACTCCCAGCATAATGAGACCAGATCTCAGCCAATAGAGGTCAATGTGGTCTCGAACTTTTGTGCTGTAAAATGGGGGGTATTAAGGGGTAATGCTGAAAAATGGAACAAAATGGGGGTAAGCAGGACAATAGCCCTGAAAACTAATGATTCAGATTACTTAAAATAACAGAGAACAGAAAAAAAAATTATAATCTAGAAAAAAGGGGCGTAGGTCCATATGTAGGAGGAAGTATAGTAGGTGGATGAGCTTGGGGTGGACGTGGCGATGAAGGTGGAAGAGGCATTTTTTGTGTTATTTTTATTTTATTACTTTATCTTTTAAGGACAGCACTTAAAAGAACATAGTATAAAATAAAATAGAAAAGAACACTGTAGATACAGTAGTCGGATGTCCAAGTGGAGGAGGAGGTGGTGTAGGTGGACGAGCAGCAGGTGGACGAGCAGTAGGTGGACATTGCGGTGTAGGTGGAAGAGGCAGGGCAGATGGTATCCAACATTAGTTTTGTTGATTTTTTTTCTCTTCATTTTTGCTGAGGCCCTAAAATAAATTGAATGGCAAAGAGAGTATAACAATGTCTGGGTGCAGATAGTACATTTGTCTAATCAACCAAAGGAACAGACAAGTCCTGTGTGCTCCACTCCTGGTTTATTTTAGAGTGCCCACGTTGGCTTTGGACGGGTGGATGCGCCTATGTGTGATTACATCCCCCGCTGTGATAAACACGTTCCGACATTACACTTAACATGGGGCTTGCCAGGACTCACAAGTAAAAAAAGTACAAGCCTAGGCCATGGGTCTAGTTTGGAAACCAACAAGTTAAATGGGCAGACCCATCACTTAGTACCTGCAGACATGTGGACATGGACAAGCACTCTTCCACCATGTTGTTATAACGCTGGTGCCTGGTTGTACGGACACCGTATCAGATGGTGGTGGTGGATGTTGTGGCGTGCTGATTTTTTTCCATATTTCAGCCATGCTGACCCTCTCTTCCGCGGTGGTGCCCCAGGTGCGTTGGCGACTTCCTCCTCCTCATATGCCATGTGTTTCATCTGTCAGGTGGGAACGCCGTCCGTAGTGCCTCTACCAGCGTGTGCTTTCATTCACACATTCTGCTCCATTGTTGGAAGTAATGATGGTACTTTGTCTTTGCAGCAGGGATCCAGCAGGTGGCAACCCAGTAATCAGGAGGGTACGATCGGGGCAACTCTGCGGTCATTGCACAGCAGCATGTATTGACTCACTTGTGCCAGGCTGCCCAGAGGCAAAGACAAGCTGTCCTCTGTGGGAGGTGTTCGGTCTGTGTCCTGTATCCTCCATGCTCCAGTGATGCTCGTGAGCGACTTTGAGGGCCACCCTGTTGTGTTCACTACATGATGGTGAAGTGGTGTTGTTCCGCAGAGCGACTCACCCGTGCGTGCTGCAGTAGAAACTCCATTATTGCTTCTGCTCGCACAGTATCTTCATCTCTTGACTTCCACCTTGATACGTCGCATATGAGGCGCTGAGCGAGAAGGCAGAAGTGAGGCTGCAGTGCAGACGGGCGAGCAGCTGCAGGGAGTGAGCGCCATAAGTGTGCACAGACGTCCTACAATTTCTGCAGCAGCAGCTCTCACATATGGTTATTTTTAATAAAGATTTGCACCACTAAATGTAACACATGTGGCAGGCAAGGGATGTCCATCAAACAGGGGAGGCCTAGAGCTGCTATCAGATTTCGCACATTATCGCACACCACCAGGCCAAGACGTATGTTCAGCGGCCCCAACCACTCATCGGTCTCTTGTTTGATCACTGTCCACAGCTCCTGCGCAGTAACGTCCCTGCCCGCACTTACTGTTCCACGTATCAGTAGTTATCTGGACCTTGCCACTGATGGCGCTGCGCAGTGCACACCTGATTTTGGCTGCAAAATGTCTGTGCTGGACAGTGATGGCCCCGCATGAAAAATTAGTGGTGGATGGGAACCACGTACTGCACAACAGCCACCACCATCACTTTTTTAACACTGTTTTTCTCCAGTAGATGCAGCGTTTCAAAGGCCAGGAATCTGTAAATGCTGTTATTCGGGACCAGGGCCAGTGGGCGGGTAGAGTATTTCCTCTTTCTCTATAGGGTTTGGGTGACGGAGAGCTGAACACTTCCATGGGACGGGGTGGAGATGCTCGGTGACATTGCTGGTGGTGGTGCTGTTGTAAGGACGAAGACCGGGCTGCGGGTACCTGCACCGAGCCTGGTCCGGAACTGTTGAGGCTGCCTCCCATGTTGCATAGGGCAGTAATGAGGAGCCGGACCAACCTCATGATCCGGGGAGGCGGGGTAAGATAAAAGGAAAAGCGCGCGCTGCAGCAGTCAGTTTGGCGATAACCAGCAGCAGCGCAGAGCTGAGAGAGCAGCACGCTCCGTCCACCGAGCATCGGCGCTGCGGCAGGCTGCGTTCACCGTCCACAGCGGGACCGTGGGAGATAAAGTTGCCTTGCGCCCCATGACAGTAACAGAGAAAGGTGCTGTGCACTCTGTGACTGCGAGTACCGCACACGTGCAGAGCAGGGAAAGCCGAGCACCGGACAGTCGCTTGCGGCCTTCTCTGCCAGTTGCTGCACGGCCATTTACGCGTCACTCTGGGAGCGCTGCGGTTTTGTTTTGGCTGCATGTGTCCATGGACTAGAGGCTCAGCGGAAGGTGCCGGATGGACTATGGAGTTTTGGAGATGTCAGACGGGGAGATTGTGGACTGAGGACATGTCGGCCATCTCCATGGATTTGTTGTACAACCCTGGATTTATGGAATAAGAATAGCTGCATCGGTGACCTGCCTCGGTGATTATTACACCCCACAACCGCAGATCTTCACAGGGAGGATTTGTTCCCACTCATTATTGTGCTGGCCCAGTGTTTGTTAATCTTGAGCTATTAATCTTTTACAGAACCATTTTCCATATTCCAGAATTGTATCTTTATAAATGTCGCACTGATGGGCCGGATGGCAGCCAATGTTTTCTGCCCAGACCCATCTGAGCTCAGTCACATTACGAGTCCAGATGAGAAAACCCCACCGATCTGCCCGGCCTGATAGAAGAACATTGCTCCGAGCGCAGGCCGATATGCAGAGGATCGCACTCAGCTGATTATTATGCCAGCACGAGCGAGACCCAGAATATGAAGCGTCACATATTATACAGAACAGGCAGTAAATAAGACGAGGGAAGCAGAACTATCAGTATGGGAGAGTGATAAGCAGTGGTGGCCAGAAATATTGGGGCAGGTCATAGATAAGGAGCGGGAGGTTTTAGGGTCTGTGCAGACGCTGCAGATTTGCTGCGGATCCACAAGTGATTTACAGTACAATGTTATTCTATGGAGTAAAAAAAACGCTGTGCACATGCTGCGGAACAATCCACACGGAAACGCAGCAGCTTATTTTCCGCAGCATGTCAATTTTTTGTGCGGATTCCGCAGCGTTTTTACACCCATTCCATTATAGGAATCCACAGGTGTAAAAACGCAGGAGAAATCCACATACAAACTGCACGGACTTTGACCTGCGGATTCTGCCAAAAGATGCAGATTCCAAGCGGAAAATTCCGCCCAGCAATCCGCAACGTGTGCACATCCCTATTGTCCTGTGATGTTAGGTCTGATCCAGGGCTGTGGTCTCCAGGAGGTCTGAGGAGCACATTCCTTCATTGATGGAGCAAGACATAAATCCATGCGACACATTCATTCCAGCTCTGTCACAGGTCGTCAGAATTTTGTAAACCATTAGTATCCAAAAAATAAAATGTGAATATTGCCTAACATTACAAAGATATTTTTCCTCTGGAAAATCTGCCATCGCCTGTCCCATCAGTGGTGACAGCAGCAGTCAGACCCTCAGCGAGAAGCAGCTTATGTATTTATAAGAAAAAACAATTATGGAAAAAAAAAAACCACCATACAGCTGGTCCGGCTGTACGGGCTCCATGGAAGTGCGGGTCTGGTCTACTGGTGAGGACTTCCCTGCAGATAGTTCCCCCAATAAACCACAATGTGTGGACACAGCCCGATACAGATCCAACTGCAGTTACCGGATTTTTCGGCTTATAAGACGCACCCCAAATTTTGAGGAGAAAGATAAGAATTTTTTTTTTTCATAAAATGGTGGTGCTTCTTATAATCCATGCGTCTTATTGCTTACCGGGGTGGTGGCTGCGGTGAAGCGGTGTCCCAGGGTCGCTGCTGGAGGAGGCAGGAGTGGGGCAAATCTGCAGGTCGCAGGCAGGGATGAAGGGGTGCTCCGATGTGCGGTGCGGTGGGGGTCTCCGGCGGTTACTGGCTGCTGCTGCGGGTATCTCCGATGCCCAGTGGTGCTGCGTGGGTGTTCGGCACTGCCGACATTTTGCGACATGCCAGAGCCCCGATTCTTCCACAGTTCCCTGTGCGTGTGCAGTGGACTTCGATAACCAGTCGGCCGCCAGTGGCGGTGCATGCGCAGACGGTGATCTCAGGACCAATATCTCGAGAGATCTTGGTCCCGAGATCACCGTCTGCAAATGCGTCGCCCCCAGTTGCAGCCATATTCCCGCAGTCCACAGCACAGAGAACCATAGAAGTACTGGGGCTCTGGCATGTCGCAAAATGGCAGCAGAGCCCTGGGTAGCGCCGGACTCCCACGCAACACCGCTGGGCACCGGAGACACCTGCAGCAGTGACCAGAACCTCCCCCCCCCATCCCAGCCTGTGGCCTACTCCCACAGTAGCGGTAAGGCATGTACGCTTTGTAAGACGCACCCCCATTTTACCCCCAACTTTGGGGGAAAAAAAAGGGTGTCTTACAAAGCGAAAAATACGCTACGGTCACACCGAGCTTTATCATTCTAGAAATGAAAATTCAACTCATATCTTTCAAACTATTTTATTACAAGTCAAATAGTTAGAACTAAAATATATAAATACTGTATATGCATACCGTATTTATTAGTGTATAAGCCGAGGCCCCTAATTTTGCCACAAAAAACTGGGAAAACTTATTGACTCATGTATAAGCCTAGGGTGGAAAATGCAGCAGCTACTGGTAAATTTCAAAGATAAAAATAGATACCAATAAAAGTAAAATAAATTGTGACATCAGTAGGTTAAAAACACAAAATAAGGTTCCACTCTATCATGCCAAAGCATGTCAATATAGAATATATGAAACTTGAACAGCAATACAGCTATGGAGTATTAAGAAAAATTATGAGACGCTTAGCATATAACTTGGCCAAATTATATCTGCCCATCAACCAATGTCAAAGCGGCCTCAAAATCTGATGGGTACCTACACTGTGTGAAGACCTCTCTAAGGCTGATGTCTGAATTCCTGGGTGAATGCTTTAGCATGATAGAGTGCCAGTCAGTTTTTTTGTCTTTTGTATATTAGCTTACTGACCGAGCACTCCGCCCTCTACCAGGTGATTTTAACTACAGCAGGTCCCTACTTACCCATAAATGCAGGCATTGCTGACAGAAGGGTCCATATTCACCCAGGAATTCAGACATCAGCCTTAGAGAGGTATTCACACAGTGTAGGTACCCATCAGATTTTGAGGCCGCCTTGACGATGGTTGATGGGCAGATATACAGTTGTGGCCCAAAGTATTGACACCCCTGCAATTCTGTCAGCTAATACTCAGTTTCTTCCTGAAAATGATTGCAGACACAAATTCTTTGGTATTATTATCAATTTGTCTTAAATGAAAAAACACAAAAAGAATTGTCCTAAAGCCAAATTGGATATAATTCCACACCAAACATAAAAAAGAGGGTGGACAAAAGTATTGGCACTGTTCGAAAAATCATGTGATGCTTCTCTAATTTGTGTAATTAACAGCACCTGTAACTTACCTGTTGCACCTAACAGGTGTTGGCAATAACTAAATCACACTTGCAGCCAGTTGACATGGATTAAAGTTGACTCAACCTCTGTCCTGTGTCCTTGTGTGTACCACATTGAGCATGGAGAAAAGAAAGAAGACCAAAGAACTGTCTGAGGACTTGAGAAACCAAATTGTGAGGAAGCATGAGCAATCTCAAGGCTACAAGTCCATCTCCAAAGACCTGAATGTTCCTGTGTCTACCGTGCGCAGTGTCATCGAGAAGTGTAAAGCCCATGGCACTGAGGCTAACCTCCCTAGATGTGGACGGAAAAGAAAAATTGACAAGAGATTTCAACGCAAGATTGTGCGGATGTTGGATAAAGAACCTCGACTAACATCCAAACAAGTTCAAGCTGCCCTGCAGTCCGAGGGTACAACAGTGTCAACCCGTACTATCCGTCGGCGTCTGAATGAAAAGGGACTGTATGGTAGGAGACCCAGGAAGACCCCACTTCTTACCCCGAGACATAAAAAAGCCAGGCTGGAGTTTGCCAAAACTTACCTGAAAAAGCCTAAAACGTTTTGGAAGAATGTTCTCTGGTCAGATGAGACAAAAGTAGAGCTTTTTGGGCAAAGGCATCAACATAGAGTTTACAGGAGAAAAAAAGAGACATTCAAAGAAAAGAGCACGGTCCCTACAGTCAAACATGGCGGAGGTTCCCTGATGTTTTGTGGGGTTGCTTTGCTGCCTCTGGCACTGGACTGCTTGACCGTGTGCATGGCATTATGAAGTCTGAAGACTACCAACAAATTTTGCAGCATAATGTAGGGCCCAGTGTGAGAAAGCTGGGTCTCCCTCAGAGGTCATGGGTCTTCCAGCAGGACAATGACCCAAAACACACTTCAAAAAGCACTAGAAGGTGGCCAGCAATGAGTCCAGACCTGAATCCCATAGAACACCTGTGGAAAGATCTAAAAATGGCAGTTCGGAGAAGGCACCCTTCAAATATCAGGGACCTGGAGCAGTTTGCCAAAGAAGAATGGTCTAAAATTCCAGCAGAGCATTGTAAGAAACTCATTGATGGTTACCGGAAGCGGTTGGTCGCAGTTATTTTGGCTAAAGGTTGTGCAACCAAGTATTAGGCTGAGGGTGCCAATACTTTTGTCTGGCCCATTTTTGGAGTTTTGTGTGAAATGATCAATGTTTTGCTTTTTGCCTCATTCCTCATTCTTTTTGCCTCATTGTGTTTTTTCATTTAAGACAAATTAAATGAAGGTAATAATACCAAAGAATTTGTGTTTGCAATCATTTTCAGGAAGAAACAGTATTATCTGACAGAATTGCAGGGGTGTCAATACTTTTGGCCACAACTGTAATTTGGCCAAGTTATATGCTAAGAGTCTCATAATCTTTCTTAATACTCCATAGCTGTATTGCTGTTCAAGTTTCATATTCTATATTGACATGCTTTAGCATGATAGAGTGCAACCTTATTTTGTGTATTGTATATGGAGGTAGCTCCTCCTGTTATGCACCTATTCACACTAGTCTGGATGTGCCAATTTTTTGTCATCAGTAGGTTAAATGTTTTTGAATATCCATATTGAATCAGGAGCCCCATATAATGCTCCATACAGTTCAAGATGGCCCCATAGGATGCTCCATACAAAATATGCCCCATATAATGCTGCACAAAGGTTAATAATGGCCCCATAAGATGCTCCATAGAATAATATGCCCCATATGCTGCTCCATAAAGGTTATGGCCCCATAAGATGTTCCATAGATTATGCCCCCATAAAATGCTCCATAGATTATGCCCCCATAAAATGCTCCACAGATTTTGCTGTTGTGTACTCCCTTGCTCGGATTTCTGAGCCGAAGCTCCCTCTGGTCGTTACTGAGAGTAGTGGAGCTGGCCAGGTAGATGGGAGGTTCTCCAACTGACGATGATAATTGGGAATCTGGGATTACTGGCTGGGAGCATACAATGGAGCTGGCTAATCTTGAAGGTTGCTGGTGACTTTCCTCTGTGTGCATTTGGAGCTCTTTTGTCCCCTGCCTGATCTGCATGTTCAGCTAAGTGATTCTTTTGCTAATTCTTTGCATCTAATCAGGTTGTGTCTTTTTTTTGCTTTCTGTTTTGCTGCTAGCGTTCAGCGTGCTCCCTGCTGGGGGCAGCGCTGGGCTCTGGTTCATATGTTGCAGCTTGTTCAGTCCCCTGTTATGTTAGTATCTTTTTGCTTGCTGCCAGTTTATACCAGAGTGCTGATTAGTGGGTGTGAGATCGTGTGATCTCAGGTTTTTTTGTATATTAGAAGTGTTGGACTTTTCAGGGTTTTGTGCGTGATTGCAGACAGTATCTTTTTCTGTCCTGTCTAGACAGCTTGGGCCCCACCGTTTGCTCAGTCTGTTCTCTGCCTCTGTTTGTGTCTCATCTTGTCTCACCAACAATATATGTTTGGGGGCTATCTATTCCTTTGGGGGTCTGCTCTGGGGCAGTTTAGATTTCCCCTTTCTTGCTTTAGGCTTAGTTAGTTCTCCGGCTGTGCCGAGGTGTCTAGGGTATTGTAGGAACGCCCCACGGCTACTGCTAGTTGTGTGGATAGGATCAGGGGTCTGCAATCCGCTTAGTTACCAACCTCTCTGGTCTTCTGGTGGCTTGGCCTGTTCCTGCCGTCTTCCCCATTCAGAACGTTTTGCCCCATATGCTGCCGCTGCTGCAAATAAAAAAAATAAATTACATACTCACCTCTCTGTCGCTGGGGGACAGGTGCCGGTGTCCTGAGCATGTGGGGACAGGTGCTGATGTCACGACTGGCTCAGAGCCCCGGAACCTGCAATATTCACCTGTCCCCGATCCATCGCTGCGCCAGCTCTGTGTTCCGGGTCCTCTGTCAGTGACATTCAGGCAGTAGAGGGCAGAGTGCGCAGTAACTACGTCATCGCGCCCTCTGCTGCTGCTTGAACGTCACTAACAGAGGACGCAGAGGACAGAGCGGCACGCAGTGATGGACCGGGGACAGGTGAATATCGCAAACACTTAACCCCTGTCGCAGTCTCTGCAGCCCCTGTGTCTCCGGCAGCTCTTCCTTCCTTTAGTGGTCACGTGGTACCGCTCATTAAAGTCATGAATATGCACATATTCATGACTTTAATCAGCGGTACCACGTGACCTCTGAAGGAAGGAGTGGGAGGAGCAGGGGGGCTGCAGAGATGCGCCGGGGGGGGGTAAGTATGATGTCTGACACCCCCGCCGACCCCCAGGTATATGACTCGTGTATAAGCCGAGAGGGGGACTTTCAGCCCAAAAAAATGGTCTGAAAATCTCGGCTTATACGAGAGTATATAAGGTATAAACAAATGAATGATAATGAGTTTTAGAAATCAAAACAATAAATTGAGGCACAGTAGAGATTGTCAAAAAAAAACAAAAACATATTTTGTACCAAAGTCCCCTGTTCTTTAGCTGCAAAAATTGTATTGCGGTACTTAACACAAAATTCCTCTCATTGAATCCACTATAGGACATGAGCGTGTGTAAAGGGAAGGGGACCTAGGGGGCCCTGTGCCATAGATAACACGTCCTAGGATGACCCAAAAAACAAAGCCCAAAAAAAGACAGAGAAGCATGACAGTACAGAGAGGATCTAAGGCAAATACAGTAAAGGTGAGAAATAAATATTGGACAAAGGAAATGAAAAGGTGGTAGACCCCCACAGGACCCACCCTAGCAAGCCGTGGGAAGAGGGAGGGGAATATCGAAGATCTTAAGACTCCTCTAATCTGACATTGGAGGGGCGCTGGGTCACACCTATTGTGGCAGAACACGGATGGTGGAGGCTCCAGCACTGAACTTGGTGGAGACGACAAATGATGAAATGGCATCCAAAGAGGTCACCAGGGCTGCCACTAAGAATTTCGGGGCCCGATACTGGCAACATTTTCGTGGCCCCCTTGAGACTCCGCCCAGGCTCAACCCCAGCCCCACCCCTCAAACTGTCCACAGTCCCACCTCTCTCTTGGAAAAACTGCACTTCTCATCAAACACACATTAACAGTTCCCATTACCAGATCACACATCTAGCCAGCAGCTCTTGTTTTGGCCAAAAGATTTTTTAAATCTGCCACGACAAGGTAGACACTTTTGGCCGGGCCCTACTCTACAGTAACCTATTAAACATTTGCTAAATTATCCAATACAATTTAGGGATATTTTTTATTTATTTTTCAATTTTTAAAATGACCAATAATATCACATCCAAAGGGACTAATACCACCGCACCATCACCATGTCCAGACCACATATTACCACCACATAGTGACCTATAATACCACATACATGGAACAAATACAGCCACACCATGACCAGACCACATATTACCACCAGAGACAAAATAATAGCACATACAAGGGACAAATACCACCACACCATGTCCCAACCACATATTACCACCACATGGTGACCAATAATACCACATACAAGGAACAAATACTGCCACACCATGACCAGACCACATATTACCACAACATGGTGACTGAATACTACAATACTGATCATTAATAAAAAAAACATAATACTATCACCATATGTGCCATTATACACAGGAGAGCTGTACTTAGCATGTAGTGTCTGTGTTCAGGTAATACAGTGATCACCGGTGACATTATGCACAGGACCTCTGTATATAGTGCCAGTGTACAGGTAATACAGTGACCACTGGTGACATTATACACAGGAGCTCTGTATATAGTGTCAGTGTACAGATAACAGTGATTAGTGGTGACATTGTACAAAGGCACTCTGTATATAGTGTATAGCGTCAGTGTACAGGTAACACACTGACTCACCAGTGATGTCTCTAGGTGAAGTCCTTCATCTTTGTTTTTCATCTTTCATCCAGCACACACCGCCATCACGTCTTCCAGCCAGGGCTCGTCTCTGCAGGAAATAGCAAATTATCTAGAGCTCCGCTTGCAGAACACATTCCTTATTTTTTTCCCAACTTCTACACTACACCAGATGAAGGAAAAAAGGTGACATAGGGTCGCTCTGCACAGTAACAGGTCCGCCCCCCCCCCCCCCCCATTTAAAACAGTATCCTCAAAAAAATAAAATAAATACATCACTGCAGTAATAATATCCCTTAATTAGCCCCTATGGTAATAATATCCCCCATCCTGACCCCTGTGTGTCTCATTCCTGACTTCAGCCATATTTTCTCTCATCCTGCCCTCAGGAGTATCCATTCTGCCCCCATATGATCTCTCAATCCTGCCCCATGATCCTGCACCATGTGTCTCCCATTCTGCCCCGTGTCTCCCATTCTGCTCCGTCCTGTGTCTCACTTTCACATTCTGCCCCCTCCTGCGTCTCACTGTCACATTCTGCCCCCTCCTGTGTCTCACTGTCACATTCTGCCCCCTCCTGTGTCTCACTGTCACATTCTGCCCCCTCCTGTGTCTCACTGTCACATTCTGCCCCCTCCTGTGTCTCACTGTCACATTCTGCCCTCTCCTGTGTCTCACTGTCACATTCTGCCCCCGTGCCTCACTGTCACATTCTGCCCCCTCCTGTGTCTCACTGTCACATTCTGCCCCCTCCTGTGTCTCACTGTCACATTCTGCCCCCATGCCTCACTTTCTGCCCCTCCTGTGTATCACTGTCACATTCTGCCCCCTCCTGTGTCTCAGTCATATTCTGCCCCCTCCAGTGTCTCACTGTCACATTCTGCCCTCTCCTATGTCCTAATTTCACATTCTGCCCCTTCCTGTGTCTTACTGTCACATTCTGCCCCTGTGCCTCACATTCTGCCCCCTCCTGCATCTGTCACATTCTGCCCCCTCCTGTGTCTCACTGTCACATTCTGCCACCTCCTGTCTCACTGTCACATTCTGCCCCCTCCTGTCTCACTGTCACATTCTGCCCCCTCCTGTCCCACTGTCACATTCTGCCCCCTCCTGTCCCACTGTCACATTCTGCCCCCTCCTGTCCCACTGTCACATTCTGCCCCATGTCTCACATTCTGCCCCCTCCTGTGTCTTACTGTCACATTCTGCCCCATGTCCATTCTGCCCCAATGTCTCACATTCTGCCCCCTCCTGTGTCATTACTGTCACATTCTGCCCCCTCCTGTGTCTTACAGTCATTCTGCCCCCTCCTGTGTCATTACTGTCACATTCTGCCCCCTCCTGTGTCTCACGGTCGCATTCCGCCCCCTCCTGTCTTACTGTCACATTCTGCCCCCTCCTGTGTCTCAGTCGCATTCCGCCCCCTCCTGTCTTACTGTCACATTCTGCCCCTTCCTGTGTCTTACTGTCACATTCTACCCCATGTCCATTCTGCCCCCATGTCTCACATTCTGCCCCCTCCTGTGTCTGTCACATTCTGCCCCCTCCTGTGCCTCACTGTCACATTCTGCCCCCTGCTGTGTCTTATTGTCACATTCTGCCCCCATATCTTACTTTCTGCCCCCTCCTGTGTCTCACTGTCACATTCTGCCCCATCCTGTCTTACTGGCACATTCTGCCCCATGTCTTGCATTCTTCCCCTATCACGTCTTGCAATCTGCCCCCATCATGTCCAGCAATATGCCCCCATCATGTCCAGCAATATGCCCCCATATCTGCATTCTGCCCAATGTCCAGCACTCTGCCCCCATCGTGTCCAGCATTCTGTCCCCATCGTGTCCAGCATTTTGCCCCCATCGTGTCCAGCAATATGCCCCCATCGTGTCCAGCAATATGCCCCCATCGTGTCCAGCATTCCGCCCCCATCGTGTCCAGCATTCCGCCCCCATCGTGTCCAGCATTCCGCCCCCATCGTGTCCAGCATTCCGCCCCCATCGTGTCCAGCATTCCGCCCCCATCGTGTCCAGCATTCCGCCCCCATCGTGTCCAGCATTCCGCCCCCATCGTGTCCAGCATTCCGCCCCCATCGTGTCCAGCATTCCGCCCCCATCGTGTCCAGCATTCCGCCCCCATCGTGTCCAGCATTCCGCCCCCATCGTGTCCAGCATTCCGCCCCCATCGTGTCCAGCATTCCGCCCCCATCGTGTCCTGCATTCCGCCCCCATCGTGTCCTGCATTCCGCCCCCATCGTGTCCTGCATTCCGCCCCCATCGTGTCCTGCATTCCGCCCCCATGTCTCCAGTCCTGCCCCCCCGAGTCTCCATTCTGCCAGGGAAACATATTGCCCTTTTCAATAATAAAATAAAAACTTTTTTCTTACCTGGCCTCGCTCCTGCGTTGAAGTTGGAGCTGCAGCTGTGTGAGGCTGAGCTGAAAGGAGCTGTGGTGACGTCATCGTCATGTGATCAGGGGGCGGAGCTGATCAATGGTGAAGGCCTGTGGTAATGATGACGTCACCACAGGTCCTTCAGCTCTTCTGTAGCTCTGATGTGTGCGCTGCAGGCCCGGCTGCAGTGCACACTTGGGGCCCGATGACTGTAAGCACAGGAGCGGGGCCCCTGATCTGCGGGGCCCCCTTCTGTACTGCTGTTCATCGGGCCCCATACAGCAGTAAGGGCTGTCACGCCCTGATGGCGGCCCTGGAGGTCACCACTGTGGAGGGCACGGCGAGACAAGATGGAGGAAACCCCCAACACCTAGAAGAAAACAAAGACATTTATGTAAGAAAAATCCTGACACGGCCGCCCCTCCCAATATTCACACCGTGATCTAAGGCCCATCAGCAACAATGTACAACCTGAACATGAGGCCATTACATTCTGATCAGATTGTATGAAGCCCACTACCACGTCACAGCGACCAAAACAGGGGCCCTAGCCTTAAAGGTGCAGCGCACTACCTCCCCTACACAGACCCCGAACACGCAGTCCCATGCAACATACACCCACTTCCCCTGGCAGACTCCCAGCACGCAGTCCCATGAAAGCAGCATCACCCCCTTCTCCCCAGGCAGACTCGCAGCTCCTGAATGAAGATCCATTTACCTAATTCGTAATCCCAAAAACACTCAAAACAACGCCATAACATCCACAGTTCCTGTGTCTGCTCTGCTCTAAGGAGAAAGAGGCACCGCCCCTTCCGATCACATGGCCATGACGTCACCACAGGTCCTTCACCACTTCTCTCCTGAGCCCCGCCCCTGATCACATGACGGTGACGTCACCACAGGTCCTCCCGCGCTCAGTGCAGCCGCTCCGTCCCGGGTGTGCGCAGCTCGTGTTCTCTGGGGTCAGCCAGCAGCAGATTTCCGGTTCCCGCCATTCCGGTGAGATGACAGGAGGGTTTGTGGTGAATCTGTGAGAGGAGAGTGTGGGGGGAGATCAGAGCTGTTCCTGTGGAGGCTCCTGCTCCATGTGACTGCGGCTCCTCAGTGTTGGGGACGGGCAGCATTGTATGGGGGATGTGCAGCGTCTCCTCCTCCCCTCACGGCCCCCGCTGGCGGTGTAGTTACCACGGTGACCGTCCCCCGCTGGAGATGTAGTTACCACGGTGACCGTCCCCCGCTGGGGGTGTAGTTACCACAGTGACCGTCCTCCGCTGGAGATGTAGTTACCACAGTGACCGTCCTCCGCTGGAGGTGTAGTTACCACAGTGACCGTCCTCCGCTGGATGTGGAGTTACCACGGTGACCATCCCCCGCTGGAGGTGTAGTTACCATGGTGACCGTCCCCCGCTGGAGGTGTAGTTACCATGGTGACCGTCCTCCGCTGGAGGTGTAGTTACCACAGTGACCGTCCTCCGCTGGAGGTGTAGTTACCACAGTGACCGTCCTCCGCTGGATGTGGAGTTACCACGGTGACCATCCCCCGCTGGAGGTGTAGTTACCACGGTGACCGTCCCCCGCTGGAGGTGTAGTTACCACGGTGACCGTCCCCTGCTGGAGATGTAGTTACCACGGTGACCGTCCCCCGCTGGGGGTGTAGTTACCACAGTGACCGTCCCCCGCTGGAGGTGTAGTTACCATGGTGACCGTCCTCCGCTGGAGGTGTAGTTACCACAGTGACCGTCCTCCGCTGGAGGTGTAGTTACCACGGTGACCGTCCCCCGCTGGATGTGGAGTTACCACGGTGACCATCCCCCGCTGGAGGTGTAGTTACCACGGTGACCGTCCCCCACTGGAGGTGTAGTTACCACAGTGACCGTCCCCCGCTGGAGGTGTAGTTACCACAGTGACCGTCCTCCGCTGGAGGTGTAGTTACCACAGTGACCGTCCTCCGCTGGAGGTGTAGTTACCACAGTGACCGTCCCCCGCTGGAGGTGTAGTTACCACGGTGACCGTCCTCCGCTGGAGGTGTAGTTACCACGGTGACCGTCCCCCGCTGGAGGTGTAGTTGCCACGGTGACCGTCCCCCGCTGGAGGTGTAGTTGCCACGGTGACCATCCTCCGCTGGAGGTGTAGTTACCATGGTGACCGTCCTCCGCTGGAGGTGTAGTTGCCACGGTGACCATCCCCCGCTGGAGGTGTAGTTGCCACGGTGACCGTCCCCCGCTGGAGGTGTAGTTGCCACGGTGACCGTCCCCCGCTGGAGGTGTAGTTGCCACGGTGACCGTCCCCCGCTGGAGGTGTAGTTGCCACGGTGACCGTCCCCCGCTGGAGGTGTAGTTACCACGATGACCGTCCCCCGCTGGAGGTGTAGTTACCACGGTGACCGTCCCCCGCTGGAAGTGTAGTTCCCATAGTGATCGTCCTCCGCTGGAGGTGTAGTTACCACGGTGACCGTCCTCCGCCTGCGAGGCTGATAATGAGCGGTCAGATCGGCGGAGGAGGCCGCGGTGGAGTTTTGTGGCTTTTCCTCCAGATTCTTCCTGATAAATGTTGATATTTGGGCAGAATTTAGTGATTGTCGTTCTCTCGTCCCCTGTGATTTCCATCTTCTCCTCCATCATGAAGACGCCGGCAGGAC
Source organism: Dendrobates tinctorius (assembly GCF_039654945.1). Lineage (NCBI taxonomy): Eukaryota > Metazoa > Chordata > Amphibia > Anura > Dendrobatidae > Dendrobates > Dendrobates tinctorius. The sequence continues at coordinate 2,545,863 of NW_027361847.1, forward strand.
GAGATCCCTCCAGCTGATCCAGTGCTCATCCCTCCTCCTCCTGAATGACCCCCGAGGATGGACGAGGACAGGGATGAGACCACCAGGAGATTATTCCACTGCGCCCTGGAGATCATCTCCCTGCTGAGCGGAGAGGTAACTCCTCTACATTTCTATCAGCTTTATTGTGTGATGTGACGACTCCGACACCGGGAAGAGGAAATCCAGAATAGGAGAGAAGGATTCTCTACTGTAAGAGCAGGGATTCTGTGGAGCTCTCTGCCCGGAGGAGTTGTCATGGGGATTCCCTATAAGAGCTGTAGAGGGGCCGGGATGTCTGTCCGGAGTGTAATAATATTCCCGGTTATGGCCCCAGATTACTGGAGACGGTTATTGATCCCGGGATTTCTACTGATTGTCAGATCTGGAGTCGGGAAGGAATTCTTCTCCCTAAGTTTCTCTCTCCGTACACAGGACTACACAATAGTGAGGAAGACACCGGGGGACTGTGTGACTCCCATCATCCATCTCCAGGAGTCAGGAGGGCGGAGCCCGGGCTCTATCACAGAGCCTCCCCCGCACTCCCCGATACATGAGAGGAACAAGAAGATCCTGGAGCTCAGCAACAAGATGATCGAGCTGCTGAGCGGAGAGGTGACTGCTGGGACATTATACAGCACTGGAGGATTCTGGGTGATGAGCGGAGAGGTGACTGCTGGGACATTATACAGGACGGCACTGGAGGATTCTGGGTGATGAGAGGAGAGGTGACTGCTGGGACATTATACAGGATGGCACTGGAGGATTCTGGGTGATGAGCGGAGAGGTGACTGCTGGGACATTATACAGGATGGCACTGGAGGATTCTGGGTGATGAGCGGAGAGGTGACTGCTGGGACATTATACAGGACGGCACTGGAGGATTCTGGGTGATGACCGAAGAGGTGACTGCTGGGACATTGTACAGGAGGGCACTGGAGGATTCTGGGTGATGAGCGGAGAGGTGACTGCTGGGACATTATACAGGACGGCACTGGAGGATTCTGGGTGATGAGCGGAGAGGTGACTGCTGGGACATTATACAGGACGGCACTGGAGGATTCTGGGTGATGAGCGGAGAGGTGACTGCTGGGACATTATACAGGACGGCACTGGAGGATTCTGGGTGATGAGAGGAGAGGTGACTGCTGGGACATTATACAGGACGGCACTGGAGGATTCTGGGTGATGAGCGGAGAGGTGACTGCTGGGACATTATACAGGACGGCACTGGAGGATTCTGGGTGATGAGCGGAGAGGAGACTGCTGGGACATTATACAGGACGGCACTGGAGGATTCTGGGTGATGAGCGGAGAGGTGACTGGTGGGACATTATACAGGACGGCACTGGAGGATTCTGGGTGATGACCGGAGAGGTGACTGCTGGGACATTATACAGGACGGCACTGGAGGATTCTGGGTGATGAGCTGAGAGGTGACTGGTGGGACATTATACAGGATGGCACTGGAGGATTCTGGGTGATGACCGGAGAGGTGACTGCTGGGACATTATACAGGACGGCACTGGAGGATTCTGGGTGATGACCGGAGAGGAGACTGCTGGGACATTATACAGGGCGGCACTGGAGGATTCTGGGTGATGAGCGGAGAGGTGACTGCTGGGACATTATACAGGACGGCAATGGAGGATTCGGAGAGGTGACTCCTGGGACATTATACTGGTCGGCACTGGAGGATTCTGGGTGATGAGCGGAGAGGTGACTGCTGGGACATTATACTAGACGGCACTGGAGGATTCTGGGTGATGAGCGGAGAGGTGACTGCTGGGACATTATACAGGACGGCACTGGAGGATTCTGGGTAATGACCGGAGAGGTGACTGCTGGGACATTATACAGGACGGCACTGGAGGATTCTGGGTGATGAGCGGAGAGGTGACTGCTGGGACATTATACAGGGCGGCACTGGAGGATTCTGGGTGATGAGCGGAGAGGTGACTGCTGGGACATTATACAGGGCGGCACTGGAGGATTCTGGGTGATGAGCGGAGAGGTGACTGCTGGGACATTATACAGGGCAGCACTGGAGGATTCTGGGTGATGACCGGAGAGGTGACTGCTGGGACATTATACAGGGCGGCACTGGAGGATTCTGGGTGATGACCGGAGAGGTGACTGCTGGGACATTATACAAGACGGCACTGGAGGATTCTGGGTGATGAGCGGAGAGGTGACTGCTGGGACATTATACAGGACGGCACTGGAGGATTCTGGGTAATGACCGGAGACGTGACTGCTGGGACATTATACAGGACGGCACTGGAGGATTCTGGGTGATGAGCGGAGAGGTGACTGCTGGGACATTATACAGGGCGGCACTGGAGGATTCTGGGTGATGAGCGGAGAGGTGACTGCTGGGACATTATACTGGACGGCACTGGAGGATTCTGGGTGATGAGCGGAGAGGTGACTTCTGGGACATTATACAGGGCGGCACTAGAGGATTCTGGGTGATGAGCGGAGAGGAGACTGCTGGGACATTATACAGGGCGGCACTGGAGGATTCTGGGTGATGACCGGAGAGGTGACTGCTGGGACATTATACAGGACAGCACTGGAGGATTCTGGGTGATGACCGGAGAGGTGACTGCTGGGACATTATACAGGGCGGCACTGGAGGATTCTGGGTGATGAGCGGAGTGGTTACTGCTGCGACATTATACAGGACGGCACTGGAGGATTCTGGGTAATGACTGGAGAGGTGACTGCTGGGACATTATACAGGACGGCACTGGAGGATTCTGGGTGATGAGCGGAGAGGTGACTGCTGGGACATTATACAGGGCGGCACTGGAAGATTCTGGGTGATGAGCGGAGAGGTGACTGCTGGGACATTATACAGGGCGGCACTGGAGGATTCTGGGTAATGACCGGAGAGGTGACTGCTGGGACATTATACAGGACAGCACTGGAGGATTCTGGGTGATGAGGGGAGAGGTGACTGCTGGGACATTATACAGGACGGCAATGGAGGATTCTTGGTGATGATCGGAGAGGTGACTCCTGGGACATTATACTGGTCGGCACTGGAGGATTCTGGGTGATGAGCGGAGAGGTGACTGCTGGGACATTATACAAGACGGCACTGGAGGATTCTGGGTGATGAGAGGAGAGGTGACTGCTGGGACATTATACAGGACGGCACTGGAGGATTCTGGGTGATGAGAGGAGAGGTGACTGCTGGGACATTATACAGGACGGCACTGGAGGATTCTGGGTGATGAGAGGAGAGGTGACTGTTGGGACATTATACAGGACGGCACTGGAGGATTCTGGGTGATGAGCGGTGAGGTGACTGCTGGGACATTATACAGGACGGCACTGGAGGATTCTGGGTGATGAGTGGAGAGTTGACTGCTGGGACATTATACAGGATGGCACTGGAGGATTCTGGGTGATGAGCGGAGAGGTGACTGCTGGGACATTATACAGGACGGCACTGGAGGATTCTGGGTGATGAGCGGAGAGGTGACTGCTGGGACATTATACAGGACGGCACTGGAGGATTCTGGTTGATGACGGTGTCGTTGTTGTCAGGTTCCTATAAGGTGTCAGGACGTCGCTGTCTATCTCTCCATGGAGGAGTGGGAGTATCTAGAAGGACACCAGGATCGGTATCGGGCCGTGATGATGGAGGAGCTCCGGCCTCTTACACCACGAGGTGAGCAGCGAGGCTCCTTGTTGGCTCCGGTGGATGTGATGACGTCTCTCCGGCGTCCTCCTATAATAGATGAGTTTTCTCCAGACTTCCTCTGCTTTTCTCTACATTTTCTCCGTCTGACAACAGCTTTCATTTCCCTGATTATTTTCTTCTGATCTGTGAGTCGCGGTTTCTCCGCTGTCGTCTCATCTTCATCAGTCTTGAGTCTTCGTTCTCTTCTTTCAGAATCTTTCTCCTTCCTTAGAGCATCGGTCACATTTTGTCTGCAGATGTCTCGTCCTTCTGTCCATTCTCTCCTGTCAGTTCTTTCAGTCCCTAAGTCTGTTGTGGATTGTTACTCAGCAGAGTCGGGGTTAATTTACTGATGATTTTCCACCTAATCCGCTGTCGCTCGTCCGTCCCTCAGAATCGGTGCAAGGGCTCAATGACCGCAAAATGTCAGGGGGTCCGCTCTTCCTCTTCATGGGGTCTGAGCAGAACGATATAAGTGGGATGGTGACGCAGGTGTTGGTCCTGCAGGGACATCGGGCCGCACAATGATGGTAATAATCAGTGTAAGTCTCCAGTAAAGGGTTGTTTGTTCAGTAGAATATGTATTATGGGGCTTTTCTGTGGAATCTGAGCAGACAATCTCTCCTTGGCTCCCCGTGTCCCTCAGTCAGCGCCCATGACCCCGGTGCCTGCTCTGTAGTGTCCTCTTATATTACACAGTGATAGACTCTAACCACTGTGTACCGGGGGCTCCCACAACACCGTCCTCCCGAGCGCTGTCACCGTTAGCCGTACACGTGCCTTTTCCTCCTTCAGATACAAAGAACTTTCCGCGCGCTTTCTGCCTATTTTAGTGTTTTATACCGAGGCGAATGTTGAGATTTATTTCTATATAAAAAAAGAATAAAAACGCAGTAACTGGTCTTTTAATAGGAGGACGGCAGGTTCTCTCCTCTGGTTGGTTGGGCTAGTTGGCAGTACGGAAGGGAATTAGATGCTGTATGAGTGGCCGCGGCCAAAGCATTGATAATTCCCTTACTGCAGTAGTCTAATTGCCCATGCACAACAAGCAGCCCATCCGGCAACTAATTATCCTAGGTGCAGTTCCCTGAGTGACCTGAGGGTAAGGGGGGCGCCGGAGAGCTGCGAGTTCCAAAGTGGAACTGAGAAAGTGGGATATCCATAAATCTCTGCAGTTCTTGGAAGGTTGTTAGCAGTGGTGGGGCATCCAAAATAACCCCCCTGCGATAAATTGTTAGGGCAAGATTAGCTTGCTGTATATTTTTGTCACATGGTGCCGGTGGTGGGATAACTAAGATAAGCCCCACTGTGCCTGTGATAGCCGTGTGTCGGCAGTGCGTCACGTCCCTCCGTCCGCTGACACACCCGGGTCAGTGGTGGGATCGTGACATATTGGTGGCACAGGGTGTGCTTTCATTATCACATTTTCCAAAACTTTAAACATCCCAAGGAGCACTGTGCAAGTGATCATATTGTAATGGAAGTAGTATCATGCTACTGCAAATCTACGAAGACCCGGCCGTCCCTCTAAACTTTCATCTCAAACAAGGAGAAGACTGATCAGAGATGCAGCCAAGAGGCCCATGATCACTCTGGATGAACTGCAGAGATCTGTAGCTGAGGTGGGACAGTCTGTCCATAGGACAACAATCAGTCGTACACTGCACAAATCTGGCCTTTATGGAAGAGTGGCAAGAAGAAAGCCATTTCTCAAAGATATGCATAAAAAGTGTTGTTTAAAGTTTGCAACAAGCCACCTGGGAGACACACCAAACATGTGGAAGAAGATGCTCTGGTCAGATGAAACCAAAATAGAACTTTTTGGCAACAATGCCAAACGATATGTTTGGTGTAGTGGCAACACAGCTCATCACCCTGAACACACCGTCCCCACTGTCAAACATGGTGGTGGCAGCATCATGATTTGGGACTGTTTTTCTTCAGCAGGGACGGGGAAGATGGTTAAAATTGATGGGAAGATGGATGGAGCCAAATACAGGACCATTCTTGAAGAAAACCTGGTGGAGTCTGCAAAAGACCTGAGACTGGGACGGAGATTTGTCTTCCAACAAGACAATGATCCCAAACATAAATCAAAATCTACAATGGAATGGTTCACAAATAAACGTCTCCAGGTGTTAGAATGGCCAAGTCAAAGTCCAGACCTGAATCCAATCGAGAATCTGTGGAAAGAGCTGAAAACTGCTGTTCACCAACGATCTCCATCCAACCTCACTGAGCTCGAGCTGTTTGCCAAGGAAGAATGGGCAAGAATTTCAGTCTCTCCATGTACAAAACTGACAGAGACATACCCCAAGCGACTTGCAGCTGTAATCGCAGCAAAAGGTGGCGCAACAAAGTATTACGCTAAAGGGGCCGAATAATATTGCACGCCCCACTTTTCTGTTTTTGAATTTCCACAAAAATTTAAAATAACCAATAAATTTAGTTCATCTTCACAATTGTGTCCCACTTGTTGTTGATTCTTCACCAAAAATTTACATTTGGTATCTTTATGTTTGAAGCATAAGTGGGAAAAGGTTGAAAAGTTCCAGGGGGCCCAATAATTTCGCAAGGCACTGTAGATTTACGATGTTTGGTATCAAAAGAAAGATAATGTAATAAGAAAAAGGATACCCCTGTCGTCACTTTGTGAGCCTCACAGCCTGAGTTATGGCACTTATAAGTTTTTAGTAACTTTAAAAAGGGGATTACAGTCCCTAGCTCCGCCCCACCAGTGAGGTCAGCAAAGAAAAAGCATAAGGCTAGAAGGCTCCATCAGGCTGTTATTCAGACCTAGGGAGACAGCGATCTACCATCCGTGCTGTGGACTGAATCTTTGTCCTTGGGAACTCCCCTCCCCCAGCTCCACATGGCGTGCCAGTGACTGAGATGTGTAAGTTTCATATTTAATCCATTTTTCTTTGTAATTGTATATACTGTATCTTGTCTCTTTTGTAACATCTTTTTATACTTTTGTAAACACTTCCTATATTTTCTGGAGTAAATCTATAAATTTACTAGTTTAGTTTTTCCTTGCTTTATAAATGTACCTCCATGACCTGCACCCTAATTACGCTACCGTGCAGGTTGGCTTCTGACCCGATATTGATTTTAATTGTCAAACGAGGAGCTAATGGCAACAAATTGTTCTGGGGGATTTGGGAGACCCTGGCAGTGATGAAACGGAGGTTTTATGTGGGCATTTCCTGCCTGAGCCTGGGAATATACATACAGCCCTCACTGCAGAGTGCCAATAACCCGTACACATTAGGCAGCCTTTCTGACGACTACTTATTCTGGATGCAGTTCCCGGACTGACCTAAGAGCAAAGGGGGCGACACAGAGCTGCAAGTGCCAAAATCGGAACTGAAGGTGGAAACAAAAGTTGTAGGTGCTTATATGACCCACGACCAATAATAAATAATAAAGTTGTGACAATCACTGGGATATAATATATCCCTGACAACTGGGGTGGGGGCAACTGTTGTGAGCACTTTTGACCTGACTTCTGAGTTTGGGCTCCCTCTGGTGGTTGCTGCGGGTAGTGGAGCTGGTCGGCTTGACAGAAGTCAATGACCTGAAGAGGATGAGTCGAGGTCAGGTATTACAGACTGGGAAGATTTAAGTGAGCAAGCTTCCTTCAGTTGCTGCTGGTGATTTGGTTTTCTTCCTGTGCAGTTTGGAAGTCTGATTTTCCCCGGCTTGGTCCTGCATCGTTCAGATAAATTATTTGTTTGCTGGAATCTTTTTGCATTTGATCCAGTTTTGCCTTTCTCTGCTTTCTGCTTTACTGGGTGGGTTCAGTATTGTTCTCTGCTGGGACCTGTGCTGGACCCCATTCCATATGCCACAGCTCATGTCAGTCTGTTCAGTATTGCTAATCCCCTGTTATATCAGTATCTTTTGTTTTGCTTCCAGTTCACACCAGAATTCTGATCTAGTGGGGTGGGAGAGGTCGTGTGGCCTCAGTATTTTTGCATATCAGACGTGTTGGATTTTTAGGGTTTTTTGCGTGATTGCAGACAGTATCTTTCCTGTCCTGTTCTATCTAGACAGTTTGGGCCCCATCATTTGCTTACTCTATTTTCTGCCTGTGTTTGTGCCTCATCTTGTCTCACTGGCAATATATGTTTGGGGCTATCTATTCCTTTGGGGTTTTGCTCCGGTGCAGTTTAGCTTTCCCCTTTCTTGCTTTAGGCTTAGTTAACGCTTTGGCTGTGTCGAGGCGTCTAGGGCATCGTAGGTACATCCCATGGCTAATTCTAGTTGTGTTGTTAGGTTTAGGGGTGTGTAATCCGCTAAGTTACCAACCATTCTGGTTTCCTGGTTGCCTAGCTTATTTCCCGGCTATCCTCCTTGGTGACCTATTCATAACAGGCAATCACACACCCGCAGTTACTGACACTTAAAAAAACAACCACTGGTAAATGGTAACGGTCCTTCCCGCAATCTCCATAACGGTGAAATAGGAGAGAAGAAACCGCTGGATAGAAATGTGGAGCTTTCTCCAGCTCCTCTGTGGTTCCATCCCTGGTGGAGGGAAACTTGGAGAAGTTGTGTTTCTTAGTGCGGCTCCTCCATCTGACTGACGAGGGTCTTCTCTGTCCCTCTCCTCAGGGTCCTCATCCTCCGAGTGCAGAGCAGAGAGCATTAGGCTTTGACTTCGCTGATTATCACTTCACACTTTGGGCCACTATGTGCTGGGGCCTCGGTACCAGTGGTGAGGACCACAACAATGTAATTTAGTCCCTGATACATAAACCTAGAATTACCGGTTCTGAGAGACGTGTCTCATATATAGACAGACACACGGCAGATCATGTATTCAGTCTGTGTGTCTCCACAGATGGATCCAGGAGGAGAAATCCACCAGAGAGATGTCCCCGTTCTCTGTATCCCCAGGACTGTCCAGAAGAGAATCACAACATCCCGGAGGATCATCAGGTAGATGACCCTGAAGACCTCACAACATCTGACCATGAAGTGATGGGACCTGAGCTCATCTTACATTTTTCTTTTTAGGGTGAAGGGCTGATTGATATTAAGGTTGAGGTTATCGATGAAGCCGAAGAAACAATGGATGTTTGGGCCGATCAGCATGGTAAGGAGGGGACTGTCATGTCTCTTCTGTGGTTACCTACTACTACTCCCATCATCTTATCACATGACACAATCTATAGTGGTATGTAAAAGTTGGGGCACCTGTGGTCAAAATTGCTGTTGTGAATAGTTGATCAAGTTGAAAATGAAATGCTCTCTTGAAGGCTTAAAGTTAAAGATGACACATTTTCTTTGTATTTTAGGTAAAAAAAAATTGTTTGATCCTTTTTTTTAATGTAATAAATTACAGAAAGGAAAATAGAACAATTCAAAAGTTTAGGCACCCTCGGAGATTTGTAAGCTATGATAACTTTGACAAAGGTTTCAGACCTTTATTAGCCTGTTACTGTTATGGCTTCCTCACTATCATCGTTAGGAAAGGCCCAGTCATACTTTACAAAAACCTTGCCTCCTCTAACCTTGTGGCAAAAAACACCAGCCATGGCTTCTTTTAAGCAGCTGCCGAGCACTCTGAAAATGGTGGAGGCCCACAAAGCAGGACAAGGCTATAAGGAAACAAAGCGTTTTCAAGTTGCCCTTTCCTTAGAAATGTAATTAAGAAATATCAGTTACCAGGAACAGTGGAGGTCAAGATAAGGTCTGGAAGACCAAGCAACGTCTCAGTGAAAGCTGCTTGTAGAATTGCTTGAGAGGCAAATCAGAACCCCCTCTTGACTGCAAAAGACCTTCAGAAAGATTTAGCAGACTGGAGTTGTGGTACATTGTTCTGCTGTTCAGAGACACCTGCAAAAATATGGCCTTCATGGAAGAGTCTTTAGAAGAAAACCTCTCCAGCGTCCTCACCATAAAATTCAGCGTCAGAAGTATGCAAAAGAACATCTAAACAAGCCTGATGCATTATGGAAACAAATCCTGTGGACCGATAAGGATAAAATAGAATTCTGTGGCCACAATGATCAAAGGTATGTGTGGAGAAAAAAGGCACAGAATTTCAGGAAAAGAAAATCTCGCTAACCATGAAGCATGGGGGTGGATCAGTCGTGCTTTGGGATTGTGCTTCAGCCAATGGTACAGGGATCATTTCACAGGTAGAGGGAAGAATGGACTTAATAAAATTTTAACAATTTCTTGATGCAAACATAAAACCATCTGTAAAAAAGCTGAAGGTGGAAAAAAAGAAGAGGATGGCTTCTACAAATGGACGATGGTCCTAAACACACGTCACAATCCACAATTGTCGACCTCAAAAGGCGCAAGCTGAAGGTTTTACAATCTGAGCATCATTGAAAATCTGTGGCGAGACCTCAATATAGCAGAGGATGGAAGACGCCCCAGGAACCTCACAGAACTGGAGGAATTCTCCAAGGAAGAATAGAGGAAAATCCCTCAAACAAAAATTGAGACTCTCGTCTGGCTACTCTTATACTCGTGTATAAGCCGAGATTTTCAGCCCATTTTTTTGGGCTGAAAGTCCCCCTCTCTGCTTATGCGCAAGTCATACACCAGGGGTCAGCAGGGGTGTCTGTTCATACTTACCCCCTCCTGGCGCGGTCTCTGCAGCCCCCGCACTTCTCCCAGGTCTCAGGCTCCTTCCTGCAGCGGTCACGTGGTATCGCTCATTAAATTCATGAATATGCGCATATTCATGACTTTAATGAGCGTTACCGCATGACCACTGAAGGAAGTAGCCTAAGACCGGGAGAAGGGGCTGCAGAGATCGTGCCAGGAGGGGGTAAGTATATGCTATATTCACCTGTCCCCGCTCCATCGCTGCGTTCTGCTCTGCTGTCTTCCTCTGGCAGAGGGTGCGATGACGTAGTCAGTGCGCGCCCTCTGCCTGAACGTCACTGACAGTGACCCGGCAGACACAGTGGAGAGCAGCCATGGAGCGGGGATTGGTAAGTATTGCCAGTGCCGGGGTCCTGAGCCAGCGGTGACCCCGGCCCCTGGCCCCCAGCGTCGGAAAGGTGAGTATTTCAGTTTTTTTTATTTGCAGCAGCATATGGGGGGGTATTCTATGGAGCACAATATGAGGCAGCATATGGGGGGGTATTCTATAGAGCACCATATGGGGCAGCATATGGGGGGTATTCTATGGAGCACCATATGGGGCAGTGTTACAGAACCTCTCAGCACCCAGAATATGTTGTGCAGTTATATGTATGTATAATAGGTTCCATGTGAGATGCATGTCCCTAATGCATCAGCCCACAGGCTGCGCCCCTGGGCAGAGGGGACACGATATTCCCCTTTTGTCCGCCCTCCCCCCACCTTTGTAATTCCCACAGTAAATATCGGCAGGCTCCGGCCACCTGCGGCTTTTGTAATGCAAGTCTGGCCTGCCGCTTTTCTATTGGCCTGCCCTCTGTATCTGTGTGATATATTCCGTGTCCTGTGAGTAAAGTGTTGTCAGACTGGAAATACATGGAGAAGCAGTGATCTTTATATGCGCCCATGTAACCAAGGAATTCCAGCCAGCGTCATTCATTCAGACTCCAGCCAACGCAGAGCGGACCTCCGAAAACACTGGGTGGTACTGAAAGAGGTACGCCAGCTTGGTAGACCCCGTTACACTGGTGGCAGACAGCGGGATATGGTACCCCTTCTACAGGAGGAAAGGAATGAATGGAAAACAACTACAAGAAGTTAAAGAGGACTACATTAAAAGATCTGGTGGAAGCCCGAGGGTTGATCGCCAGCAACAAAACAAAAGCGGATTTGATAGCAGCCATCATGGAACACGACAGTGCAGCGCCGCCCAATGTGAACGTGGAGGAGACTGAATTCCAGAGGGAGGTAAAGAACAGACTGGCGTTCTATGACCCAAACCCTGCAGTAGAGATCATACGAGAGGTGATGGCTGATGTGTGTACTGATCTGAAGGAAAAGATGGCCGAGCGGACCAGGATAGAGCTAGCCAAGATGGAGATGGCAGAGCGGACCAAAGTGGAGCTGGCCAAGATGGAGATGGCGGAGAGAGGAGAGTCAGTGAGCAGGGGGAGCTCTGGCCTTCGACCAGGTACCTTCAACAGTAAGCCACAAAAAGATCTAGTATAATGCCTTCCGACAGTTGGGGGAGGTAGAGGAAGACATTGCTGGCTTTCTGCAGGACTTTGAGCGGCAGTGTGCCCTTCATCAAGTGAAGCCGGAGGAACGGGTTCAGATTCTGGCCAGCAAGCTGACAGGCCGGGCAGCGGACGCCTATCACACGGTACCTGATGAGGACTGTATGGACTACGAGCGGATCAACGAAGTGATCTTGGCCCGGTATGCGCTGACACCAGAGGCATACCACCAAAAGTTCCGCTGACTTATAAAACGCGTAACCGATACCCACGCTGAATGGGCCTGTAAATTACGGCAGTCACTGCTACAGTGGGTACAAGGGAGCCAAGCAACCACTAAGGAGGACGTCCTCCAGCTCTTGTTAGAACGATTCTTTAATGGACTAACCCCCGACACAGGAATGGCTTCGGGACAGGCAGCCAATGACTCTTGAGGAAGCCGCTCGTCTGGCCGATGAACATCATGATGCCAGGAGGCCGCAGTTGTCCGGATCAAAGATGGTCACTAGGGGCCCGCCCATGGACCTGGAGGGCCCCAAACCACCGGAGATTGTAGGGGGCCCAACTAGAAACCCGGCCTACCAAAGTCCCCCTGGGGCGCGATGCCACACCTGCCGTCAGCTGAGCCACGTGCAACGACAATGTCCCAACCGGACTCAGCATACCCAGTGGCCAAAGGCAGAAACAGCTACCTTCAGCCGGGCTGCTGTACACTGCTACCAAGGCGAAGCTGACCCGGCATTGGGGGCTACGACTAACCAAAGGGTGGAAGAGATGGAGGAAGTGCTGCATGAAGTAGACCCCATGCAGCCAGCCCGGGCAGATAATCGACAACAGCATCGACAGGTCGTGTGGGTTAATGGGAAACGTATGCAGGGACTAAGAGATTCCGGGGCAACTTTGACCTTTGTGAGCCCTCATCTCGTCCGGGACCAAGAGAAGACCGACCGGACAGTGGCAGTCCGTGTAGCAGGGGGAGCTATACATCGACTGCCCACTGCCAGGATTCACCTAAACTGGGGATTCGGGGATGGCCTTGTTGAGGTCGGCTTGATGGAGGATTTGCCTGCAGACGTCTTGCTGGGAAATGACTTGGGGCCCATGTTGTCTGCATTCTCGGTGGCCCCTCTGGCTGAGACATATCCTGTGACCACCCGGAGACAAGCTCGAGTTGCGGAGGCGGAATCACACTCAGAGGAGGCCCAGGTAAGACATCCCAGCCCTACACATATTCCCATAGCCAGACACATTTCTTGGGCCACCCCAGATGAATTTAAGAGGGAGTTACTTGAGGATCCTTCATTAGAGGGATATCATGGGAAGGCACAGGAGGGGAGAGGGGTACTGGAAGGGGAACAGTTTGTATGGAAGCAGGGACTCCTCTACCGGATCACAGAGCAGCACCACACAGGGACGAGCCCCACTATAAAATGACAGCTGGTAGTTCCCTAGAAGTATAGGCAGGAGTTACTGCGAATCTCTCATGACATACCCTTGGCCGGGCACTTCGGCGTCAGTCGCACCAGGCATCGTCTGACACAAAACTTCTTTTGGCCGGGGGTAACCTATGATGTTCGTCAGTACTGCCAGACCTGTGACAGTTGCCAGCGCATTGGCAAGAGGGGGGATCGATGCAAGGCCAAATTACGCCCCCTCCCCATTGTGGAGGAACCATTTAGCCGAGTAGCGGTCGATCTGATAGGGCTGTTAGCAAAACCCAGTCCGTCCGGGAAAAGGTGTATATTGACAGTGGTAGATTATGCCACACGGTATCCAGAGGCGGTTGCGTTACCTAACATACTGGCAGAGACGGTGGCGGCCGCCCTGCTCCAGGTTTTCTCACGGGTTGGATTTCCCCGGGAGATTATCTCGGACCAGGGTACCCAGTTTACAGCAGAGGTGACCAACCAACTGTGGAAGCTGTGCGGCGTAAAGCCCATTAGAAGCACCCCGTACCACCCGCATACCAATGATTTGTGTGAACGCTTTAACAGGACATTAAAACTGCTCATTGGGACTTTTACCAGGACCTACAGGGACTGGGAGAAATTCTTGCCACACCTCCTGTTTGCCTATCGGGAGGTGCCCCAAGAATCCACGGGGTTCTCCCCCCTCGAGCTGGTATACGGGAGACGGGTAAGGGGACTCCTAGACTTAGTGCTGGAACACTGGGAAGGGGAGGGCCTCATAGAAGGGGTACCTATTGTACCTTATGTGCTGGAATTCCGGGACCGCCTACAGGAGCTGACCCAGGCTGTACGTGAGAACATGCAGACGACCCAGTGGCGCCAGCACGTATGGTACGATCGGAGGGCCAGAGAGCGCACTTTGGAAATAGGACAGAAGGTCCTGGTGTTAGAGCCCACTAAGCAGAAGAAGTTTCAAGCTGCATGGCAGGGGCCCTACCAGGTAGTGGGGAAAATAGCCGACACAACCTATAATGTCGCCGATTGTGACGACCCCATGTTATCCGCATGTTCCACGTGAATATGCTGAAGCCCTACCGGGAGCGCCCTGAAGAGGTAGTGGCCATCTGAGCACCTGAAGCAGAGGATTTAGCCGGACTTCCCTTGCCGGTTGTCTTAGGGGAAAGGACTCAGTCTAAAACATGGGACCAGGTACACTTGGGTGAAGACCTAGGCCCCCGGGAGAGACAGCAGGCGGAGGAGTTGTTGAGGCAGCGACAGCATGTTTTTGAGGAGACCAGGGTACACTCGCCTGGCACAACACAAGGTTGAGACCCAGGATCAGACCCCCCTGCGGCAAAACCCCTTCCGCGTCCCTGAGTCTGTACGAGAGGGGATGCGACAAGAGATACAAGAGATGCTGCGTTTAGGGGTCATTGGAGAGTCAGTCCCTGGGCATTCCCCGTAGTGTTAGTGCCCAAGAAGGATGGGACTACATGGTTTTGTGTAGACTATCGTAAGCTCAATGAGAAAACATTGACGGATGCATACCACATGCCGCGTGTGGATGAGTTGTTAGACCGGCTGGCGGGGGCAAAGTATTTGACCACCATCGATCTATGCAAAGGCTACTGGCAGATTCCCCTTAGTCCTGACGCTATTCCCAAGTTGGCATTTGTCACCCCGTTCGGCTTATTCCAGTTTTGAGTTATGCCATTCGGGATGAAGAATGCTCCGGCGACCTTCCAAAGGCTGGCTGACCGGCTTCTGGATGGTCTCCAGGACTATGCTTGTGCCTACCTGGACGACATCGCCATCTACAGTGCGACATGGAAAGAGCATCTAAATCACCTAGAGACAGTATTGGACAGGATCCACCAGGCCGGAATCACCCTGAACCCAAACAAGTGTCACGTGGGCAAAGCAGAGGTTCAGTATTTAGGGCATTGGGTGGGAAACAGTGACCAGAACCAGCCAAGATTGAGGCCATAGCCAAATGGCCCATCCCACGCACTAAAACCCAGGTCATGGCGTTTCTAGGGACAGCGGGGTATTACAGGAAATTCGTTTCCAATTACAGCAGCGTAGCCAAGCCCCTCACTGATCTGACCCGTAAGAACCAACCCCGACAGGTAACCTGGACCCCAGAGTGTGAGGAAGCCTTCCGCCAACTAAAGGACGCCCTCACCAATACCCCTGTATTGGCCGCACCCGATCCAACTAGACACTTCTATGTTTGGATTGGGGGCAGTACTGAGCCAAGTCGGGCCGGACGGCCAAGAACACCCGGTAGCTTGCCTGAGTCGGAAACTACTGCAATGTGAAGTAAGCTATGCGGACATCGAGAAGGAGTGCCTGGCGGTAGTATGGGCACTCAAGAAGTTGCAACCATATTTGTATGGACGACAGTTTTCCCTCCTAACGGACCATAATCCCCTAGTCTGGCTTAATCGGGTCTCCGGAGACAACGCCAGATTGCTGCGGTGGAGTTTAGCCCTACAACCTCTGGACTTCACCATCCACTACAGTCCCGGCAAACAAAACGGTAACGCCGATGGACTATCGACAAACGGAACTTGTACCAACCCCATAAACTTCGGTCATCCTCAAACCGATCCGTTGAGGATCAGACTGTGTATGCCGATCGCGTCGCTGAAAAGGGGAGCCGTGTTACAGAACCACTCAGCACCCAGAATATGTTGTGCAGTTATATGTATGTATAATAGGTTCCTTGTGAGATGCATGTCCCTAATGCACCAGCCCACAGGCTGCGCCCCTGGGCAGAGGGGACACGATATTCCCCTTTTGTCCGCCCTCCCCCCACCTTTGTAGTTCCCACAGTAAATATCGGCAGGCTCAGGCCACCTGCGGCTTTTGTAATGTATGTCTGGCCTGCCGCTTTTCTATTGGCCTGCCCTCTATCTGTGTGATATATTCTGTAAAACTATTCTACTTGTTAACCCCTTCAGTGAACAAGAAATAAATAAAAAATGAGGCAAAAAACAATGCTTTATCATATTACCACCAAATAAAAAGTGCAATAAAACGCGATCAAAAAGATTTATGTAAATAAAAATGGTACCGCTGAAAACGTCATCTTATCTTGCAAGTAACAAGCCGCCATACAGCTCCATCAGCAGAAAAATTAAAAAGTTATAGTTCTCAGAATAAAGGTATGTAAAAATAATTTTTTTCTATAAAATAGTTTTTGTTATGTAAAAGCGCCAAAACATAAAAAAAAATATAGATGAGGTATTGCTGTAATACTACTGACCCGAAGAATAAAGTTGTCTTACCAATTTTACCACACGCGGAACGGTATAAAAAAAGTAAGGCAAAAACAATTCCTGAATTGCTGGTGTTGGTTCATTCTGTCTTCTGAAAATTGGAATAGAAAGCAATCAAAACAGTCACGTGCCCAAAAATGGTACCAAAAATAGTCAGCTCATTCCACAAAAAACAAGACCTCACATGACTCTGTCACCCAAAACATGGAAAAATTATAGCTCTCAAAATATGGTGATGCAAAAACTAGTTTTCGCAATAAAAATCTTTGTGTGTGACAGCAGCCAAACATAAAAACCCGATATAAATCCGGTATCGCTGTAATCGCACCGACCCGAAGAATAAAGTCGTCTAATCACTTATACCGCACAAGGAACAAAAAATAAAGAAAACCAATTCTTCACATGCCGTTGATTTTTTTCATTTTGCCTCCCAAAGACCGCAGTAAGGCTCGGCGCACATTTATCCTGCGCTCTGCACTTAGCGCTTACATCGGGGTTTCTGTGTAAATCTCTGAAGTATGTGATTCAAACAGAACCCCAGGCGGAAGATTGCCTATAGCGAGGCAGATGGAGGCACTGTGGACGCCATAGGCCCTGTGATCCGGCGGTGTCCGTCTTTTTAGGATTGCATAAAAAGCCACAGTTTTGTGCACTTCTGAAAAGGACACCGCTCAACAGAGGCCAGACGGAGTCCAGAGTAAATCTGCTGCCTCATTATATTGAATGGATCCCTCAGGGGTTTCATCTGTCATGTCACTCAGATATTTAGATGTAAACCCCAAAGTAAGTGCTCAGCGTAGAGTGCCGGATAAATGTGATCCCAAAAGTTATGTAAAATGTTGCCAATAAAAGCTTCCACTCAATCTACAAAAAAAAGCAAGTCTCCACTCAGGTATGTCATTTGTTAAAGGAAATATAAGGGGCTTCCACCTTACTGGTAGCACAAAGGCTCTGGAAAAGTGAAATGGCTTCACGCTCCCCCCCAAAAATTCTGCAAATTCTCCCAAATCCGAATGCCCCCCTCCCTTCTGAATCCCAGTGTGCCTAAACAACATTTAGCGCCCACATGTTTGGCATTTCTGTAGTGATGAGAACCCGCCTGATTTACAGGTGCGTGTCTCCAGAAGCACGGGCTGGGCATAATGTACTGGTCATTACAACGTACTGACCACTACAACGGCAATTTGCAATTTTCACTCAGTAACATCCGCTTCTTTTATTCCCAAAGAGTTATAATTTCTAAAATGTCACTTGTGGGGGTTTCCACTGTTAAGGCACATCAGGGGCTCTCCAAACGTGACATGGCGACTGCGAATTATGCCAGTAAATTTTACATAAAAAAAATGGCTCTCCTTCCCTTCTGAGCACTGCCGTGTGCCAAAACAGTAGATTTCCCCCACATATGGGGTATCTACATGCTCAGGAGAAATTGCACAACATAATGTATGGTCCATTTTCTCCTGTTACCCTTGTGAAAGTAAAAAAAATTAGGTCTACATGAAAATTTTTGTGAAAGGAAAGTAAATGTTTTTTTTTCCACTTTCCTAAAATTCCCGTGAAGAACCTGAAGGGTTGATAAACTTCTTGAATGTGGTTTTGAGTACCTTCAGGATGCAGTTTTTAGATTGCGGTCATTTTGGGGTATTTTCTGTCATAGGCCCCTCAAAGTCACTTCAAATGTCATGTGGTCCCTAAAAAATAATGGTTTTGCAAATTTTGTTGTAAAAATGAAAAATCTCCTTATAACGTCCTAACACAAAAAAATGTTTCCTAAACTGTGGTGATGCAACGTAGACATGTGGGAAATGTTATTTATTAACTATTTTGTGTGATATGATTCTGATTTAAGGGCATAAAAATTGCAAAATTTTCGCCAAATCTCTGTTTTTTTTTAACAAATAAGCGCAATTCATATCAAAGAAATTTTACCACTGTCATAAAGTACAATATGTCACAAGAAAACAATCTCAGAATCAGCGGGATCCATTGAAGCATTCTAGAGTTATGACCTCATAAAGGGACGGTGGTCAGAATTGTAAAAATTTGCCTGGTCAGAAAGGTGAAAACAGGCTTCGGGGTGAAGGGGTTAACATGCCGCTGTATTCCATCACTGTGTTTCCTACAGATGAACTCCTGGATAGAAATCCACCAGAGAGATGTCCCCGTCCTCTGTATCCCCAGGACTGTCCAGAGGAGAATCACAACATCTCGGAGGGTCATCAGGTAGACGGCGCTGAGCCCTGTACTGGATCTGTATATGGGGGGGACATTTCTGATCGAGGTCATAGGTGTCACAGATTTTGGTGGTTTCTTGTATTGTGCTGATTGTTACATCTGATATATCAGGAGGAAGATCCAACTAAGAATAACGTGAAGGATGAGACAGATGAAGAAGCGATGACGAGGAGGGATCAGTCGTGTGTGAGTGGCGGGAAGGAGGAGATTCTGGGAGATGTTTCCACAGGTATGTCATAATGTCTAGTCTGTAATAATGATTGGCGTGTGACAATAATGACCGGTGTGTGATATCGTGTGAAGTATCCAGTGCAGTGAAGCTTTATTCACTGTTCACTACAGAAGTGTCCGGTGATGGCGCGGTGTTGTGAGCTCATTTTCTTGCTCACCTTTGGTGTCCGATGAACCCCCTCTGCTGGTGAAAGGAGGTGGTGAAACTGATTTGGATGGGAGAGACCTGTCACCTGAACTGGTGGATTGCGATTGGACATCAGGAATCTCTGAGTGGATATAAGGCAGCCGACGCCCTGTAGGGTTGCTGGTGATTTCTCTGCTCTGAGCTCTGGCCTCCAGTTCAGTGCCTGTGTTCCAAAGCTAAGTTTTTGCTCTGCTATTGTTCCATGAGATTTTGTCTGGTTTACTTAGTTTTTGTGTTCAGCCAGCCCTGGCTGGGACTGGCTGAATTCCATTTTTGTCTCTGATCAGTTGATCTCTTTGCTCTGTTTTCATAATATACCTGAGTGCTGATATAGTGATTTTGAAGTCTAGCGACTTCAGGGCCTTTTCTATCAGACGTGTTGGACATTATTTTTGGCAGGGTTTTTGCGTGGTTGCAGACAGTTCCTTTTCTTTCCTGTCCTTTCTAGTTAACGAGGGCCCCATCGTTTGCTCAGCCTGTCTTTCTGTCTGTGTTTGTGTTTTCATCTTTTTTCACCGTCAATACATGTTGGGGGCTGTCTATTGTTTTGGGGTCTGCTCTGGGGCAGTTTAGATTTCCCCTTTCTTTCTTTAGGCTTATTTAGCTCTCTGGCTGTGACGAGGCGTCTAGGACCACCGTAGGCACGCTCCACGGCTACTGCTAGTTGTTGTGAATAGGATCAGGGGTCTGCAATCCGCTAGCTACCAACCTCTCTGGTTTTCTGGACTTAGCTTGCATTTTTGTTTTTTCCTCCTCCGGTGACTCATTCATAACAGCGCGGCTACTCCTGTACAGAGTCTGGCGGTGCACCGATGAATAACAGCGCCGCCTTCACACCTCTTTTTAATGATTTAAGAAGCATATACTTAATTTTTCTAATTATACATTTTTTAATATTCCATCCTTTACTTTAATATTTTTCTTACATAAGTCCCGTGCTGCCATATAAATGTCTGAGCTTGTGATTCAGACAGAACCTCTGGCGGAAGATTCCCTATAATAAGGAAGATGGAGGCACTGTGGACGCACTCTGTCCTATGGTTCGTCAGTGACCGTCTTTTTGAGCATGCATAAAAGGGCGATCGACCACAGTTTTGTGCAGCACTGAGAAGGACACCACTGAACAGAGGCCAGACAGAGTCTAGAGTAACTGCTGCCTCATTATAGGGAATGGATCTCTCGGAAATGTCATCTGAATCATGTATTTTGTAGATTTAGATGGAAACCCTGATGTAAGTGCTCAGCGTGGAGCACAGCATAAATGTGATCCAAAATGTTGTTTACCCCAAAATGCCTCCTATAAAAGCTTCTAGTCAACCCAGAAAAAAAAAGTCCCCACTAAGGTTCCTCATTTGTTAACAGAAATGTAGGAGGTGTCCAGATTACTGATAGCATAAAGGCTTTGAAAAAGTCACATGGCTAACAACAAAAGAAATCCACCAAAATATGAACTCCCAAATCCAAATACACCCTCCTCCTGAGCCCACTGTTCCTAAACCGCAGCTGGGGTCCATACATTTAACATTAATGTTTCGAGGATCCCCACTTCATTTACAGCGTACATGTCTCCAGAAGGACGAGCTGAACATATTGTTCGGGGCACTACAATGTACGGAGCACTATAATGTACTGGACACTGCAATGTATGGGGCACTACAATGTACTGGACACTACAATGTATGGGGCACTACATTGTACTGGACACTACAATGTACGGGGCACTACAATGTACTGGATGTTACAGTGTATGGAGCACTACAAAGTACTGGAGACTACAAAGTACTGGAGACTACAAAGTACTGGAGACTACAAAGTACTGGAGACTACAAAGTACTGGAGACTACAAAGTACTGGAGACTACAAAGTACTGGGCACTGCAAAGTACTGGGCACTGCAAAGTACTGGGCACTGCAAAGTACTGGGCACTACAAAGTACTGGGCACTACAAAGTACTGGGCACTACAAAGTACTGGATGCTACAGTGTACGGAGCACTACAATGTACGGAGCACTACAGTGTGCTGGATGCTACAGTGTACAGGGCACTTCAATGTACGGGGCACTACAATGTACTGGATGCTACAGTGTACAGGCACTGCAACATACCAAGCACTGCAATATATCCGGGCACTATAATGGCATATTTGCATGTTCACTTAGCAACATCCATTGCTGCTCATTTCTGGAAAACACACATGGAGTCACATTCATCACTACACCTGTAGATAAATTCTCAGAGTGGTGTAATTACCAAAATGGGGTCACTTGAGGGGGATTTTGCTCTTCTGCACTTAGGGGCTCTGTAATGTACTATAAGACATGATTTTGCTGGAACCTTCCAGAATTTTCCATTCTATGAGAAAGCTGCTTGTCGCACAGCTGCAGCCCCCCTCCTTTTGTTTTTCCCTCCTTAGCAGCTGTGGGGGTGTGCTGGTCTGCCTGCATCTGAAACAGGACAACAGCCATTTCATGTGAAGCTAGGAATGTTAATTAAGCTGAGTGGAGAGCATGTCTTTGTTTAAAACCAGGGGCTTGAATTCATCTATGGCAAGTATTAAAACAAGTCAAATCGCAAAAACCATACACTGCAGAGATATAATAATCACATCTCTGCGTAGGAAACGAAACCAGCTTTCTAACCCCTAATTTTCACGGTTCTAACCCCTCCAGAAACTGAGATACGGATTGCTCCCAAATGGAGTGTCCTAATTACGGCATGCTTGGTGTTGTCTTATTGGATTCGATAAACTGAGAAAAATGAGACCATCGGCGTGTTTATACGAGCTTCCCTCGTTAAGATATAGTTATAAGTTTTACAGTGAAATTGCAACTTGGAGAAAGGGGGTCTGAACTTCTCCAGACTGCCCCTTTCGTGATGTAACCGACCCTAGTCTATAAAATATCCCTCCCTTAAAATTCTTCAGTTAAGCTGGAGTTTTCGTGCTGAAAAGACCTGCAGATGTCCGGGGATGTGTGGTTGGCTGCCCCTCCCCCTAGCACATGGCTTGCCTAAGGACAATTGAGCAACTGTAAGTGTACTTTCTGCTTTCATCCCTGTTATTTTATATTTGCCTTGTACATATTTAATGTCTCAATTTTGTAACAACTTTTTATTATAGTGGTAAAAAATGTCATTTTTATTCTTCACCGTTCATTGGTATAACATTTTGTGAGACATGTGGAGTCAATTTGCTCGCTGCACCTCTGGATGATTTCTTTGTGAAAATTATAAATTTTCACAGTCCCATGTCTTAAAATTTTGTGAAGCACCTGTGGTTTCAGAATGCTCACCATACCTTTACATAAATTCCTTGATGGGTGTAGTTTCCAAATTTGTGTCAGTTGTCGGCGTTTCCACTGTTCAGGCACGTCAGGGGCTCTGCAAACACAACATGGTGTCCGCTATCTATTTTTGCCGATTTTGCTCTCCAAAAGTCAAATTGCACTCTTTCCTTTCCGAACCCTGCCACGCGCCAAAACAGTAGTTTTCCCCCACATATGGAGTATCGGCATACTCAGGGGAAAGTACACAACAAATTATGTGGTCCATTTTTTCCTGTTATCCTTGTAAAAATGCAAAATTTGGGGCTAAACATTTTTGTAGGAAAAAGTAAAATTTATTTTTTTCCTTCCACGTTGCTTTAATTTCTGTGAAGCACATGATGGGTTAATAAACTTCTTGAATGTGGTTGTGAGCACCTTGAGGGGTGCAGTTTTTAAAATTGAGTCACTTTTAGAGATTTTCTTTCGCATAGGCCCCTCAAAGTCACTTCAAATGTGTTGTATTCCCTAAAAAAAAATGGTTTTGTAAATTTTATTGCAAAAAATGAGAAATTGCTGATAGAATTTTACGCTTTCTAACTTCACAAAAAAAGTATGCTTTAGCCCCTTAACGACCAGAGGTATTTTTGGTTTTGCAGTTGCTTTTACCATATTGTGTACCGGATAACAGGAAAACAATTCCAAAATGAAAAATAAAAAAATTGTGCCATTTTCCGATACCCGTAACGTCTCCAGTTTTTGTGATCTCGGGTTGGGTGAGGGCTTATATTTTGCGTGCCGAGCTGATGTTTTTAAACAGCTGACATGTGCCGGAGAAGATGAGGGCTCAACGCCGGAGCCCACATCAAAGGGAGGGTGTCCGACATCGGCATACTATTACACCTGATGTCGGAAAGGAGTTAAAAATGATGTTGATGTAAAGTAGACAAGTGGTAAATGTCATTTATTTATTACTTATCTGGTATAAAGACAGAAATTCAAAGTTTGCAAACTACTCACATTTTTTGTCAAATTTTTGATATTTCCATCAATAAACGCAAATGACCAAAATATACAACTGACTTGAAGTACAATATGTCACAAAAAAATCTTCTTACAATCACTGGGATATTTGGAGGCTCCGAAGTTATTACCTCTTTTAAAGCGACTCTGGTGAGAGTTGTAAAATGAGGTTTGGCCATTAGTGTACAAAGTGGCTTGGTCCTTAAGAGGTTAATGTGCCTTCAATGCTGTTGCAGGCTTCTAAGGGTTCCTATCATGCCCTTAGGCCAGTGTTTCTCAACCCCAGTCCTCAAGACCCACCAACAGGTCAAGTTTTCAGGATTTCATTATTATTACATGGGTGATGGAATTATTGCTTGAGCAGGTGATGAAATTATGACCTGTGCAATACTAAGGAAATCCTGAACACTCGCCCTGTTGGTGAGTCTGGGGGACTGGAGTTGAGAGTCACTGCCTTATGCAAACTGAGGACCTGATTACAGTGGCTGGAGCTGGACTGCTCCTGGATGTACGGCCACTTTTGTGATTAGTCTCTCATTTGCATATGGTACTGAAATTTTAAAGCTCCATTTTTAATTGCGTGGACACTTATCTACACTAAGGGCATGATAGGAAGCTTGCTACGAGAGTGAAATGGCACTGGTGGTACATTAGGGGGGTAATTCCTGATGACCGGTTTCCTTTAAGAACTGTCTATTTGCTGTGTAGTCTCTGCCACCCCTGACTTATGCCAATGTCACCAGTTTATAAGTGTTATTCATTTTACCCATCGTCATGTTTAATGTTATGGCATGTAGTGGTCTTCCTTATTACTGGTACTTATGAGGGTCTTCATTGTGAGCGCTATAAAAAAAAAAAAAATTAGAAATCCCTTTTGTGTTGTCGAAAAAAATCACATCCAATCTATCTTTCATCCTTATAGGAAATCCTTGTGAGAACAACTGGTTATCGCTAAACTATAAAGAAGATATCGGGAAGCAGTCTAATGGAGAAAACCTCATTCCCCTTCATGGACCTCCTGGACTTCACAGCACTTCACTTTCTTATACTCCTAATCATGAGGAACCCTCTCCTGAGCAATCTCACATTGTTACCACAATTCCAGGTGACAAAGTGGATACAAGATTTCAGTGTGACAAACAACTTACTACAAGCTCAGATTTGTTAGCACAAAGAAAACACAAAGGAAAAAAGAGGTACTTCTGCTCAGAATGTGGGAAATGCTTTACAAATAAATCAGAATTTGTTATACATGAGAGAATTCACACAGGAGAAAAGCCATATTCATGTTCGGAATGTGGGAAGGCCTTCTCACAAAAATGTAATCTTATCACACATCATAAAATTCATACAGGAGAGAAGCCATACTCCTGTTCAGAATGTGGGAAATGCTTTACAAATAAATTCCGTTTTCTTAGACATCAGAGATTTCACACAGGAGAAAAACCATTTTCATGTTTGGAATGCGGGAAGTCCTTCACAGATAAAGGGCATCTTATTACACATCAGAGAATTCATACAGGAGAGAAGCTGTATTCATGCACAGAATGTGGGAAATGTTTTTTATTTAAATCAAAGCTTGCTATACATGAGAGAATTCATACAGGCGAAAAGCCATTTTCTTGTTCGGAATGTGGGAAGTCTTTCACGGTTAAAGAGAATCTTAATACACATCAGATAATTCATACAGGAGAGAAGCCATATTCATGTTCACTATGTGGGAAATCTTTCACGGTTAAAAGGAGTCTTATTATACACGAGAGAATTCACACAGGAGAGAAGCCGTATTCATGTTCACTATGTTGGAAGTCTTTCACAGATAAAATGAATTTTACTAGGCATCAGAGAATTCACACAGGAGAGAAGCCATATTCATGTTCACGCTGTGAGAAATGCTTCACAAAAAAATCAAGTCTTGTGAGCCACGAGAGAAGTCACACATAGAAGCACGTTCAGAATGGTGGAAATCTTTCATACATAAATCGTATCTTGTAAAACAGGAGAGAAGGCATGCAGGAAAGAAACTGTAATTATGTTCTGTGTTTTATAAATGTTAATAAACATTGCTCAGCATAAATGAGTACAACCCCTTTGTTCGGTAAGATTTTTATTAATATCTCACTGAACACCAGAACAATTTCTAAAATGTTGCCAACACTTCATGGAAATTTTATTGTAATCAAAACATGTAAGATAGGTCAATATAACTTTCATTACCAAGTCTTTAGGGTTACACAAATTAGGTGATAAAAATGAGTACACCCCACATCAAAAGCTACTACATCTATCATTTTGTATGTCTTCCATGATTTTTTAATGACAGCACCAAGTCTTCTAGGCCTTGTTACATAAGTTGGTTACATAATGCATCATCTATCTTCTTTCTCTTTTTCAATAACAAGCGCTCTTAGCGCCTGGATGCTGGATGAAAAGTGATGACAACTTGTCTCTTCAGATTTCACCATAGGTGTTTGGGGTTCAGATCAGAAAACACTTGGCCACTGAATCACTTTTACGATGCTCTTTAGAAGTGCAACATTGGCCTTACATGTGTTTTTTGAACCATTGTCATGATGGAAAAGTACAGGTCTACCAAGAGCACGGAGTGATGGCAGCATCTTCTCTTTCACTATAAAGCAGAACATTTGTGAATTCATGATACCATCAATAACATGTAGATCCCAACACCAGCAGCGCTCATGTAGCCCCACATAAGGACACTGCCACCACCATGTTTCACTGTAGGTACCATGCATTTTTATTGTATTCCTCACCTTTGCAATGGGATACAGTTTTGAATCCATCAGTTCCAAAAAAAAAACTCCAGAATCCCAGGAGTCTTCATATTTCTCCTACCCCTCATTGGGGGACACAGAGACAGTGGGTGTTATGCTGTTTGCCACTAGGAGGACACTAAGTAAACCAGAAAAAAGAACTCCCCTGCAGTATACACCCTCTTGCTGGATGAGATTTCTCCAGTTCTTGCTTAGTGTCTATAGGAGGCACTTGGGTCTGGCTTCAGACGCCACCGTTTTTATTTAATTTTTGAATTTTCTGTAAATTTGTATTTTTTAATTAGCGGAGTGAAGGGGGCGACTGTTCCTTTCTATGGCCCGCTCTCCCTCCGAACCAACAACAGACAAGCACGCGGAGTATACATCCCGTACACTTTCCTGCGACGATTGGGGCTGATTCCTCTGGCAATGATGGCGATGATCCTTACGGTCCCGGTAATCCTCGGATATGAGAGCAAGCCCATGGAGTGCAATGGAGAAGACTGGAACAGCACTTCCGAATGCCCTGAATCAGCCCCATAGCTCTCCATCCCCCTGCCATAGGGAGGATCGATTGAGCATACCTTTTTAAGAACTCCTCCAGCTCTGCTACATCAGCCCAGGAGGATGAGAAGACCTGCATGGATGGCCCCGGACAGCGTGGCCTGCCGAGCACTGGAGTGGAGGTATGGGGTCGGGTCCTGGTCCCCGGGAGAAGCGCTGACTTAGTGTCAGCGGCGGTGCACCGGCGCCCCATTGCAGCCCCCCGCTCTCGGCACTTGGGTAGGCCAAAAATTTAGTCCCCGGCTTTTCCGTCATGCTAGGCTGCAATTTGAATGGCGCCGCCCACTAGCGCTGCCCCGTTCCCGGCGCCTACCGCGGGTAGTCCAAAAATATAGTCCTTGGTTTTTCCGGCCTACTAGGCCGCAATTTAAATAGCGCTGCCTGCGCTAACGTCGCCGCCCCCTTCTCTTGGCGTCTCTCACCTCTTATGAGACACAATTCTAATCTCGGGTGCCATGTCTTTTACCTCAGCCTGCTCTGGATACGAGCTGTGAGGCGTGCATGCTGCCGGATACCGGGTGACACCACAGGGCCACCGTTTTCCTCCCGGGGAACACAGGACCGTGGGTAAGTTGCATCTGCCCTCAGATTAAAGCTTAACCCCTTCCCGGCACATTCCCTGTAGCTGCAAACAGACTGCCGTTAACCCTTTCAGGAGCGCTATGTCTCAATCTAAGGAGGCTAAACGGGCTGCTAAGAAGCACACTGCGTTTTTTACCGTGTGTACCACTTGCAAGTCTGCCTTACCTAGTGCACAGATTAATCCATTATGCGACCTGGTCTGCGCTCCAACGCCCCTCGCCGCTGCTGCTGATGGGCTTCCTGCGTGTAGTACCCCTGAGTGGGCTGCGTCCCTGTCATGGTTGGTGGAGTCTCTGACCCAGACTATATTCCCCCTCCGGGCGAACCGTCCACCAGCAGGGGCCGTACTCGTTCAAGGGATGGTCAGGTCTCTAGAAAGCGGACCCATGACGCGACCTCTAGCCACTTTCGCGCCTCCTCCATCTGTGACTCCTGTCTCACTCTCCATCTCCTGAGGTTCACAGCGAGCATGACTCTTTATTCGAATCTGACACGACAGCCCCTCAGAATCCCCCAACTGATCAAGAGTCGCTTGATTCTCTTATAGAATCAGTCAACAGGATTCTGAGGTTGGATGAGGAAAATATTCCCTCTCCAGCACACCCTTTCTCATTTAAGAAAACCAAGCGTGTGCGCAGGTTATTTACCAGCCATCTGGACGTTAAGGAAATTGTCCAGAAACATAGGGATCATCCATATAAGCGGTTCACAGGGCAAAAGTGTACTCAGGGTAAATACCCTTTTAATCCAGACCTAATGAAGTATTGGTTACAGTCCCCTCTGGTGGACCCTCCTGTATCGCGTCTCTCTTCTAAAACGCTCCTATCAGTTTCTGAGGGTTCCTCAATCAGAAACCCCTCCAATCGTCAAATTGACTACCTTGCCCATTCAGTTTTTGAAGCTTCAGGAGCAGCACGTTTTCCATCTTTCGTGGCAATTTGGGTCACTAAGGCAATGGCCACTTGGGCAGAAGTCTTGATTACTTCCTTCCAGGGCACCAATCTTCCTCCGGACTTTGTAGTGGACGCTTCCTTTGATGCCGCCAATTGCACTGCTCAAACTGCCGCTAATGTGATCTCCATTAGAAGAGCCCTATGGCTCCGCGACTGGCAGGTGGATGCCACATCTAAAAGATCGTTGACTTCTCTCCCCTTTTAAACGGGTCGTCTTTTTGGAGAGAAACTGGACCAGCTCATTTCTGATACTACCGGGGGAAAAAGTAAATTCCTTCCTCAACAAAAGGCTGTTCGGCCATTTCACAACCAACAGCCGACGCGTTTTTGATCTTTGCGCAACAATTCCGGTTGGTCCTCCTCTACCTTCTCTTCCGAATCAGGTCGGTCCCCGCACGGAGACAGAGGCTCCCAGGTCTCATACAGACCTAACCGCTCTTGGAAACCCAGGCCTAGGGCTTCTGGATCTAGGGGAGCCAGATCTCATAAATCTACCCAATGACTTGTTGCGGTATCCGGCGGACACCGACAAAGTAGGTGGTCGCCTACTTTCCTTCAGCCACACCTGGCTCGCGGTCGACCACGACAAGTGGGTCAGGGAGCTGGTGTCCTCCGGATACAAGATAGAATTTTCTTCTCCCCCTCCAACTCGGTTTTTCCCTTCTCCCCCCAAGAACAAAACAAGAGCCTTCCTTCAGGCTGTTCAGGCTCTGCTAAGGGACAGAGTCATCATTCTGGTCCCTTATCATGAAAGGTTCAGAGGATTTTATTCAAACCTTTTTGTGGTTCCAAAGAAGGACGGGATGATGCGACCCATTCTGAATCTCAAACTGTTAAATCAGTTTGTCAAGGTACGGAGATTCCGAATGGAATCTCTCCGATCAGTTGTCGCTTCCATAGAAAAAGGAGAGTTCCTAGCATCCATCGACATTAAGGACACTTACCTTCACATTTCGATCTGCCCGTCCCACCAGCAGTTCCTGCGTTTTGCAATTCACGAGGAACACTTCCAGTTCGTTGCCTTGCCCTTCGGACTTGCCTCCGCCCCCAGGGTCTTTACCAAGGTCATGGCAGCTGTCATGGTCATTCTCCACTCTCGGGGAGTAGTGGTATTACCGTATCTGGATGACCTGCTCATCCAGGGTCCGTCCCTTCCAGCCTGTGAGGAATCCGTGGATATAACAGTAAATATACTTTGTCGCCTGGGGTAGAAGATAAACTTCAAAAAGTCTTTCCCAAAACTGGCTCAGCAGATTTCCTTTTTAGGAATGATCTTGGACACTTCCCGCGGGTTGGTCATTCTCCCTCCAGAAAAAACCCAAGCCTTACAACAGGCAGCGCGGACTCATTCCCAATCAGTTTCTCACTCCATTCGTTTCAGCATGAGAGTTTTCAGAAAGTTGGTGGCTGCAATGGAAGCGTTGCTGTTAGCTTGGAAAAAGAACCCGTTCTCCCTGGACCGTCATATCCTTCTGTCCCTGCGGGTCATGCAAGCCCTCAGGTGATGGACACTGAGTTCCTCCCTGAATAAAGGGAGGTCTTTTCTCCCAGTAAGATGGTTGGTAGTAACCACCGACGCAAGTCTTATCGGCTGGGGTGCTGTTATGATTGGGTCACCAAGGAGGAGAGCAAGCTCAATCTAAGTCACAGAATACCAGAGAGGTTGGTAACTAAGCAGATTGCAGACCCCTGATCCTATCCACACAACTAGCAGTAGCCGTGGAGCGTGCCTACGATGATCCTAGACGCCTCGGCACAGCCGGTGAGCTAACAAAGCCTAAAACAAGAAAGGGGAAATCTAAACTGCCCCAGAGTAGACCCCAAAAGAATAGATAGCACCCAAACATATAGTCGGTGAGACAAGATGAAAACACAAACGCAGGTAGGAAAATAGACTGAGCAAACGATGGGGCCCACACTGACTAGACAGGACAGGAAAGGAAAGACACTGTCTGCAATCACGCAAAAAGCCCTGCAAAAAGGTCCAACACGTCTGATGTAAAAATTCTGAAGTCGCACGATGTCGCCCACTATATCAGCACTCTGGTATATTCTGAAAGCAAAGCAAAAAGAGGCCAATCTAATAAGGGACGAAAACAAACTGGCATGAGCAGTAACATATGGATAGTGATTCAGTACAGCCCCAGCTGGATGACCCACACAAAACTGAAATAGACAAAACCAGATCAAATGTGAACAGAATAGCAAAAGAACACTGAGCTGAGCATGCAGGGACTGAGCTGGAAACTAAGACCTCAGGAGGCAGGAAAAAATCACCAGCAGGGATAGAGGGAGTCGGCTGTCTTAAATCCAGTCTGAAACCCCCGACCTCCAATCGTCATCCTCATTATCAGGTGGCAAGCCTCTGTTCAATGCTGCATTTTCAGATTATATTGTCCACAGCGAATTAGATATCAATGGGGGTCATACTCATTGCCACAGCATTATAGATTCATACTGCCAGGGTCTAGTGCAATATACTTTTGTGGATTAACTCTTTTCAGTGCAGACTCCCCAGCACTACCTGCACTAATTCATTTCCCTTACAAAGGGCCTGAGTGCTTTTCACATGATAAATTTATTTGTTGCTGATTTGTCTGTTTCAGTGGGCTCCGGGCATTCATTTATTGCCTTTTTATTATACTATCATGATTGTTCTGTTACTCTATATGTGCCTGTTTTTTGTCAATAAAATTTTGCACTGTTTTAGATAGATCTGGACTCCAGCATTCTCTTGTTTCTTTCCATAATTGCAAACCATCTAATATGTCTTCTCAGGAGCCCTCCACTGCTCACAACGAGAGTGCACTCCATCCCAAGTGGGTGACATCTCTATCTCAGTCCGTAACTGACCTAACCAAAGTATCTCACGCTTTGGTCTTGGTTTTTGAACGGATTCCTAATCCTGCTCCTGCCAGCGGGCCACAATTGCCACCCTCGGATGCATCGGATGTTAACCCCTTGCATACCCAAAGGGACGCTCCAGAGGCACTAGCGTCAGACCCACGTTCTGAGTCAGATTCAAATCAGGTCTCCACACATGTCTCCAAATTGCGTGACACGGTGGATACAGGGTCATACTGGCCCACCGGAGAACTGGAGGATTCTATGGTGGGTCCAGGCTCTGACATCTGCTGGCATACTTACTGGCCAGCAGCTGCCTAGGGCCCCCACTGCTCCAGGGGCCCCCGGCTAGTGGCTATGGGGCCTCTGTGTCAAGGAGGCCTGCCCTTTGCCAGCGGAGCAGCAGCGGTTGACAGGGAGCCATGCCTGTCCCCGCTGCTAAAGAGAAATGAATATTTACGCTTCCGCATGCCCCCATGGGCGTGGAGAGGAGTGAATACCAATTCTTTTTAATAGCGGGCAGCGTTAGCCGCAGGGTGAGTCTAACACTGCTCGCATGTAAAGTCCCACCACCACACCACTCTCTCACACTCACACAGCATCGCACCACATACACACAGGCAGGCAGACAGCACATCCCACACCACATCCTGTCTGAGACAGCCCAGCTGGATGACGTCATCATCCAGTGTGCTGTTTCAGACAAAAAGCTGCCGGCGAGCAAGAGGCTTCCGGAATGTTCTGTGATGAACTTGCGGAGAAGTGACTATGCTGTGTGTCTGTCTGCCTGCGTGTATGTGGTGTGATGCTTTGTGTGTGATTGTGAGAGAGTGGTGTGATGCCGTGTACGTGGTGCTGTGCTGTTTGTATGTGTGTGAGAGAGTGGTGCGGTGATGTGTGTGTGTATTGGAGATTGGCAATGATGGGGTGGTGGGGAAGGACATGGACAATGATGGTGGTGGGGGGAGGCAATGATGGATGTGTTGAAATGGGCAATGATGTGGTGGGAGAGAAAGCAATGATGGTTGTGGTGTAAAGGACAATGATGATTGTGGTGGAAAGTACAATGATGGTGGTGGGAGGAGGCAATGATTGAGGTGGCGGAATGGGCAATGATGGGGTTGTGGGGGAGACAGAAATGATGGAGGTGGTTTAAATGGAAATGATAGGGGTGGCGGGGGAGAAGGCAATGATGGATGTGGTGATGAGGACAATGATGGGGTGCAGGGGGCGAACAATGATGGAGGTGGAGAGTGACTGCATTATACTTTGAGGGGGCTACATTATATTGCGGGTGGACTGCATTATCTCAGGGGACTACATTATATTCTGGGGGCTACATCATACTATATGAGGGGGCTACAGTATACTCCATAGGGGGACTGAATTATATTCTGTGGTAGGGACTGCATTATTCTCTCAGGGGACTACATTATATTCCGGGGGGCTATATCATACTATATGAGGGGCAGCATTATGCAATATGAGGGGGCTTGAGTATACTCTCTAGGGGGCTGCATTAAATTCTGTGGTGGGGCTGCATTATACTATATTAGGGGGACTGAATTATGCCCTATGAGGGTGCTACATTATATTCTATGGTGGGACTGCATACCTTATGAGGGGGTTGCATTATAATCTGTGGTGTGCTGCATTATATTCTATGAGGTGGGCTGCATTATTGTCATGGGGTTACCGCGACAGAACAGAGCCAGAACACTGCAGCGTCTGATGGCTCCTGCTTTGCTGCTGAGAAGAAGCACTTCTCTGGCGTATTAAGGGTGTTCAACCCCTTTCCTGCTGAAAGAAAACAATCGGCCATGTGGAAATCCCTGCTTGCAGCTGTGCTTGGTTAACCACTCCTCTCTCCTATAACAGCTAGGTCTGCTGGCCAAGTCCTTGTCTGAGTTAGCATTTGCTACAAAGATCTGCAGAGGGAGAAGCAGGTGTTTGGAGTACTGGAGGAGTTTATTGTGCGACTGTTGCTTGGTTTGAGCAAAAAAGGAAGCACACTGTAGTGCCAAACCATGCAAAATGAATAATGAATTGCATTACTGCATTAGAAGTATGAAAAATTGAGAAAGTTTAGTGCATAAAATGGCCAAGTTATCTGTACCTGGAAGCCACGTTAAGGCATTTCTCATTTTCCAGGTCCCTATTCTATGCCAATCCCCACTAAGACTGTAGTCTCCATCTGAATGGGAACCTATGAAA
The DNA here is from genome assembly GCF_039654945.1 of Dendrobates tinctorius. Classification (NCBI taxonomy): domain Eukaryota; kingdom Metazoa; phylum Chordata; class Amphibia; order Anura; family Dendrobatidae; genus Dendrobates; species Dendrobates tinctorius. The sequence goes on from NW_027361847.1 coordinate 2,579,264, forward strand.
AATCCTCTGTCAGGACTGAAGTCTATATCTCTGTGGAGGGGAAATGGCCCTGGTTTGATTAAAAACGCCTGCAGCTAACAGGTAAAGTGCTCAGTCAGAAGGTAAATGAATACAAATTTCAAAAACTGACCGTCACATCCAAGCATAAGCATAGTGTGAACAGGTGCTTAACCTAGAGTCACCAACTCATATACATTCAAGCAAAAAAGGAAGCACACTGTAGTGCCAAACCATGCAAACATGAAAAATGAATTGCATTACTGCATTAGAAGTATGAAAAATTGAGAAAGTTTACCGCATAAAATGGCCAAGCTATGTGTACCTGGAAGCCACGTTAAGGCATTTCTCATTTTCCAGGTCCCTATTCTATGCCAATCCTCACTAAGACTGTAGTCTCCATCTGTTACGGCTGGCGAAACACACCAAATAATAAAGATGGTAATAAGGTGCGTTTGCAGCCCGGGGTCCACCGTGCAGGGGTGATAACCTGCTGCTCAGTAATGGCGGATACTATATGGTGGTATACTATAAGAACACACGCGGGTTATCGTCATCCAGTGTGTACAGGGGCGGACTCTGTTGCTTCACAGAGCCGCACTACCGCTGAACATAAACGCCGGAGCCTGTTTGTGCTCACAGAGCCCAGCCAAAAGAGCGCACAGTGTACAGCTACAGAACTCTACCACAAGGACACGGGGTTAGAGTCCTTCTAGGCCCACTGAGCGCGGCGTCGCTGCCGCGAGTGCCGCTATAGACGCTGGCTATGAAGTGGAGCACGTGCACTGAGGCGTGCTGAGTCCCTGGTGAGGACTAATGCCTGACTCAACCTCTGTTCTACCTACACGTAAGCCTGGGTGCTAGCAGGCTAGGCTGCACAACACATGCATACCAAGGGTAGGGGTTTCTTAATGAGTCATTCACCAGAGACATTCATACGTGCATACATCACTCACTCCGCATAGTCTGTAAATAAAGTCTATCCTAGCGCATGGGCGAGCGGCCATGCGATCCTTTTATAGCCACGGGCGTCCAGGACCTTCCTGGCTTCTCGGATGGGCCAACACAAGCAGGCCCTGAGCACATGACCCTCAATCTCCAATGGGAGATCACTCCACGGGCATGCTCAGTGGCCCGACATGAGGACTTAGTCCCTGAAGAATCTCGCTGTTGAGCAGCATGCATTGTCATAGCTGTGCCAGAGGTGGCAGCAGCAAGCAAACCCACGGAGTTGGCCTGGGCAGAGCGCCGGGACCGACGAATCTGCTGAGCAGGCTCCACTGCGGCTGAAGAATGGGAGACCACTGGGTGCAAGGCTCTGGACTCCTGCTGTGCAGTGGCAGGAACCCGACGCCTAACATTGGCCCCCTCCCCTCGTCTCGCTACGCTCAAATGCCACAATGAGGAGCGGAGTGTGGATGGTCTCCACTGGCTCCCAGGTCCGAGCCTCTGGACAATGACCCTTCCAATCCAACAAATAAAACTTTTTGCCCCGCATCACCTTGCATCCCACGATGGCATTGACCTCAAACTCGTCCAAAGACAAGTCTGATGTCCCGGCAGATGACTCGGAGAACGGGGACAAGTGAACAGGCTTAAGGAGGAACACGTGGAATGTATCAGAGATAGCCAAGTGTGGTGGAAGGGCTAGATGGTAGACCACAGAGCTGATCTGCTCGAGGACCTTGAAGGGGCCAATGTAGGGCGGTGCGGACTCTACCAGCAGCCTGATGTTTCCGGCGGAGAGCCAGACCAAGTCGCCAGAGGCAAAAATGGGAGCAGGGCGCCGGTGTGCGTCAGCGGAGGTCCTCATTCTCTCCTTGGAAGCTCGGATAGCATCCTGGGTGCGATCCCAAATGTCGCGTGCCTCCACCGCCCAGTCTGCCACCCTGGAGTCGGATGACACGGGCATGGGCACAGGGACGCGCGGATGCTGACCGTAATTTAGGAGGAATGGGGTCTGACCAGTGGAGTCGGCCATAGCATTGTTCAAAGCGAACTCTGCCCACGGCAGCAAGGATGAACAGTCGTCCTGCCTGGCCGAGACAAAATGTCAAAGATATGTGATCAGGGTCTGGTTGGCTCTCTACCAACCCGTTCGTCTCGGGATGATAGGCCAAGGAGAGATTCAGCTCAATGCTGAGCAGGGAACAAAGCTCTCTCCAAAACCGGGACGCAAACTGAGGACGCTGGTCACTGACAATCTAGTCCAGCATGCCATGCAGGCGGAAAACGTGCTTAATGAACAACACTGCCAGGCCCCTCGCAGAAGGTAACCGGGAGAGAGGTACCAAGTGCACATCTTAGAGAAATGGTCGGTGACAACCCAAATGACCGTGCTGCCACTGGACTTGAGTAGCCCCACCACAAAGTCCATACCGACCATCTCCCAGGGCCTGTCCACTACCGGCAGAGGATAAAAGCCCAGCGGGCCGCTGCCGAGAGGACCTATTCTGGGTGCAAGAGACGCACGCCTGAATATAGTCCCTGACGTCACGGGCCATATGCGGCCACCAGTACATCCTCGCCAGAAGCTCAGAGGTCCATTTTGTTCCGAAATGTCCACCCACCCTGGACGAATGAGCCCAAGAGAGGACCTCCGGTCGCAGACGGGCAGGGACAAATGTCTTGCCCGGAGGTACTGACTCAAGGGCAACCGGAGCCACAGTCCTCTGGCTCTCGGATGGGATGATCAGCCGAGGCTCCTCCTCTTCCTCTGATGACACCACGGAGCGGGAGAGAGCATCGGCCCGGACGTTCTTCTCCCCGGAGAGAAAATGGAGGGTGAAGTGGAACCGGGAAAAGAACAAAGACCATCTGGCCTGGCGAGAGTTTAGCCGCTGGGCTGTTTGCAAATACACCAAGTTTTTGTGGTCGGTGAACACCTGGAAAGGATGGCGAGCCCCCTCCAAAAGGTGTCTCCACTCTGAGAATGCCAACTTCATCGCTAGCAACTCCCTGTCCCCGATGGCATAATTCCTCTCCACCAGTGTGAAGGTCTTGGAAAAAAAGAAGGATGGTTGCTTCCGACCTTGTGTGTCCTTCTGAAACAGGACCGCTCCAGCAACGACGGAGGAGGCATCCACTTCCAGAATGAAGGGCTTATTTACATCGGGGCGATGTAGGATGGGAGCGCTAGCGAAATGGGACTTAATGGAGAAGGCCTTGGAGACCGGTTCCGACCACAACTTGGGATTTGCACCCTTCTTGGTGAGGGCTACCAAGGGTGCTACCAAAGTCGAGAAGTGGGGGATGAATTGGCGATAGAGTCTTGAGGAGATCATTTGCATATTCCCAGTGCCTTCTGGGATATGTGAAGAGTCTCCGCGAGCTCAACGATCACTGGGTTTTGGCCGTTGCAGCTGAAAAGAGGAAATCGGAAAACCAGGGGAAGAGTCTTGAGATCATTTGCATATTCCCAGTGCCTTCTGGGATAAGTGAAGAGTCTCCGCGAGCTCAACGATCACTGGGTTTTGGCCGTTGCAGCTGAAAAGAGGAAATCGGAAAACCAGGGGAAGAGTCTTGGAGATCATTTGCATATTCCCAGTGCCTTCTGGGATAAGTGAAGAGTCTCTGCGAGCTCAACGATCACTAGGGTTTTGGCCGTTGCAGCTGAAAAGAGGAAATCGGAAAACCGCGCTCCGATATCTTTCATCGTTTTTAAGAAATCTCAATATGGAAGAGGCCAGGAGCCATTTGGTGAGCTGCATTTCTTGCTACATGTTCACAGACTTACCAGTGGAAAAGCCAAACTTCACATGCCACAAATGCAAGCTTGTGTCCCTGTTGGAGGAAAAGTTGCAAAATCTCGAAGAGAGGTTAGCTACGTTGAAGATCATTAAGGAAGGTGAAGAGTTCTTAGACAGAGCAGAATTATCTCTTCATGTTACAGAAAGAGAAGAAATTCGAAGTGCACCTGAAGAAACAGAGGAATGGAGACATGTGACCCAGAGAAGCAGGAGGATCAGGAGGCAGTCAGCACCCATACTTCTCAGGAACCAGTACCAGGCTCTCACGCAGGAAAACGATGAAGAAATACATCAGGATACTTTGCCCACAAACAGCAACCTTGTACACCTTCAGAGTACTCCTGGATGGAGAAAGCAAAATGTTGTGAAGAATAAACAGAGCGTGGTGGTCATGGGGGATTCCCTGTTGAGAGGAACAGAGGCCGCTATCTGCAGACCTGATATAACTTCAAGAGAAATGTGCTGTCTTCCAGGTGCAAAAATTAAAGATGTGTCTGACAGGATATCAGGACTCTTCAGACCTACAGATGACTACCCATTCCTGCTACTACATGTGGGGACAAATGACACCGCAAGAAACGATCTGGAATCCATCTGCAGAGACTTTGAAAACTTAGGCAAGAAAGTGAAAGAACTGGGAGCGCAGGTGATCTTCTCTTCCATCCTCCCAGTGGATGGGCATGGAACAAGGAGGTGGAATAAGATTCTGCAGGTGAACAACTGGCTACGTTGATGGTGCCGTCAGCAACGATTTGGATTTCTGGATCACGGAGTGAATTACCTATACAATGGACTACTTGCTAGAGATGGGGTGCACCTTACGAAGACTGGAAAACAAGTATTTGGAAGTCGCCTTGCTACACTTGTAAGGAGAGCTTTAAACTAGAACAACGTGGGAAGGGAAGCAAAAGACCAGAAAAAGCCATACACCTGACAAATGCTATTGAGAACTCTGCTATTAGAAGTGGAAAGGAAGAACAAAGACAAAAGAGTCTAAATAATAAAAATATTGGAGAAAGAGAAAACAATCACAAACTGTTTCTATACTAATGCACAAAGCATGGGCAACAAACAAGAATTGGAACTACTAACGCAGGAAAAGAAATATGATGTCATTGGAATCACTTAAACTTGGTGGGACAATACACATGATTGGAATACAAGACTAGAAGGATACAACTTATTTACAAGAAACAGACTTGATAAACGAGGAGGTGTCGCATTGTATGTTAGAAACGCGTATATCTGCACAGAGACTGAAGCTTCAGAGACTGGGAGTTTTGTGGAAACTGGTTAAGAATACAAGGACAGAACAATGGAAAGGACACCATTGTAGGCATTTACTACAGGCCGCCTGTGCAAGCTGAAGATATGGATGAACTCTTTATGCATCAAATGGCCAAGTTCTCAAAAAAATATGACATAGTTGTCATGGGAGATTTCAACTATCCAGACATTTGTTGGGAATCTCTCTCAGGCAAAACTAACAGGTCAAGGAAATTCTTATCCTCTCTTGCTGACAACTTTATCTTCCAAAAGGTAGGGGAGAAAACAAGGGGAACTGCTACCTTGGATCTAATCCTTATAAACAGGGAGGAAATGGTTGAGGAGGTAAAAGTGGCTGGGACCCTAGGAGGTAGCGACCATGCTATTTTAGAATTTTGGATAACTAGAGGAGGAAGACCTGTGAAGACTCAGACTTCAAGGTTAGATTTCAGAAATGCAGATTTTATGGGATTCGGAAAGAGAATTGGAGGGATCCAATGGCTGGATATCCTTAAAGACAAAAATGTCCAGGAAGGATGGGAAATCTTGAAAAATGAAATTCTCAAAGCACAATTGTTAACAATTCCGAAAAGAGGGAAGAATAGGAAGCATTTAAGGAAACCAGGATGGATGAACACAGAACTTAAGCACATGCTAAAATGGAAGAAAGAAATGTTTATAAAATGGAAAGAGGGAGGCATATCTAAAGAAGAATATAATGCTGTCTGCAGAACCTGCAGGGCACAAAACAGATTATCTAAAGCTGACAATGAATTGAGGCTTGCAAGAGACGTCAAAAGCAATAATAAAGGATTTTGGGGATATGTCAAAAGTAAAAGAAAAGTCAAAGATGCTATAGGATTTATACAGGATGAAAATGATGAAATGGTAAGACAGGATGTTGAGAAGGCCGAACTTTTAAACTCCTATTTTGCATCTGTTTTCTCTCAGAAAGGAAATGTAACATCAGCTGTTCTTCACTGTCCTATTAAAGGAATAGAAAAATCCAGTATATCTATAAACAGAAATATAGTGAGGAAACACTTAGCTAACCTAAATGAATTCATGTCTCCAGGTCCAGATGAATTACACCCCAGAGTACAGTCATGGCCAAAAGTTTTGAGAATGACACAAATATTAATTTTTACAAAGTCTACTGCTTCATTTTTTCTAATGGCAATTTGCATATACTCCAGAATGTTATAAAGAGTGATCAGCTTAACAGCAATTACTTGCAAAGTCAATATTTGCCTAGAAAATTAACTTTATCCCCCAAAACACATTTCAACATCATTGCAGCCCTGCCTTAAAAGGACCAGCTAACATCGTTTCAGTGATTGCTCCATTAACACAGGTGTGGGTGTTGATGAGGACAAGGCTGGAGATCAATCTGTCATGATTAAGTAAGAATGACACCACTGGACACTTTAAAAGGAGACTGGTGCTTGGCATCATTGTTTCTCTTCTGTTAACCATGGTTATCTCTAAAGAAACACGTGCAGTCATCATTGCACTGCACAAAAATGGCCTAACAGGGAAGAGTATCGCACTTCAGTCAACAATCTATCGCATCATCAAGAACTTCAAGGAGAGAAGTTCCCTTGTTGCCAAAAAGGCTCCAGGGTGACCAAGAAAGACCAGCAAGCGCCAGGACCGTCTCTTAAAAGTGTTTCAGCTGCGGGATCGGGCTACCAGCAGTGCAGAGCTTGCTCAGGAATGGCAGCAGGCAGGTGTGAGTGCATCTGCACGCACTGTGAGGCGGAGACTCTTGGAGCAAAGCCTGGTCTCAAGGAGGGCAGCAAAGAAGCCACTTCTCTCCAGAAAAACATCATGGACAGACTGATATTCTGCAAGAGGTACAGGGAATGGACTGCTGAGGACTGGGGTAATGTCATTTTCTCTGATGAATCCCCTTTTCGATTGTTTGGGACATCTGGAAAACGGCTTAGTCGGAGAAGACCAGGTGAGTGTTACCACCAGTCTTGTCTCATGCCAACTGTCAAGCATCCTGAAACCATTCATGTGTGGGGTTGCTTCTCAGCCAAGGGAATGGGCTCTCTCTCAGTCTTGCCTAAAAACACAGCCATGAATAAAGAATGGTACCAGAATGTCCTCCAAGAGCAACTTCTCCCAACCGTCCAAGAGCAGTTTGGCGATCAACAATGCCTTTTTCAACATGATGGAGCACCTTGCCATAAAGCAAAGGTGATAACTAAATGGCTCAGGGAACAAAACATAGAGATTTTGGGACCATGACCTGGAAACTCCACAGATCTTAATCCCATTGAGAACTTGTGGTCAATCATCAAGAGACGGGTGGACAAACAAAGCCTTCAAATTCAGACAAAATAAAAGCATTTATTTTGCAAGAATGGACTGCTATCAGTCAGGATTTGATCCAGAAGTTGATTGAGAGCATGCCAGGGAGAACTGCTGAGGTCCTGAAGAAGGGTCAACACTGCAAATATTGACTTGCTGCATTAACTGTCAATATAATCTTTTGTTACTCATAATATGATTGCAATTATATTTCTGTATGTGATAAAAACATCTGACAAACACATAAAAACCAGAGGCCAGCAGATCATGTGAAAATATAATATTTGTGTCATTCTCAAAACTTTTGGCCATGACTGTACTATAGCAGAAGAAATTTTTGAACCCCTCTCCATAATCTTTGAAAATTCTTGGAGAACAGAAGTCCCAGAAGACTGGAGAAGAGCAAATGTTGTTCCTATCTTCAAAAAGGGGAAGAAGGTGGACCCAGGCAACTATAGGCTGGTGAGTCTGACTTCTATACCAGGAAAGATCTTTGAACAAATTATTAAACAACACGTATGTCAGTACCTGGATAGGAATGAAGTGATTAAACAGAGACAGCATGGGTTTGTAACTAATAAGTCATGTCAGACTAACTTAATTTCCTTCTATGACGGAATCACTGATTGGGTGGATCAAGGAAATGCTGTAGATATAGTATATCTTGACTTCAGCAAAGCATTTGACAAAGTATCTCATACAATCCTTATTGAAAAAATGACTAAGTATGGAATGGACAAGGCAACTGTTAGGTGGATTCATAACTGGCTTAGTGATCGGATCCAAAGAGTGGTCGTAAATGGCTGCACATCCAGTTGGAAGAATGTCTCAAGTGGGGTACCACAGGGCTCTGTCCTGGGCCCTGTATTGTTCAACATCTTTATCAACGATTTAGATGAAGGAATTGAGGGTAAACTGATTAAATTTGCTGATGACACAAAGCTAGGAGGGATAGCTAATACTAGAGAAGAGAGAGAGAGGATTCAAAAAGATATAAATAAACTGGAGCAGTGGGCAGCAACTAACAGAATGGTTTTTAACAAGGAAAAATGCAAAGTACTACATCTGGGTAATAAACATGAAAAAAGCATATACAGAATGGGAGGAATAGGGCTAAGCAACAGCACATGTGAAAAAGACTTGGGTATACTAATAGATCACAGACTGAATATGAGTCAACAGTGTGATGCAGCAGCAAAAAAGGCAAATGCAATTCTAGGATGTATTAACAGAAGCATACAGTCTAGATCATGTGAAGTCATTATTGCCCTCTACTCCTCTTTGGTCAGACCTCATCTGGAATATTGTGTCCAGTTTTGGGCACCACATTTTAAAAAAGACATCAACAAACTGGAGCAAGTTCAGAAAAGAGCGACCAGAATGGTGACCGGTCTGCAAACCCTGTCTTATGAGGAAAGGTTGCAGGATTTGGGAATTGTCATGCCCTCGGCCGCAGGCACGGTCTCTGCCGCGCAGGGAGACCAGCGCCTATCTCGCAGCTCCACTGCTACTACTCACCCTGTCCGTGGCTCCAGACAATCAGCGGCTCCTTTCTCTGCTAAGAACTTGCATCCTCTTGGCAGGTCTCCTGGTTATGCTCTTAGGAGGCGCGCCCCGCTTCATGCACGTACTTAAAACAGCAGGGCACCTGTTGTCTATTAGGGCTGTCTGTGCTGTGATGCTCTGTGCATAAAAGGCATCCTCCCTCAATAGTGCGTTGCCTGAACAATGTTTTCATTCTGTGGGATCGCTGTCTCCTACTCAGGCCACACTCTGCTTTGCTCTGCGTTCTGAATGCCATCGCAATATTCTAATATCTCTGTCTCCTCAGAATCCTCTGCTGACAGTACCCGCTCCTGGATCCCTCTGGACAATCCGGTTCCTACCCCAGACTGACCAAGGCTTTCTTCTGGGAATCATCCAGTGACCATCGCAGGCTAGATCAGCCTTTCTGTGATTATTCAGACCTTCCAGGTCTCTCACCACCTCCTCTATACGGTCTGTTTGGGTCGTCCCTCTGGTCCGGGCATCGCGACATTAAGGTCATCTGGTGTTGCGACGGGGAGCCCCTGTATAGGGGTACACCTTGCCCGGTGCTCCACTACGTGGTTCTGTGTCGTGGTCCAGAGGGTTCTTCCCTCAGGCACCTTGTCCATTTGTTTGCTTTATTTAATAAACATCTTTAGTTTATTTGATGCTCTTCTCCTGTCTCTTGTGTATCGGGTATACAGCTACCACTGCACCATCAGTGGTCTAGTGGGTCCACTATACATTTTCACGCCCTGTGGGTGTAACAGTTTGTTCAGGCCATGGACTCCGCTGATACCCGATACTCAGCCCAGGGTGAGCTGACTGTGCTTCGACAGAGTCAGGATCAGCTAGTGGCCTTTATGCAAACTTTGGATAACCATCTGTCTACTCTACAGGCTGCCGAGCCCACCAACGCCACCCAGCTAGCAGAGCTCCATCTGGAACTCACTCACCAACTAGAGATGCAGACCCGCTTGTTGGACTACATGACCTCCGTGGAGGACCAGTTAACTAAAGTACTGCCGGTTGCTGCATCCCCAGTCCTTCATCCTATGGTTGTGACCTCTACAGGACCCAGTCCTCGTCTCTGCAAACCTCCTCGTTAAAATGGTGACCCCAAGTTGTGCAGAGGATTTCTCAACCAGTGCTAGTTGCATTTTTGTTTTTCGCCTCAGCATTATCCGACTGACATGGTCAAGGTGGCTTTCCTTGCCTCACACCTGGAGGGAGAGGCTTTAGCCTGGTTCAACCCTCTAATGGAGCGTAATGATCCCATCGTGTCTGATCTGCAGGTATTCCTGGACACCTTCCGCAATATATTCGATGAGCCTGGTCGTGCCACATCTGCTATGGAGTCTCTCTTCAATTTGCAACAGGGCTCTCTCTCTGTCGGTCAGTATGCCATCCGTTTCAGGGACCTACCTGAGACCCTGGATGATCTCATATCCCTCGCCATTCGAATTGACCTGCGTCTCCAGGAGCGCTCCAGGGAGAGGATTCTCGAGAAGCGATTTCATCGTCCTGCATCTTCTTCACCGAAACCTCGGTTTCCGCCTTGTCCTGCTCCGGTTTCTAAGAATGAACTCATGGAGCTTGATCGCGTTAAGGTGAAGAGGAGTAGGCAGGAGAAAATGTCCGCTAGGAATCCGTATCGTTATGGTGGATGCCCTGCTCCCAGTCCATGCAGTGGAATGGAGAGGCCGGAGAAACTCTTCCGCCTGGGACAGGTAAGAGAGGCCTCCCTAGGTGAGAATGATTCCTCACCTCCACTAACTATATCCATACAGGTGATCTTCGGAAAGGTGCGGTTCACCGAGACGGACTCTGGATCGGGTGGACTCTGGATCGGGTGGAAACTTCATCCAGCAAGCAGTGGCCATGCAGTTCGGGATCCCTATCACTCCTTTGCAGCCGTCCCGGCACATCATCTCCGTAGATGGAAGACCCCTGAAAGATCCCATTCTTGGTATCACCGAAGAGGTGGAGCTTCAAATCGAAGCACTCCACAAGGAGAGAATTGCCTTCTTTGTGTTACCGAATCTTTCTCCACCGTTTCTACTAGGTCTTCATTCTTCTGCGCCATCATGAACCTGTCCTGGATTGGCAGTCAGGAGATGTCCTTCGATGGGGTCAGTCTTGTCACAATCACTGCCTCGTACCAGTACGGCCTGGTTCAAGCCCGCATCCTCCTGCAGCCTTACCCGGGTTACCCGCTGCCTACTGGTCCTTCGCAGATGTATTTGACAAGACGGAGGCTGAAACTCTTCCCCCGCACAGGCCTTATGATTGTCCCATCGACCTAATCCCCGGATCCACTCCGCCTCGAGGTAGGATCTACCCTCTTTCTCCCACTGAGACTCAAGCCATGTCTGATTACATCAAGGAGAATTTGGCTCGAGGGTTTATTCAGAAGTCCTCTTCTCCGGCTGGAGCTGGATTCTTCTTCGTCAAGAAGAAAGATGGATCTCTTCGTCCGTGTATAGACTACCGTGGTCTCAATTTAATAACGGTAAAGAACAGATACCCTCTTCCCTTAATTCCAGAGCTCTTTGATTGTCTTCGAGGTTCCAGGATTTTTACCAAGTTGGATCTCCGTGGGTCTTACAACCTCATCAGGATACGATCTGGGGATGAGTGGAAAACCGCCTTCAACACGCGAGACGGTCACTACGATTATCTGGTGATGCCTTTCGGACTAAGCAATGCGCCCGCCGTCTTCCAGGAGTTTGTCAATGACATATTCCGTGACCTGCTCTATGTTTGTGTGGTGGTCTATCTGGACGACATCCTGGTATTTTCTCCCGACTTACCATCTCACAGGAGGAATGTTCGTCTCGTTCTTCAACATTTGAGAGAGAATCGCCTCTACGCGAAGTTTGAAAAATGTCTGTTTGAACAGAGATCTTTACCCTTTCTTGGCTTTATCATTTCTGATACAGGTCTTGAGATGGATCCAGAGAAGGTCTCCGCCGTGCTTAAGTGGCCCCGACCTGAAGGAATCAAGGCCATACAGCGGTTTCTGGAATTCACCAATTACTATCGGCAATTTATCCCTCACTTCTCCTCCCTGGTAAGACCACTCACCGCTTTGACTTGCAAAGGTGCCAAACCAAGGGATTGGACTCCTGAGGCCGAGTCGGCTTTCACTTCCCTTAAACAAGCCTTCTCTACTGCCCCGGCTCTTCACAGACCAATGATCAACAAGCAGTTTTTCCTGGAGGTGGACGCCTCGTCATCTGGAGCCGGAGCGGTCCTCACGCAGAAACTGTCTACCGGTAAGATGGTGACCTGTGGATTCTTTTCCAAGGCATTCTCGCCCTGCGAACGTAACTATTCAATTGGGGATAGAGAGTTACTGGCAATTAAGTTAGCCTTAGAAGAGTGGCGATATCTGCTTGAAGGCGCAGTTCATCCAGTCATCATTTACACAGATCATAAAAACCTGTCCTACCTCCAGTCAGCTCAAAGACTCAACCCTCGCCAGGCTCGTTTGTCTTTATTTTTTGCTCGTTTCAATTTCTCTCTCCATTTCCGCCCTGCAGAGAAGAATATCAAAGCCGATGCGCTTTCCAGGTCATTCCTGTCAGACGACCTTGAAGAGGAGCCTCAGCATATCATTGAACCATCCAAGATGATCACGGTGGCTCCAGTCAGTCTGTCGCAGATCCTGCCCGGTAAGACTCTTGTAATTGAAAGATACAAGAGGAGAGTTCTACGCTGGGGTCATTCTTCTAAGATGGCCGGACACGCCGGTCAAAAGAAGACGTTACAGCTAATATCTCAATACTACTGGTGGTCCACCTTGCGCCAAGGTGTTCTGGACTTCGTTGCAGGCTGTCCCACCTGTGCTCGCAATAAAACACCCAAGAAACTGCCAGCCGGTCGCCTCCTTCTGCTCCCGGTTCCGTCTGCTCCCTGGCAACACATTGCCATGGACTTCATCACGAATCTGCCAGCATCATCCGGTTGTAGAGTAATCTGGGTTGTTGTTGACCGGTTCTCCAAGATGGGACATTTCACTCCGCTCTCCGGTCTTCCTTCCGCCCCTAAACTCGCAGAGCTCTTCATTCAGCATGACCTTCGACTTCACGGACTTCCACTCCATATTGTCTCTGACAGGGGAGTTCAGTTCATTTCCCGCTTCTGGCGGTCCCTCTGTAAGTTGTTGGATGTCACCCTGGACTTCTCCTCGGCCTATCACCCACAATCTAATGGCCAAGTGGAGAGAGTGAATCAAGTCCTCACAAACTATCTGCGACACTTTGTGAATGGTCACCACAGCGACTGGGCCAACCTGCTACCATGGGCGGAGTTTTCATACAACAATCATGTCGGTGAGTCCTCCTCTAACTCCCCGTTTTTCATTGTTCATGGACAGCATCCTAGGATCCCGACTCCACTGCCTCTTGCTTCTGGCAATCCTGCAGCTGAGTCCCTGGCAAAGGACTTCTCAAAGGTCTGGACAGAGACCAGGACCTCTTTGGAGCAGGCATCGGTTCGGACCAAGGAGCATGCGGATAAAAGACGTCTGGATCCGCCACCTTACCAACCCGGAGATAAGGTATGGCTGTCTTCCAGGCACATCCGTCTTAAGGTCCCTTCTTATAAACTGGCTCCTCGTTTCATCGGTCCCTTTGAAGTGCTCCACCGGATCAACGATGTGTGCTATCGTTTGAAGTTGCCAACCTCCTTACGGATCCATAACTCCTTCCATGTCTCCCTGCTGAAGCCAGTTGTTCTCAGTTGCTTCACCCAGGATCCAGGTAAATTTCCTTCTCCTGTCAGTTCCGAGGATGTCTATGAAGTGAAGGACATCCTGGCCATGAAGAGAAGAGGGGGCAGGTCGCTCTTTCTGGTTGGCTGGAAGGGATATGGTCCTGAGGAGAGATCCTGGGAGCCTGAGGAGAACATTAATGCCCCGATGCTTCTTAGAAAGTTCCTGGCGGGTTTGAAGAAGGGGGGGCGTAAGGGGGAGGGTACTGTCATGCCCTCAGCCGCAGGCACGGTCTCTGCCGCGCAGGGAGACCGGCGCCTATCTCGCAGCTCCACTGCTACTACTCACCCTGTCCGTGGCTCCAGACAATCAGCGGCTCCTTTCTCTGCTAAGAACTTGCATCCTCTTGGCAGGTCTCCTGGTTATGCTCTTAGGAGGCGCACCCCGCTTCATGCACATACTTAAAACAGCAGGGCACCTGTTGTCTATTAGGGCTGTCTGTGCTGTGATGCTCTGTGCATAAAAGGCATCCTCCCTCAAGAGGGCGTTGCCTGAACAATGTGTTCATTCTGTGGGATCGCTGTCTCCCACTCAGGCCACACTCTGCTTTGCTCTGCGTTCTGAATGCCATTGCAATATTCTAATATCTCTGTCTCCTCAGAATCCTCTGCTGGCAGTACCCGCTCCTGGATCCCTCTGGACAGTCCGGTTCCTACCCCAGACTGACCAAGGCTTTCCTCTGGGAATCATCCAGTGACCATCGCAGGCTAGATCAGCCTTTCTGTGATTACTCAGACCTTCCAGGTCTCTCACCACCTCCTCTATACGGTCTGTTTGGGTCGTCCCTCTGGTCCGGGCATCGCGGCATTAAGGTCGTCTGGTGTTGCGACGGGGGAGCCCCTGTATAGGGGTACACCTTGCCCGGTGCTCCACTACGTGGTTCTGTGTCGTGGTCCAGAGGGTTCTTCCCTCAGGCACCCTGTCCATTTGTTTGCTTTATTTAATAAACATCTTTAGTTTATTTGATGCTCTTCTCCTGTCTCTTGTGTATCGGGTATACAGCTACCACTGCACCATCAGTGGTCTAGTGGGTCCACTATACATCTTCACGCCCTGTGGGTGTAACAGGAATGTTTAGTTTGCAAAAGAGAAGACTGAGAGGAGACTTAATAGCTGTCTACAAATATCTAAAGGGCTGTCACATTGTAGAAGGATCATCTTTATTCTCATTTGCACAAGGAAAGACTAGAAGCAATGGGATGAAACTGAATGTGAGGAGACACAGATTAGATATTAGAAAATTTTTTCTGACAGAGTGATCAATGGGTGGAACAGGCTGCCATGAGAAGTGGTGAGTTCTCCTTCAATGGAAGTCTTCAAACAGAGGCTGGACAGACATCTGACTGGGATGATTTAGCGAATCCTGCTTTGAGCAGGGGGTTGGACCAGATGGCCCAGGAGGTCCCTTCCAACTCTACGTTTCTATCATTCTATGAACCCCATAAAGCGCTGCACCGCTTTGAGAGAATGAATTTCCTGCCAATCCATCACCGCCTGTAGCTTGACAGGATCCATGGCCAATCCCTGGGCGGAGATATAGCCCAGGAAAGGCAAGGACTCCTGCTCAAACACACACTTCTCCAACTTGGCATAGAGGGAGTTTTCCTGCAGGCGATCGAAAAAAGATTGAGATTTTTTTTTTTTTTTTTTGTCATTTGAAAGTTGCTATGTATTTATGCATTTATACGTGTGTATTGCACATGTTTTTGTATATTCTATGTCTTGTCCATTGCTGTTTAGGTCTTTTCTTTTTTTTTTTTCTTTCTTCTTGCAAGGGAGTGACTCCACCAGTGATTTGAGGGCTTAGTTGTCTGCCTCTTTGATTATACACATGTGTGGAGTCCCTCTGCTGATTAAGAATGTATATAATAATTTTGTGAACTGTTTTGTTTCATGTCTCTGAGGAAGAACCTGGTTAAGGTTCGAAACGCGTCAGGCGTGGGGGTCTGTTTTCCCCTTTATGGTTTTATCATAAAATTATGTGAATAAAACTTATCGTGGATTTTATCAAGTCTCCAGTGCCGGATCTTCCTTCTCTCTTCATGATCGAAAAAAAAACTTTGCAAATATCTCTCTGGTGGGAGTCAATATCTGGAGAGTAGATGAGAATATCATCCAGATAGACTACAACCGAGGTGGTAAGCATATCCCGGAAGATATCGTTCACAAAGTCTTGGAAAACGGCCGGGCATTACAGAGGCCGAAGGGCATCACCAGGTATTCATAGTGCCCATCCCTGGTGTTAAATGCCGTCTTCCATTCGTCCCCATCACGGATGCGAATCAGGTTGTAAGCCCCCCGCAGATCAAGTTTGGAAAACACCCTCGCTCCCCGTAGCCTATCAAACAGCTCTGATATCAGGGGCAGAGGATACTTATTCTTAACGGTGATGGCGTTAAGACCCCTGTAATCAATGCAAGGACGTAGTTCCCCAGTCTTCTTCTGGACGAAGAAGAAACCCGCCCCCGCTGGTGACACTGACTTCCTAATGAATCCTCTTGCCAGATTCTCCCTGATGTATTGAGACATGGCCTCTGTCTCCGGGAGAGATAGGGGATAGACTCGCCCCCGGGGAGGCTCAGCACCAGGCAAGAGGTCAATAGGACAGTCATAGGGGCGATGCTGTGGAAGGGTCTCCGCCACCTTTTTGGAGAACACGTCCACATACTGTCGATACTGTTTGGGGAGAGAGGAGAGATCAGCGGGAACCTCGGTGGAGGCAACCTGAACGCACTCCCTGAGACATCTACCCTCACGATTTACTGCACCCAATAATCCTCCCTGAGGACCACTCTATATGGGGGGAGTGGTACCGCAGCCAGGGGACCCCTAGAAGTACCTGGTCAATACCCTCGGGCATGACGAGGAGGGATATCGTCTCCTGATGAGATGGAGCCACTGAGTAACATGGGGATGGTCTGGTGGGTTATCTGGGAGGGTAGAGTGGCACCGTTCACCACTCTGATGGTGACTGGTGTAGACATCATAACCAGGGGTATAGCGTGCCGTTGAGCGAAGGCTGACGACATAAAATTGCCCTCTGCCCCGGAATCCACGCAAACCTCCACCGCCAGAGTGGAAGAATCAAACTCAAGTGTCCCCTTAAAGGACAGCTTGGAGGAAAACGTCGCTGATTCTAGTGCGCCGCCTCCTACGGCCACTAGGCGCGAACGTTCTCCCAGCTGCTGTGGGCTAGGGTTGGCAAGGTGACCGGATTGCCGGCAAACATGACAGCTCACAGATCGAGCGGACCGGGGCCTGGAGCCCTCACGGGAAGCCCCCTGACGCTCGGACGCCCGATCGGAAGATTCCAGAGGTTTAGCAAAACTAGGTGCCAACCTAAACCTCTGCCTACACTGGTCCCGCTCCAACCTTCGCTCGGCGAAGCAAAGATCTATACGGGTGGAGACAGTGATAAGCTCCTCCAGTGTAGCGGGAATCTCCCTGGTGGCCAGAGCGTCCGTCACATGGCCAGCCAAACCTCTCCAGAATGCCGGAACGAGGACCTTATCTGGCCACTCTAACTCTGAGGCCAGCGTCCGGAACTGGATGGCAAAGTGGCTGACCATGGATGAGCCCTGTGACAATGCCAGCAGCCGGAGCGCGGTGTCATGGGTGACTTGTGGTCCCAGCTTCAGTGTCCAAGAACCACGAGACACTCTGCACCACATGATCACCACGCTCCCACAGCGGTGTGGCCCACTCCAAAGCCCTGCCCAACAAGAGGGAAATAATAAATCCCACTTTAGCCCGCTCAGAGGGGGATCGTGCGGCCAGCAGTTCCAGCTGTATAGAGCACTGGCTTACGAAACCCCTACAAGAAGCACTATCACCCGAGAAATTCTCGGGCAGTGGAAGACGGGACAAAGTCGGGGCAGGGATGGCTGTGGTCACATGGGAGACAGCCTCTGTGGCTGCCTGAACAGCGACCGCGGTAACATCCGCAGCTGAGGCTGGACGCTCGAGAGCCGTCAACCTGCCCTGCAGCTGCCGGATGTACTGCAGCAGTTGCTGTTCGTCCGCCATTACTAGCCAGACCCTGGCGCTAGGATAATGTTACGGCTGGCGGAACGCACCAAATAAAGATGGTAATAAGGTGCGTTCGCAGCCCGGGGTCCACCGTGCATGGGTGATAACCTGCTGCTCAGTAATGGCGGATACTATAAGAACACACGCGGGTTATCGTCACCCGGTGGGTACAGGGGCGGACTCTGTTGCTTCACAGAGCCGCACTACCGCTGAACATAAACGCCGGAGCCTGTTTGTGCTCACAGAGCCCGGCCAAGAGGGCGCACAGTCTATTCATTTACTTTCTGACTGAGCACTCCACCTATTAGCTGCAGGCGTTTTTAATCAAACCAGGGCCATTTCCCCTCCACAGAGATATAGACTTCAGTCCTAAGGCCGGTTTCACATTTGCGTTTCAGGGCGCAGCGACGGCCTGCGCACGGCCGCTGCTAAGCCCGCCCCCTGCCGCGCATCCTCCAGTAGCTCCGCCTCCGGGCGCATGACGCTGCATGCGTCCCCTATCTTTATCACTGAGGACACAGGCCGTGCGCAGTATGCGTTTTGTCGGCGCCTGCGTCCTGTTGCAATTTGGTTGTGCTCGGCGCACCGTCAAAAGGACGCAGGCGCCGCCAAACGCATACTGCGCACGGCCTGCGTCCTCAGTGATAAAGATAGGGGACGCATGATGCATGCAGCATCATTTGCCCGGAGGTGGAGCTACCGGAGGAGGCACGGCAGGGGCAGGGCTTAGCGGCGGCCGTGCGCAGGCCAACGCTGCGGCCCTAAACGCAAATGTGAAACCGGCCTTACAGAGGATTTTTCATAGGTTCCCATTCAGATGGAGACTTCAGTCTTAGTGAAGATTGGCATAGAATAGGGACCTGGAAAATGAGAAATGCCTTAATGTGGCTTCCAGGTACACATAACTTGGCCATTTTATGCAATAAAGTTTCTCAATTTTTCATACTTCTAATGAAGTAATGCAATTCATTATTCATTTTTCATGTTTGCATGGTTTGGCACTACAGTATGCTTCCTTTTTTGCTTGAATGTATATGAGTTGGTGACTCTAGGTTAAGCACCTGTTCACACTATGCTTATGCTTGGATGTGACGGTCAGCTTTTGAAATTTGTTGCTTGGTTTGTACGCTTGGACATTCCTCATACTTTCCTACTTTACTTTCTCCCCCTGTCCTTCACACCCTGGTGTATACCTCTGTTGTTTGTGAGAGTATTATTTGTGAGTGGAATTTTCTTTTACCCTTGTCTCCTTCCCCTGTCTGTCGGGTTGGTGTACTTCTGTACACAGTAGCGCCTCTCTTCCCCGGGTGGGGGGAAGGGGACAGCCGCACGGCTAAAGCTAGGAGACAGGACTAGGGCGGAGGCCCCGGCATCCTCGCCATCTGAGGTATCCTGGAGAACAGGGCGAGTTAGGGTGCCCCCTAGTGTCAGTGCCAGGAAAGGTGCCCCTGGTCCCATTTTACTCGCCAGCCAACCATGACAAATATATTCTATGAGGGGGCTGCATTATTTTATGAGGTGGACTGCATTATATTCTATGAGAGTGGGCTATATTATATTCTATGAGGGTGGACTGCATTATATTCTATGAGGGGGCTACATTATATTCTATGAGGGAGGCTACATTATATTCTATGAGGGAGGCAACATTATATTCTATGAGGGAGGCAACATTATATTCTATGAGGGGGCTACATTATATTCTATGAGGAGGGCTACTCTAACTCCTACTACAAAATTAAGACGTGTACTACCTTATATTATACCCTGATATTACCTTCCAACAGACCCATTGAATCATTGGTCAAGTCTGCTTTTGAGGCTGCGGGTTCTTCCCTCTGCCCATTCTTCGTGGCTACCTGGGTAGCCAAGGCTGATTTCACCTGGGCGAAACATCTCCGCCAGGGTATCATCACTTGTGCTTCTACAGACGAGCTGGCAGATCTGGCAGACCAAACGCATGAAAATACCTCTTGTCTGCGTCCCTCGATGGAGCTGCCTGTTTAGCCCTAGCAGCCGGCAACATCATCACCATCGCAGGGTCCTGTGGCTGAAAGCTTGGAACACAGACTCCACTACAAAAAAAATCCCTAACAGGTCTTCCCTTCCGTGGTTCTTGTCTCTTCGGAGGAGAGCTGGACAAGATAATCTCCAATGCCACGGGAGGAAGGAGTACGTCTCAACCCCAACAGAGTCAAACATACGTCCCATCGTATAATCCCCTTTTTGGTCCTTTCTGAGGTTCCTATCTTAGAGTAACCCTCGACAGGACAAGTCCCTAGTGCGTCAACAGAGGAAGAGGCCCTCCTCACCTTCGTCGTTCCCTATTTAGACGACATCCACATCAAGGCCGCAGCCCCCTCGGCGTGCCAGGAGACTCTACAGATCACCCTGGATTCTATTTCCCATCTTGGCTGTATTGTCAACCCTGCAAAGTTGTCTCTGATCCCGGCCCAATGTCTAGTCTTTCTGGGAATGCTTTTCAACACCACCCAAGCAAAGACTTTCCTACCCAAGGAAAAGTCTCTAGCATTTATGCGCTGGGTTTGGTCTCTCAGAGGTCGCTCTCCCTGTTCCCTCCGCTTCTGCATGAGGGTACTAGGCAAGATGGTTGCTTCAATGAAAGCAGTACCGTTTGCTTAGTCCCACACGCATCCTTTCCAATTCTTCCTTCTAGCGAGATGGGACAAGTCGATCCGTTACCTGGATCGGTTTGTCTCAATTCCTTCGCAAACAAAGCAGTCCCTGAAATGGTGGGAGAGTTCCCAGTCGGTCCATCTATGGAAGTCTTTCCTACCCATTCGTTGGAAGATAGTAACGACGGACGCCAGTGTTTTCGGCTGGGGAGCAGTGTTCCAAGATTTGAAGGTCCAGGGTCGATGGTCAGCTCAGGAATCATCCCTTCCAATAAACATTCTGGAACTCCGAGCAATATTTGTGGCCCTGCTTCATTGGCAGGAGTTTATTCACGGATGTTCGTTTCGAGTCCAGTCCGACTATGCCATGGTGGTGGCATTTGTCAACCATCAAGGGGGAACTCGAAGTCGGGCAGTGATGTCAGAGGTCGCTTGGATCCTGTCTTGGGCCTAGCAGAATGTCCCAGCAATTTCCGCGGCGCACATCCCAGGGGTTGATAATTGGGCGGCAGACTTTCTCAGTCAAAAAGGTCTCGCCGCAGGCGAATGGTCATTGAATCCATCAGTCTTTCACAGGATCTGCCTCAGATGGGGGACTCCGGACATTGACCTCAAGGCGTCCAGACTCAACCACAAGGTTCCTCAATTTCTGTCCAGATTTCGCGATCCGCTAGCGATCGGATCCGATGCACTTGCGATGCCCTAGACACAGTTCTCCCTTCCATCCTTAACAAGTTGTCCAGACCATGAAGAGCAAGGAAGCCTTCATCCTCTCGCATCTACCACAGTACATGGAAAGCATTTTTTCGCTGGTGTGAGACTCATCGGATTCATTTTGTCTTTTCCAAAGGAATCTGGCTGGTCGCCGACAGCTCAAAACATTCATTCAAGGAGTTGATCACTCCATTCCTCCCTACCAGCCCCAAGTGGATCCCTGGGATCTTAATTTAGCGCTCGATGTTTTACAGGAGTCTCCGTTTGAACCACTGTGTGAGATCCCTTTCACGTTCCCTTCCTAGAATGTCGCTTTCCTGGTTGCTATTACTTCAATTAGATGGGCTTCATCAGATACAAGTGCTTTCTTGTCGCTCTCCTTACCTGGTTTTTCACTAGGACAAGGTGGTCCTACGTCCGGTTCCTTCCTTTCTCCCTAACATAGATTCCGGTGTTCATCTAAATGAGGACATCGTACTTCTATCTTTTTGTCCGTCTCCCTTTCAACCCCGAGAGAGGTCACTAAATAAATTGGACTTGGTGAGAGCTCTACTTGTTTTACCTGTCCAGGACTGAGCCATTCCAGTGCTGATTCTCTGTTCATAATCCCAGAAGGTCCATGGAAAGGTTTCCCTGTGTCCAGGTCTACCATTGCTCAATGGATCTGTCCCACCGTTCTGGAAGCTTACCAACTAAGAGGTAGAGCACGCCCATTGAGGCTCACGGCACACTCCACGTGTTCGGTGGGGGCCTCCTGGGCAGTTCGCCATCAGGTGTCGGCCTTGCAGCTCTGCAAAGGTCCTGCAAGCAGCAGTGGCCTGAGCTCTGACTTAAGGATATTATACTTCTTTCCACCCTTGGGACTGTTTTGAGACATCCCATGGTTTTCTGTATCCCTCAATGAAGCGAGAGAGAAAGTAAGATTTTGGGTACTCAATGTAAAATCTTTTTCATTGGGGGACACAGCACCCGTCCTTGTTTATTGTTCATTGTGGTTATGTTATGATAGTTGTATATCTGTTGCTTCTCCTACTGCTTTCTTACTAACCGATTAGCTTCCTGCCAGTTGCTGGGTATGTATTTCTGGTGAGGAGCTAACTTTTTTTGCATAGTGTCAACCTCCTAGTGACAGCAGCATACTCCCATGGTATCCTGTGTCCCCCAATGAAGGATCTGAGAAAAAGATTTTACGGTGAGTACCTAAAATATTACTTTTCGCCTGTTACTCTTGTGAAAATGCAAACTTTTGGATTAAAGCAACATTTTTGTAGGAAAAAGCTACATTTTCATTTTTTTCTTCCACATTGCTTGAATTCCTGTGAAGCACCTGAAGGGTTCATAAGCTTATTGAATGTGGTTTTCAGCACATTGGCCATACTCCTTTCTCCCTACATTTTATTAAGTATGACTCTTTCTACATTTCAGCGCCAATCCACTGCAAGTCTCTTGCTTTACATAGAAGCGCTACTAATTCTCTTACAGTCCTTTTTTTCCACACAGCGTCCAGGTAATAACCCTGTATCTGCCCCACAGCCTCCAGGTAATAACCCTGTATCTGCCCCACAGCCTCCAAGTAATAACCCTGTATCCGCCCCACAGCCACCAGGTAATAACACTGTATCCGCCCCACAGCGTCCAGGTAACAACACTGTATCCGCCCCACAGCGTCCAGGTAACAACACTGTATCCGCCCCACAGCGTCCAGGTAACAACACTGTATCCGCCTCACAGCGTCCAGGTAACAACACTGTATCCGCCTCACAGCGTCCAGGTAACAACACTGTATCTGCCTCACAGCGTCCAGGTAACAACACTGTATCTGCCCCACAGCCTCCAGGTAATAACCGTGTATCTGCCCCACAGCCTCCAGGTAATAACCCTGTATCTGCCCCACAGCCTCCAGGTAATAACCCTGTATCTGCCCCACAGCCTCCAGGTAATAACCCTGTATCTGCCCCACAGCCTCCAGGTAATAACCCTGTATCTGCCCCACAGCCTCCAGGTAATAACCCTGTATCTGCCCCACAGCCTCCAGGTAATAACCCTGTATCTGACTCACAGCCCCCAGGTAATAACCCTGTATCTGCCCCACAGCCTCCAGGTAATAACCCTGTATCTGCCCCACAGCCTCCAGGTAATAACCCTGTATCTGACTCACAGCCTCCAGGTAATAACCCTGTATCTGCCCCACAGCCTCCAGGTAATAACCCTGTATCTGCCCCACAGCCTCCAGGTAATAACCCTGTATCTGCCCCACAGCCTCCAGGTAATAGCACTTTATCTGCCCCACAGCCTCCAGGTAATAACGCTGTATCTGCCCCACAGCCTCCAGGTAATAACCCTGTATCTGCCCCACAGCCTCCAGGTAATAACCCTGTATCTGCCCCACAGCCTCCAGGTAATAACCCTGTATCTGACTCACAGCCTCCAGGTAATAACCCTGTATCTGCCCCACAGCTTCCAGGTAACAACACTGTATCCGCCCCACAGCGTCCAGGTAACAACACTGTATCCGCCCCAAAGCGTCCAGGTAACAACACTGTATCCGCCCCACAGCGTCCAGGTAACAACACTGTATCCGCCTCACAGCGTCCAGGTAACAACACTGTATCCGCCTCACAGCGTCCAGGTAACAACACTGTATCTGCCTCACAGCGTCCAGGTAACAACACTGTATCTGCCTCACAGCGTCCAGGTAACAACACTGTATCTGCCCCACAGCCTCCAGGTAATAACCCTGTATCTGCCCCACAGCCTCCAGGTAATAACCCTGTATCTGCCCCACAGCCTCCAGGTAATAACCCTGTATCTGCCTCACACCCTCCAGGTAATAACCCTGTATCTGCTCCACAGCCTGCAGGTAATAACCCTGTATCTGCCCCACAGCCTCCAGGTAATGACCCTGTATCTGCCTCACAGCCTCCAGGTAATGACCCTGTATCTGCCCCACAGCCTGCAGGTAATAACCCTGTATCTTCCCCACAGCCTGCAGGTAATAACCCTGTATCTGCCCCACAGCCTCCAGGTAATAACCCTGTATCTGCCCCACAGCCTGCAGGTAATAACACTGTATCTGCCCCACAGCCTCCAGGTAATAACCCTGTATCTGCCCCACAGCCTCCAGGTAATAACTCTGTATCTGCCCCACAGCCTCCAGGTAACAATCCTGTATCTGCCCCACAGCCTCCAGGTAATAACCCTGTATCTGCCTCACACCCTCCAGGTAATAACCATGTATCTGCTCCACAGCCTGCAGGTAATAACCCTGTATCTGCCCCACAGCCTGCAGGTAATGACCCTGTATCTGCCTCACAGCCTCCAGGTAATGACCCTGTATCTGCCTCACAGCCTCCAGGTAATGACCCTGTATCTGCCCCACAGCCTGCAGGTAATAACCCTGTATCTGCCCCACAGCCTGCAGGTAATAACACTGTATCTGCTCCACAGCCTCCAGGTAATAACCCTGTATCTGCTCCACAGCCTCCAGGTAATAACACTGTATCTGCTCCACAGCCTCCAGGTAATAACCCTGTATCCGCCTCACAGCCTCCAGGTAATAACCCTGTATCTGCTCCACAGCCTCCAGGTAATAACACTGTATCTGCTCCACAGCCTCCAGGTAATAACCCTGTATCCGCCTCACAGCCTCCAGGTAATAACCCTGTATCTGTCCCACAGCCTCCAGGTAACAACCCTGTATCTGTCCCACAGCCTCCAGGTAATAACCCTGTATCCGCCTCACAGCCTCCAGGTAATAACCCTGTATCTGCCCCACAGCGTCCAGGTAATAACCCTGTATCTGTCCCACAGCCTCCAGGTAATAACCCTGTATCTGTCCCACAGCCTCCAGGTAATAACCCTGTATCTGCTCCACAGCGTCCAGGTAATAACCCTGTATCTGCCCCACAGCCTCCAGGTAATAACCCTGTATCTGCCCCACAGCCTCCAGGTAATAACCCTGTATCTGTCCCACAGCCTCCAGGTAATAACCCTGTATCTGCCCCACAGCCTCCAGGTAATAACCCTGTATCTGCCCCACAGCCTCCAGGTAATAACCCTGTATCTGCCCCACAGCCTCCAGGTAATAACCCTGTATCTGCTCCACAGCCTCCAGGTAATAACCCTGTATCTGTCCCACAGCCTCCAGGTAATAACCCTGTATCTGCCCCACAGCCTCCAGGTAATAACCCTGTATCTGCTCCACAGCCTCCAGGTAATAACCCTGTATCTGTCCCACAGCCTCCAGGTAATAACCCTGTATCTGCCCCACAGCCTCCAGGTAATAACCCTGTATCTGCTCCACAGCCTCCAGGTAATAACCCTGTATCTGCTCCACAGCCTCCAGGTAATAACACTGTATCTGTCCCACAGCCTCCAGGTAATAACCCTGTATCTGCCCCACAGCCTCCAGGTAATAACCCTGTATCTGCTCCACAGCCTCCAGGTAATAACAGTGTATCCGCCCCACAGCCTCCAGGTAATAACCCTGTATCTGCCCCACAGCCTCCAGGTAATAACCCTGTATCTGCCCCACAGCCTCCAGGTAATAACCCTGTATCTGCCCCACAGCCTCCAGGTAATAACCCTGTATCTGCTCCACAGCCTCCAGGTAATAACCCTGTATCTGCCCCACAGCCAATAACCCTGTATCTGCTCCACAGCCTCCAGGTAATAACCCTGTATCTGCCCCACAGCCTCCAGGTAATAACCCTGTATCTGCCACACAGCCTCCAGGTAATAACCCTGTATCTGCTCCACAGCCTCCAGGTAATAACCCTGTATCTGCCCCACAGCCTCCAGGTAATAACCCTGTATCTGCTCCACAGCCTCCAGGTAATAACCCTGTATCTGCCCCACACCCTCCAGGTAATAACCCTGTATCCTCCCCACAGCCTCCAGGTAATAACACTGTATCTGCCCCACAGCCTCCAGGTAATAACCCTGTATCTGCCCCACAGCCAATAACCCTGTATCTGCTCCACAGCCTCCAGGTAATAACCCTGTATCTGCCCCACAGCCTCCAGGTAATAACCCTGTATCTGCCCCACAGCCTCCAGGTAATAACCCTGTATCTGTCCCACAGCCTCCAGGTAATAACCCTGTATCTGCCCCACAGCCTCCAGGTAATAACCCTGTATCTGCCCCACAGCCTCCAGGTAATAACCCTGTATCTGCCCCACAGCCTCCAGGTAATAACCCTGTATCTGCTCCACAGCCTCCAGGTAATAACCCTGTATCTGTCCCACAGCCTCCAGGTAATAACCCTGTATCTGCCCCACAGCCTCCAGGTAATAACCCTGTATCTGCTCCACAGCCTCCAGGTAATAACCCTGTATCTGTCCCACAGCCTCCAGGTAATAACCCTGTATCTGCCCCACAGCCTCCAGGTAATAACCCTGTATCTGCTCCACAGCCTCCAGGTAATAACCCTGTATCTGCTCCACAGCCTCCAGGTAATAACCCTGTATCTGCTCCACAGCCTCCAGGTAATAACACTGTATCTGTCCCACAGCCTCCAGGTAATAACCCTGTATCTGCCCCACAGCCTCCAGGTAATAACAGTGTATCCGCCCCACAGCCTCCAGGTAATAACCCTGTATCCGCCCCACAGCCTCCAGGTAATAACCCTGTATCTGCCCCACAGCCTCCAGGTAATAACCCTGTATCTGCCCCACAGCCTCCAGGTAATAACCCTGTATCTGCCCCACAGCCTCCAGGTAATAACCCTGTATCTGCTCCACAGCCTCCAGGTAATAACCCTGTATCTGCCCCACAGCCAATAACCCTGTATCTGCTCCACAGCCTCCAGGTAATAACCCTGTATCTGCCCCACAGCCTCCAGGTAATAACCCTGTATCTGCCCCACAGCCTCCAGGTAATAACCCTGTATCTGCCCCACACCCTCCAGGTAATAACCCTGTATCCTCCCCACAGCCTCCAGGTAATAACCCTGTATCTGCCCCACACCCTCCAGGTAATGACCCTGTGCCATCCCCGGCGCTCTCCTCACTCCTCCATCTCGCAGTTCTCTCCTGCTGTATTCGGCTCCTCACATATTCTCTCCCTGCAGTCAGTGACTCTATAGCCGCCATTTTTTGGCTCTTCTTTCCTGAGCTCCTGTCTCAGTGCGGACGGTTTCGCCTTTGGAATTCCTGCTTCTCACTGAGCCAGGTGGAGCGAATCTCTGCAGTCACCAATTCTATTTAACCCTTCATGGACGGTGCCTCGTGTCACTGTAGGTATCACGTGACGGGGACTTGGGGTTTTGTTTTTCTTTATGTCTATTCTACATTGTTCAAAGAAAGATGAGCCCCGCCCCCTGATCACATGACTGTGACATCACCACAGGTCCTTCACCACTTCTCTCCTGAGCCCCGCCCCCTGGTCACATGACGGTGACGTCACCACAGGTCCTCGTTTCTCAGTGCAGCCGCTCCGTCCCGGGTGTGCGCAGCTCGTGTTCTCTGGGGTCAGCCAGCAGCAGATTTCCGGTTCCCGCCATTCCGGTGAGATGACAGGAGGGTTTGTGGTGAATCTGTGAGAGGAGAGTGTGGGGGGAGATCAGAGCTGTTCCTGTGGAGGCTCCTGCTCCATGTGACTGCGGCTCCTCAGTGTTGGGGACGGGCAGCATTGTATGGGGGATGTGCAGCGTCTCCTCCTCCCCTCACGGCCCCCGCTGGAGGTGTAGTTACCACGGTGACCGTCCCCCGCTGGAGGTGGAGTTACCACGGTGACCGTCCCCCGCTGGCGGTGTAGTTACCACAGTGACCATCCCCCCCTGGAGGTGTAGTTACCACGGTGACCGTCCTCCGCCTACGAGGCTGATGATGAGCGGTCAGATCGGCGGAGGAGGCCGCGGTGGAGTTTTGTGGCTTTTCCTCCAGATTCTTCCTGATAAATGTTGATGTTTGGGCAGAATTTAGTGATTGTCGTTCTCTCGTCCCCTGTGATTTCCATCTTCTCCTTCATCATGAAGACGCCGGCAGGACGAGATCCCTCCAGCTGATCCAGTGCTCATCCCTCCTCCTCCTGAATGACCCCCGAGGATGGACGAGGACAGGAATGAGACCACCAGGAGATTATTCCACTGCGCCCTGGAGATCATCTCCCTGCTGAGCGGAGAGGTAACTCCTCTACATTTCTATCAGCTTTATTGTGTGATGTGACGAGTCCGACACCGGGAAGAGGAAATCCAGAATAGAGGAGAAGGATTCTTTACTGTAAGAGCAGGGATTCTGTGGCGCTCTCTGCCCGGAGGAGTTGTCATGGGGATTCCCTGTAAGAGCTGTAGAGGGGCCGGGATGTCTGTCCGGAGTGTAATAATATTCCCGGTTATGGCCCCAGATTACTGGAGACGGTTATTGATCCCGGGATTTCTACTGATTGTCAGATCTGGAGTCGGGAAGGAATTCTTCTCCCTAAGGGTCTCTCTCCATACACAGGATTACACAATAGTGAGGAAGACACCGGGGGACTGTGTGACTCCCATCATCCATCTCCAGGAGTCAGGAGGGCGGAGCCCGGGCCCCATCACAGAGCCTCCCCCGCACTCCCCGATACATGAGAGGAACAAGAAGATCCTGGAGCTCAGCAACAAGATGATCGAGCTGCTGAGCGGAGAGGTGACTGCTGGGACATTATACAGGACTGGGGGATTCTGGGTGATGAGCGGAGAGGTGACTGCTGGGACATTATACAGGACGGCTCTGGAGGATTCTGGGTGATGAGTGGAGAGGTGACTGCTGGGTCATTATACAGGACGGCACTGGGGGATTCTGGGTGATGAGCGGAGAGGTGACTGCTGGGACATTATACAGGACGGCTCTGGAGGATTCTGGGTGATGAGAGGAGAGGTGACTGCTGGGACATTATACAGGACGGCACTGGAGGATTCTGGGTGATGAGTGGAGAGGTGACTGCTGGGTCATTATACAGGACGGCACTGGGGGATTCTGGGTGATGAGCGGAGAGGTGATTGCTGGGACATTATACAGGACGGCTCTGGAGGATTCTGGGTGATGAGCGGAGAGGTGACTGCTGGGACATTATACAGGACAGCACTGGAGGATTCTGGGTGATGAGTGGAGAGGTGACTGCTGGGACATTATACAGGACTGCACTGGAGGATTCTGGGTGATGAGTGGAGAGGTGACTGCTGGGTCATTATACAGGACGGCTCTGGAGGATTCTGGGTGATGAGCGGAGAGGTGACTGCTGGGACATTATACAGGACGGCTCTGGAGGATTCTGGGTGATGAGCGGAGAGGTGACTGCTGGGACATTATACAGGACGGCACTGGAGGATTCTGGGTGATGAGCGGAGAGGTGACTGCTGGGACATTATACAGGACGGCTCTGGAGGATTCTGGGTGATGAGCGGAGAGGTGACTGCTGGGTCATTATACAGGACGGCTCTGGAGGATTCTGGGTGATGAGCGGAGAGGTGACTGCTGGGACATTATACAGGACGGCACTGGGGGATTCTGGGTGATGAGCGGAGAGGTGACTGCTGGGACATTATACAGGACGGCACTGGAGGATTCTGGGTGATGAGCGGAGAGGTGACTGCTGGGTCATTATACAGGACGGCTCTGGAGGATTCTGGGTGATGAGCGGAGAGGTGACTGCTGGGACATTATACAGGATGGCTCTGGAGGATTCTGGGTGATGAGCGGAGAGGTGACTGCTGGGTCATTATACAAGACGGCTCTGGAGGATTCTGGGTGATGAGCGGAGAGGTGACTGCTGGGACATTATACAGGATGGCTCTGGAGGATTCTGGGTGATGAGCGGAGAGGTGACTGCTGGGTCATTATACAAGACGGCTCTGGAGGATTCTGGGTGATGAGCGGAGAGGTGACTGCTGGGACATTATACAGGATGGCTCTGGAGGATTCTGGGTGATGAGAGGAGAGGTGACTGCTGGGACATTATACAGGACGGCTCTGGAGGATTCTGGGTGATGAGAGGAGAGGTGACTGCTGGGACATTATACAGGACTGGAGGATTCTGGGTGATGAGCGGAGAGGTGACTGCTGGGACATTATACAGGACGGCACTGGAGGATTCTGAGTGATGAGCGGAGAGGTGACTGCTGGGACATTATACAGGACGGCTCTGGAGGATTCTGGGTGATGAGCGGAGAGGTGACTGCTGGGACATTATACAGGACGGCTCTGGAGGATTCTGGGTGATGAGCGGAGAGGTGACTGCTGGGACATTATACAGGACGGCACTGGAGGATTCTGGGTGATGAGTGGAGAGGTGACTGCTGGGACATTATACAGGACGGCTCTGGAGGATTCTGGGTGATGAGTGGAGAGGTGACTGCTGGGACATTATACAGGACGGCTCTGGAGGATTCTGGGTGATGAGAGGAGAGGTGACTGCTGGGACATTATACAGGACGGCACTGGAGGATTCTGGGTGATGAGTGGAGAGGTGACTGCTGGGACATTATACAGGACGGCTCTGGAGGATTCTGGGTGATGAGTGGAGAGGTGACTGCTGGGACATTATACAGGATGGCTCTGGAGGATTCTGGGTGATGAGAGGAGAGGTGACTGCTGGGACATTATACAGGACGGCTCTGGAGGATTCTGGGTGATGAGTGGAGAGGTGACTGCTGGGACATTATACAGGAGGGCACTGGGGGATTCTGGGTGATGAGCGGAGAGGTGACTGCTGGGTCATTATACAGGACGGCACTGGGGGATTCTGGGTGATGAGCGGAGAGGTGACTGCTGGGACATACAGGACGGCACTGGGGGTTTCTGGGTGATGAGCGTAGAGGTGACTGCTGGGTCATTATACAGGACGGCTCTGGAGGATTCTGGGTGATGAGAGGAGAGGTGACTGCTGGGACATTATACAGGACTGGAGGATTCTGGGTGATGAGCGGAGAGGTGACTGCTGGGACATTATACAGGACGGCACTGGAGGATTCTGAGTGATGAGCGGAGAGGTGACTGCTGGGACATTATACAGGACGGCTCTGGAGGATTCTGGGTGATGAGCGGAGAGGTGACTGCTGGGACATTATACAGGACGGCACTGGGGGATTCTGGGTGATGAGCGGAGAGGTGACTGCTGGGACATTATACAGGACGGCACTGGAGGATTCTGGGTGATGAGTGGAGAGGTGACTGCTGGGACATTATACAGGACGGCTCTGGAGGATTCTGGGTGATGAGCGGAGAGGTGACTGCTGGGTCATTATACAGGACGGCTCTGGAGGATTCTGGGTGATGAGCGGAGAGGTGACTGCTGGGACATTATACAGGATGGCTCTGGAGGATTCTGGGTGATGAGCGGAGAGGTGACTGCTGGGTCATTATACAGGACGGCTCTGGAGGATTCTGGGTGATGAGCGGAGAGGTGACTGCTGGGACATTATACAGGATGGCTCTGGAGGATTCT
Organism: Dendrobates tinctorius; assembly: GCF_039654945.1. Lineage (NCBI taxonomy): Eukaryota > Metazoa > Chordata > Amphibia > Anura > Dendrobatidae > Dendrobates > Dendrobates tinctorius. The sequence goes on from NW_027361847.1 coordinate 2,610,697, forward strand.
GGGTGATGAGAGGAGAGGTGACTGCTGGGACATTATACAGGACGGCTCTGGAGGATTCTGGGTGATGAGAGGAGAGGTGACTGCTGGGACATTATACAGGACTGGAGGATTCTGGGTGATGAGCGGAGAGGTGACTGCTGGGACATTATACAGGACGGCACTGGAGGATTCTGGGTGATGAGCGGAGAGATGACTGCTGGGACATTATACAGGACGGCACTGGAGGATTCTGGGTGATGAGCGGAGAGGTGACTGCTGGGACATTATACAGGACGGCTCTGGAGGATTCTGGGTGATGAGCGGAGAGGTGACTGCTGGGACATTATACAGGACGGCACTGGAGGATTCTGGGTGATGAGTGGAGAGGTGACTGCTGGGAAATTATACAGGACTGCACTGGAGGATTCTGGGTGATGAGTGGAGAGGTGACTGCTGGGTCATTATACAGGACGGCACTGGAGGATTCTGGGTGATGAGTGGAGAGGTGACTGCTGGGACATTATACAGGATGGCTCTGGAGGATTCTGGGTGATGAGAGGAGAGGTGACTGCTGGGACATTATACAGGACGGCACTGGAGGATTCTGGGTGATGAGCGGAGAGGTGACTGCTGGGTCATTATACAGGACGGCACTGGGGGATTCTGGGTGATGAGCGGAGAGGTGACTGCTGGGACATACAGGACGGCACTGGGGGTTTCTGGGTGATGAGCGTAGAGGTGACTGCTGGGTCATTATACAGGACGGCTCTGGAGGATTCTGGGTGATGAGAGGAGAGGTGACTGCTGGGACATTATACAGGACTGGAGGATTCTGGGTGATGAGGGGAGAGGTGACTGCTGGGACATTATACAGGACGGCACTGGAGGATTCTGAGTGATGAGCGGAGAGGTGACTGCTGGGACATTATACAGGACGGCTCTGGAGGATTCTGGGTGATGAGCGGAGAGGTGACTGCTGGGACATTATACAGGACGGCACTGGAGGATTCTGGGTGATGAGCGGAGAGGTGACTGCTGGGACATTATACAGGACGGCACTGGAGGATTCTGGGTGATGAGCGGAGAGGTGACTGCTGGGACATTATACAGGACTGCTCTGGAGGATTCTGGGTGATGAGCGGAGAGGTGACTGCTGGGACATTATACAGGAGGGCACTGGAGGATTCTGGGTGATGAGCGGAGAGGTGACTGCTGGGACATTGTACAGGACGGCACTGGAGAATTCTAGGTGATGAGCGGAGAGGTGACTGCTGGGACATTATACAGGAGGGCACTGGAGGATTCTGGGTGATGAGCGGAGAGGTGACTGCTGGAACATTATACAGGACGGCACTGGAGGATTCTGGGTGATGAGCGGAGAGTTGACTGCTGGGACATTATACAGGAGGGCAATGAAGGATTCTGGGTGATGAGCGGAGAGGTGACTGCTGGGACATTATACAGGATGGCACTGGAGGATTCTGGGTGATGAGAGGAGAGGTGACTGCTGGGACATTATACAGGACTGGAGGATTCTGGGTGATGAGCGGAGAGGTGACTGCTGGGACATTATACAGTACTGGAGGATTCTGGGTGATGAGCGGAGAGGTGACTGCTGGGACATTATACAGGACAGCACTGGAGGATTCTGGGTGACGAGCGGAGAGGTGACTGCTGGGACATTATACAGGAGGGCACTGGAGGATTCTGGGTGATGAGCAGAGAGTTGACTGCTGGGACATTATACAGGACAGCTCTGGAGGATTCTGGGTGATGAGCGGAGAGGTGACTGCTGGGACATTATACAGGACGGCACTGGAGGATTCTGGGTGATGAGCGGAGAGGTGACTGCTGGGACATTATACAGGACGGCACTGGAGGATTCTGGGTGATGAGCGGAGAGGTGACTGCTGGGACATTATACAGGATGGCACTGGAGGATTCTGGGTGATGAGAGGAGAGGTGACTGCTGGGACATTATACAGGACTGGAGGATTCTGGGTGATGAGCGGAGAGGTGACTGCTGGGACATTATACAGTACTGGAGGATTCTGGGTGATGAGCTGAGAGGTGACTGCTGGGACATTATACAGGACGGCACTGGAGGATTCTGGGTGATGAGCAGAGAGTTGACTGCTGGGACATTATACAGGACGGCACTGGGGGATTCTGGGTGATGAAAGGAGAGATGACTGCTGGGACATTATACAGTACTGGAGGATTCTGGGTGATGAGCTGAGAGGTGACTGCTGGGACATTATACAGGAGGGCACTGGAGGATTCTGGATGATGAGCGGAGAGGAGACTGCTGGGACATTATACAGGACGGCACTGGAGGATTCTGGGTCCTGAGAGAAGAGGTGACTGCTGGGACATTATACAGGACGGCACTGGAGGATTCTGGGTGATGAAAGGAGAGATGACTGCTGGGACATTATACAGGACGGCACTGGAGGATTCTGGGTGATGAGCGGAGAGGTGACTGCTGGGACATTATACAGGACAGCACTGGAGGATTCTGGGTGATGAGAGGAGAGATGACTGCTGGGACATTATACAGGATGGCACTGGAGGATTCTGGGTGATGAGCGGAGAGGTGACTGCTGGGACATTACACAGGACAGCACTGGAGGATTCTGGGTGATGAAAGGAGAGATGACTGCTGGGACATTATACAGGACGGCACTGGAGGATTCTGGGTGATGAAAGGAGAGATGACTGCTGGGACATTATACAGGACGGCACTGGAGAATTCTAGGTGATGAGCGGAGAGGTGACTGCTGGGACATTATACAGGACGGCACTGGAGGATTCTGGGTGATGAGCGGAGAGGTGACTGCTGGGACATTATACAGGACGGCACTGGAGGATTCTGGGTGATGAACGGAGAGATGACTGCTGGGACATTATACAGGACGGCACTGGAGGATTCTGGGTGATGAGCGGAGAGATGACTGCTGGGACATTATACAGGACGGCACTGGAGGATTCTGGGTGATGAGCGGAGAGGTGACTGCTGGGACATTATACAGGACGGCACTGGAGGATTCTGGGTGATGACCGGAGAGGTGACTGCTGGGACATTATACAGGACGGCACTGGAGGATTCTGGGTGATGAGCGGAGAGGTGACTGCTGGGACATTATACAGGACGGCACTGGACGATTCTGGGTGATGAGCGGAGAGGTGACTGCTGGGACATTATACAGGACGGCACTGGAGGATTCTGGGTGATGAGCGGAGAGATGACTGCTGGGACATTATACAGGACGGCACTGGAGGATTCTGGGTGATGAGCGGAGAGGTGACTGCTGGGACATTATACAGGACGGCACTGGAGGATTCTGGGTGATGAGCGGAGAGGTGACTGCTGGGACATTATACAGTACTGGAGGATTCTGGGTGATGAGCGGAGAGGTGACTGCTGGGACATTATACAGGACGGCACTGGGGGATTCTGGGTGATGAGAGGAGAGGTGACTGCTGGGACATTATACAGGACGGCACTGGAGGATTCTGGGTGACGAGCGGAGAGGTGACTGCTGGGACATTATACAGGAGGGTACTGGAGGATTCTGGGTGATGAGCGGAGAGGTGACTGCTGGGACATTATACAGGAGGGCACTGGAGGATTCTGGGTGATGAGCGGAGAGGTGACTGCTGGGACATTATACAGGACGGCACTGGAGGATTCTGGGTGATGAGCGGAGAGTTGACTGCTGGGACATTATACAGGACGGCACTGGAGGATTCTGGGTGATGAGAGGAGAGGTGACTGCTGGGACATTATACAGGACTGGAGGATTCTGGGTGATGAGCGGAGAGGTGACTGCTGGGACATTATACAGGATGGCACTGGAGGATTCTGGGTGATGAGAGGAGAGGTGACTGCTGGGACATTATACAGGATGGCACTGGAGGATTCTGGGTGATGAGAGGAGAGGTGACTGCTGGGACATTATACAGGACTGGAGGATTCTGGGTGATGAGCGGAGAGGTGACTGCTGGGACATTATACAGTACTGGAGGATTCTGGGTGATGAGCGGAGAGGTGACTGCTGGGACATTATACAGGACAGCACTGGAGGATTCTGGGTGACGAGCGGAGAGGTGACTGCTGGGACATTATACAGGAGGGCACTGGAGGATTCTGGGTGATGAGCAGAGAGTTGACTGCTGGGACATTATACAGGACAGCTCTGGAGGATTCTGGGTGATGAGCGGAGAGGTGACTGCTGGGACATTATACAGGACGGCACTGGAGGATTCTGGGTGATGAGCGGAGAGGTGACTGCTGGGACATTATACAGGACGGCACTGGAGGATTCTGGGTGATGAGCGGAGAGGTGACTGCTGGGACATTATACGGGACTGGAGGATTCTGGGTGATGAGCGGAGAGGAGACTGCTGGGACATTATACAGTACTGGAGGATTCTGGGTGATGAGCTGAGAGGTGACTGCTGGGACATTATACAGGACTGCACTGGAGGATTCTGGGTGATGAGCGGAGAGGTGACTGCTGGGACATTATACAGTACTAGAGGATTCTGGGTGATGAGCTGAGAGGTGACTGCTGGGACATTATACAGGACAGCACTGGAGGATTCTGGGTGACGAGCCGAGAGGTGACTGCTGGGACATTATACAGGAGGGCACTGGAGGATTCTGGGTGATGAGCAGAGAGTTGACTGCTGGGACATTATACAGGACGGCACTGGGGGATTCTGGGTGATGAAAGGAGAGATGACTGCTGGGAGATTATACAGGACGGCACTGGAGGATTCTGGGTGATGAGCTGAGAGGTGACTGCTGGGACATTATACAGGAGGGCACTGGAGGATTCTGGGTGATGAGCGGAGAGGAGACTGCTGGGACATTATACAGGACGGCACTGGAGGATTCTGGGTGATGAGAGAAGAGGTGACTGCTGGGACATTATACAGGACGGCACTGGAGGATTCTGGGTGATGAAAGGAGAGATGACTGCTGGGACATTATACAGGACGGCACTGGAGGATTCTGGGTGATGAAAGGAGAGATGACTGCTGGGACATTATACAGGACGGCACTGGAGGATTCTGGGTGATGAAAGGAGAGATGACTGCTGGGACATTATACAGGACGGCACTGGAGGATTCTGGGTGATGAGCGGAGAGGTGACTGCTGGGACATTATACAGGACGGCACTGGAGGATTCTGGGTGATGAGAGGAGAGGTGACTGCTGGGATATTATACAGGACAGCACTGGAGGATTCTGGGTGATGAGCGGAGAGGTGACTGCTGGGACATTACACAGGACAGCACTGGAGGATTCTGGGTGATGAAAGGAGAGATGACTGCTGGGACATTATACAGGACGGCACTGGAGGATTCTGGGTGATGAAAGGAGAGATGACTGCTGGGACATTATACAGGACGGCACTGGAGAATTCTAGGTGATGAGCGGAGAGGTGACTGCTGGGACATTATACAGGACGGCACTGGAGGATTCTGGGTGATGAAAGGAGAGATGACTGCTGGGACATTATACAGGACGGCACTGGAGGATTCTGGGTGATGAGCGGAGAGGTGACTGCTGGGACATTATACAGGACGGCACTGGAGGATTCTGGGTGATGAAAGGAGAGATGACTGCTGGGACATTATACAGGACGGCACTGGAGGATTCTGGGTGATGAAAGGAGAGATGACTGCTGGGACATTATACAGGACGGCACTGGAGGATTCTGGGTGATGAGCGGAGAGGTGACTGCTGGGACATTATACAGGACGACACTGGAGGATTCTGGGTGATGAGCGGAGAGGTGACTGCTGGGACATTATACAGGACGGCACTGGAGGATTCTGGGTGATGAGCGGAGAGGTGACTGCTGGGACATTATACAGGACTGGAGGATTCTGGGTGATGAGCGGAGAGGTGACTGCTGGGACATTATACAGGAGGGAACTGGAGGATTCTGGGTGATGAGCGGAGAGGTGACTGCTGGGACATTATACAGGACGGCACTGGAGGATTCTGGGTGATGAGCGGAGAGGTGACTGCTGGGACATTATACAGGAGGGAACTGGACGATTCTGGGTGATGAGCGGAGAGGTGACTGCTGGGACATTATACAGGACGGCACTGGAGGATTCTGGGTGATGAGCGGAGAGATGACTGCTGGGACATTATACAGGACGGCACTGGAGGATTCTGGGTGATGAGCGGAGAGATGACTGCTGGGACATTATACAGGACGGCACTGGAGGATTCTGGGTGATGAGCGGAGAGGTGACTGCTGGGACATTATATAGGACGGCACTGGAGGATTCTGGGTGATGAGCGGAGAGGTGACTGCTGGGACATTATACAGTACTGGAGGATTCTGGGTGATGAGCGGAGAGGTGACTGCTGGGACATTATACAGGACGGCACTGGGGGATTCTGGGTGATGAGAGGAGAGGTGACTGCTGGGACATTATACAGGACGGCACTGGAGGATTCTGGGTGACGAGCGGAGAGGTGACTGCTGGGACATTATACAGAAGGGCACTGGAGGATTCTGGGTGATGAGCGGAGAGGTGACTGCTGGGACATTATACAGGACAGCTCTGGAGGATTCTGGGTGATGAGTGGATAGTTGACTGCTGGGACATTATACAGGAGGGCACTGGAGGATTCTGGGTGATGAGAGGAGAGGTGACTGCTGGGACATTATACAGGACGGCACTGGAGGATTCTGGGTGATGAGCAGAGAGTTGACTGCTGGGACATTATACAGGATGGCACTGGAGGATTCTGGGTGATGAGAGGAGAGGTGACTGCTGGGACATTATACAGGACTGGAGGATTCTGTCTGATGAGCGGAGAGGTGACTGCTGGGACATTATACAGGACAGCACTGGAGGATTCTGGGTGACGAGCGGAGAGGTGACTGCTGGGACATTATACAGGAGGGCACTGGAGGATTCTGGGTGATGAGCGGAGAGGTGACTGCTGGGACATTATACAGGACGGCTCTGGAGGATTCTGGGTGATGAGCGGAGAGGTGACTGCTGGGACATTATACAGGACGGCACTGGAGGATTCTGGGTGATGAGAGGAGAGGTGACAGCTGGGACATTATACAGGACGGCACTGGAGGATTCTGGGTGATGAGCAGAGAGTTGACTGCTGGGACATTATACAGGATGGCACTGGAGGATTCTGGGTGATGAGAGGAGAGGTGACTGCTGGGACATTATACAGGACTGCACTGGAGGATTCTGGGTGATGAGAGGAGAGGTGACTGCTGGGACATTATACAGTACTTGAGGATTCTGGGTGATGAACGGAGAGGTGACTGCTGGGACATTATACAGGACAGCACTGGAGGATTCTGGGTGATGAGCGGAGAGGTGACTGCTGGGACATTATACAGGATGGCACTGCAGGATTCTGGGTGATGAGAGGAGAGGTGACTGCTGGGACATTATACAGGACTGGAGGATTCTGGGTGATGAGCGGAGAGGTGACTGCTGGGACATTATACAGGACAGCACTGGAGGATTCTGGGTGATGAGCAGAGAGTTGACTGCTGGGACATTATACAGGACAGCACTGGAGGATTCTGGGTGATGAGCAGAGAGGTGACTGCTGGGACATTATACAGGACGGCACTGGAGGATTCTGGGTGACGAGCGGAGAGGTGACTGCTGGGACATTATACAGGAGGGCAATGAAGGATTCTGGGTGACGAGCGGAGAGGTGACTGCTGGGACATTATACAGGACGGCACTGGAGGATTCTGGGTGACGAGCGGAGAGGTGACTGCTGGGACATTATACAGGAGGGCAATGAAGGATTCTGGGTGACGAGCGGAGAGGTGACTGCTGGGACATTATACAGGACGGCACTGGAGGATTCTGGGTGATGAGAGGAGAGGAGACTGCTGGGACATTATACAGGACTGGAGGATTCTGGGTGATGAGCGGAGAGGTGACTGCTGGGACATTATACAGGACTGGAGGATTCTGGGTGACGAGCGGAGAGGTGACTGCTGGGACATTATACAGGATGGCACTGCAGGATTCTGGGTGATGAGAGGAGAGGTGACTGCTGGGACATTATACAGGACTGGAGGATTCTGGGTGATGAGCGGTGAGGTGACTGCTGGGACATTATACAGGTCTGGAGGATTCTGGGTGATGAGCGGAGAGGTGACTGCTGGGACATTATACAGGATGGCACTGCAGGATTCTGGGTGATGAGAGGAGAGGTGACTGCTGGGACATTATACAGGACGGCACTGGAGGATTCTGGGTGATGAGAGGAGAGGTGACTGCTGGGACATTATACAGGACAGCACTGAAGGATTCTGGGTGATGAGCGGAGAGGTGACTGCTGGGACATTATACAGGACGACACTGGAGGATTCTGGGTGATGAGAGGAGAGGTGACTGCTGGGACATTATACAGGACTGGAGGATTCTGGGTGATGAGCGGAGAGGTGACTGCTGGGACATTATACAGGAGAGCACTGGAGGATTCTGGGTGATGAGCAGAGAGTTGACTGCTGGGACGTTATACAGGACAGCACTGGAGGATTCTGGGTGATGAGCGGAGAGGTGACTGCTGGGACATTATACAGGAGGGCAATGAAGGATTCTGGGTGATGAGAGGAGAGGTGACTGCTGGGACATTATACAGGAGGGCAATGAAGGATTCTGGGTGATGAGCGGAGAGGTGACTGCTGGGACATTATACAGGACGGCACTTGGGGATTCTGGGTGATGAGCGGAGAGGTGACTGCTGGGACATTATACAGGAGGGCAATGAAGGATTCTGGGTGATGAGAGGAGAGGTGACTGCTGGGACATTATACAGGAGGGCAATGAAGGATTCTGGGTGATGAGTGGAGAGGTGACTGCTGGGACATTATACAGGACGGCACTGCAGGATTCTGGGTGATGAGAGGAGAGGTGACTGCTGGGACATTATACAGGATGGCACTGGAGGATTCTGGGTGATGAGCAGAGAGGTGACTGCTGGGACATTATACAGGAGGGCAATGAAGGATTCTGGGTGATGAGCGGAGAGGTGACTGCTGGGACATTATACAGGACGGCACTGGAGGATTCTGGGTGATGAGCAGAGAGGTGACTGCTGGGACATTATACAGGAGGGCAATGAAGGATTCTGGGTGATGAGCGGAGAGGTGACTGCTGGGACATTATACAGGACGGCACTGCAGGATTCTGGGTGATGAGAGGAGAGGTGACTGCTGGGACATTATACAGGACTGGAGGATTCTGGGTGATGAGCGGAGAGGTGACTGCTGGGACATTATACAGGAGGGCAATGAAGGATTCTGGGTGATGAGAGGAGAGGTGACTGCTGGGACATTATACAGGAGGGCAATGAAGGATTCTGGGTGATGAGTGGAGAGGTGACTGCTGGGACATTATACAGGACGGCACTGCAGGATTCTGGGTGATGAGAGGAGAGGTGACTGCTGGGACATTATACAGGACTGGAGGATTCTGGGTGATGAGCGGAGAGGTGACTGCTGGGACATTATACAGGAGAGCACTGGAGGATTCTGGGTGATGAGCAGAGAGGTGACTGCTGGGACATTATACAGGACGGCACTGGAGGATTCTGGGTGATGAGCGGAGAGGTGACTGCTGGGACATTATACAGGACGGCACTGGAGGATTCTGGGTGATGAGAGGAGAGGTGACTGCTGGGACATTATACAGGATGGCACTGGAGGATTCTGGGTGATGAGCAGAGAGGTGACTGCTGGGACATTATACAGGAGGGCAATGAAGGATTCTGGGTGATGAGCGGAGAGGTGACTGCTGGGACATTATACAGGACGGCACTGGAGGATTCTGGGTGATGAGCAGAGAGGTGACTGCTGGGACATTATACAGGAGGGCAATGAAGGATTCTGGGTGATGAGCGGAGAGGTGACTGCTGGGACATTATACAGGACGGCACTGCAGGATTCTGGGTGATGAGAGGAGAGGTGACTGCTGGGACATTATACAGGACTGGAGGATTCTGGGTGATGAGAGGAGAGGTGACTGCTGGGACATTATACAGGACTGGAGGATTCTGGGTGATGAGCAGAGAATTGACTGCTGGGACGTTATACAGGACAGCACTGGAGGATTCTGGGTGATGAGTAGAGAGGTGACTGCTGGGACATTATACAGGAGGGCAATGAAGGATTCTGGGTGACGAGCGGAGAGGTGACTGCTGGGACATTATACAGGAGAGCACTGGAGGATTCTGGGTGATGAGCAGAGAGTTGACTGCTCGGACGTTATACAGGACAGCACTGGAGGATTCTGGGTGATGAGCAGAGGTGACTGCTGGGACATTATACAGGACAGCACTGGAGGATTCTGGGTGATGAGCAGAGAGGTGACTGCTGGGACATTATACAGGAGGGCAATGAAGGATTCTGGGTGATGAGCGGAGAGGTGACTGCTGGGACATTATACAGGACGGCACTTGGGGATTCTGGGTGATGAGCGGAGAGGTGACTGCTGGGACATTATACAGGACGGCACTGGAGGATTCTGGGTGATGAGCGGAGAGGTGACTGCTGGGACATTATACAGGATGGCACTGGAGGATTCTGGGTGATGAGAGGAGAGGTGACTGCTGGGACATTATACAGGACTGGAGGATTCTGGGTGATGAGCGGAGAGGTGACTGCTGGGACATTATACAGTACTGGAGGATTCTGGGTGATGAGCTGAGAGGTGACTGCTGGGACATTATACAGGACGGCACTGGAGGATTCTGGGTGATGAGCAGAGAGTTGACTGCTGGGACATTATACAGGACGGCACTGGGGGATTCTGGGTGATGAAAGGAGAGATGACTGCTGGGACATTATACAGTACTGGAGGATTCTGGGTGATGAGCTGAGAGGTGACTGCTGGGACATTATACAGGAGGGCACTGGAGGATTCTGGATGATGAGCGGAGAGGAGACTGCTGGGACATTATACAGGACGGCACTGGAGGATTCTGGGTCCTGAGAGAAGAGGTGACTGCTGGGACATTATACAGGACGGCACTGGAGGATTCTGGGTGATGAAAGGAGAGATGACTGCTGGGACATTATACAGGACGGCACTGGAGGATTCTGGGTGATGAGCGGAGAGGTGACTGCTGGGACATTATACAGGACAGCACTGGAGGATTCTGGGTGATGAGAGGAGAGATGACTGCTGGGACATTATACAGGATGGCACTGGAGGATTCTGGGTGATGAGCGGAGAGGTGACTGCTGGGACATTACACAGGACAGCACTGGAGGATTCTGGGTGATGAAAGGAGAGATGACTGCTGGGACATTATACAGGACGGCACTGGAGGATTCTGGGTGATGAAAGGAGAGATGACTGCTGGGACATTATACAGGACGGCACTGGAGAATTCTAGGTGATGAGCGGAGAGGTGACTGCTGGGACATTATACAGGACGGCACTGGAGGATTCTGGGTGATGAGCGGAGAGGTGACTGCTGGGACATTATACAGGACGGCACTGGAGGATTCTGGGTGATGAACGGAGAGATGACTGCTGGGACATTATACAGGACGGCACTGGAGGATTCTGGGTGATGAGCGGAGAGATGACTGCTGGGACATTATACAGGACGGCACTGGAGGATTCTGGGTGATGAGCGGAGAGGTGACTGCTGGGACATTATACAGGACGGCACTGGAGGATTCTGGGTGATGACCGGAGAGGTGACTGCTGGGACATTATACAGGACGGCACTGGAGGATTCTGGGTGATGAGCGGAGAGGTGACTGCTGGGACATTATACAGGACGGCACTGGACGATTCTGGGTGATGAGCGGAGAGGTGACTGCTGGGACATTATACAGGACGGCACTGGAGGATTCTGGGTGATGAGCGGAGAGATGACTGCTGGGACATTATACAGGACGGCACTGGAGGATTCTGGGTGATGAGCGGAGAGGTGACTGCTGGGACATTATACAGGACGGCACTGGAGGATTCTGGGTGATGAGCGGAGAGGTGACTGCTGGGACATTATACAGTACTGGAGGATTCTGGGTGATGAGCGGAGAGGTGACTGCTGGGACATTATACAGGACGGCACTGGGGGATTCTGGGTGATGAGAGGAGAGGTGACTGCTGGGACATTATACAGGACGGCACTGGAGGATTCTGGGTGACGAGCGGAGAGGTGACTGCTGGGACATTATACAGGAGGGTACTGGAGGATTCTGGGTGATGAGCGGAGAGGTGACTGCTGGGACATTATACAGGAGGGCACTGGAGGATTCTGGGTGATGAGCGGAGAGGTGACTGCTGGGACATTATACAGGACGGCACTGGAGGATTCTGGGTGATGAGCGGAGAGTTGACTGCTGGGACATTATACAGGACGGCACTGGAGGATTCTGGGTGATGAGAGGAGAGGTGACTGCTGGGACATTATACAGGACTGGAGGATTCTGGGTGATGAGCGGAGAGGTGACTGCTGGGACATTATACAGGATGGCACTGGAGGATTCTGGGTGATGAGAGGAGAGGTGACTGCTGGGACATTATACAGGATGGCACTGGAGGATTCTGGGTGATGAGAGGAGAGGTGACTGCTGGGACATTATACAGGACTGGAGGATTCTGGGTGATGAGCGGAGAGGTGACTGCTGGGACATTATACAGTACTGGAGGATTCTGGGTGATGAGCGGAGAGGTGACTGCTGGGACATTATACAGGACAGCACTGGAGGATTCTGGGTGACGAGCGGAGAGGTGACTGCTGGGACATTATACAGGAGGGCACTGGAGGATTCTGGGTGATGAGCAGAGAGTTGACTGCTGGGACATTATACAGGACAGCTCTGGAGGATTCTGGGTGATGAGCGGAGAGGTGACTGCTGGGACATTATACAGGACGGCACTGGAGGATTCTGGGTGATGAGCGGAGAGGTGACTGCTGGGACATTATACAGGACGGCACTGGAGGATTCTGGGTGATGAGCGGAGAGGTGACTGCTGGGACATTATACGGGACTGGAGGATTCTGGGTGATGAGCGGAGAGGAGACTGCTGGGACATTATACAGTACTGGAGGATTCTGGGTGATGAGCTGAGAGGTGACTGCTGGGACATTATACAGGACTGCACTGGAGGATTCTGGGTGATGAGCGGAGAGGTGACTGCTGGGACATTATACAGTACTAGAGGATTCTGGGTGATGAGCTGAGAGGTGACTGCTGGGACATTATACAGGACAGCACTGGAGGATTCTGGGTGACGAGCCGAGAGGTGACTGCTGGGACATTATACAGGAGGGCACTGGAGGATTCTGGGTGATGAGCAGAGAGTTGACTGCTGGGACATTATACAGGACGGCACTGGGGGATTCTGGGTGATGAAAGGAGAGATGACTGCTGGGAGATTATACAGGACGGCACTGGAGGATTCTGGGTGATGAGCTGAGAGGTGACTGCTGGGACATTATACAGGAGGGCACTGGAGGATTCTGGGTGATGAGCGGAGAGGAGACTGCTGGGACATTATACAGGACGGCACTGGAGGATTCTGGGTGATGAGAGAAGAGGTGACTGCTGGGACATTATACAGGACGGCACTGGAGGATTCTGGGTGATGAAAGGAGAGATGACTGCTGGGACATTATACAGGACGGCACTGGAGGATTCTGGGTGATGAAAGGAGAGATGACTGCTGGGACATTATACAGGACGGCACTGGAGGATTCTGGGTGATGAAAGGAGAGATGACTGCTGGGACATTATACAGGACGGCACTGGAGGATTCTGGGTGATGAGCGGAGAGGTGACTGCTGGGACATTATACAGGACGGCACTGGAGGATTCTGGGTGATGAGAGGAGAGGTGACTGCTGGGATATTATACAGGACAGCACTGGAGGATTCTGGGTGATGAGCGGAGAGGTGACTGCTGGGACATTACACAGGACAGCACTGGAGGATTCTGGGTGATGAAAGGAGAGATGACTGCTGGGACATTATACAGGACGGCACTGGAGGATTCTGGGTGATGAAAGGAGAGATGACTGCTGGGACATTATACAGGACGGCACTGGAGAATTCTAGGTGATGAGCGGAGAGGTGACTGCTGGGACATTATACAGGACGGCACTGGAGGATTCTGGGTGATGAAAGGAGAGATGACTGCTGGGACATTATACAGGACGGCACTGGAGGATTCTGGGTGATGAGCGGAGAGGTGACTGCTGGGACATTATACAGGACGGCACTGGAGGATTCTGGGTGATGAAAGGAGAGATGACTGCTGGGACATTATACAGGACGGCACTGGAGGATTCTGGGTGATGAAAGGAGAGATGACTGCTGGGACATTATACAGGACGGCACTGGAGGATTCTGGGTGATGAGCGGAGAGGTGACTGCTGGGACATTATACAGGACGACACTGGAGGATTCTGGGTGATGAGCGGAGAGGTGACTGCTGGGACATTATACAGGACGGCACTGGAGGATTCTGGGTGATGAGCGGAGAGGTGACTGCTGGGACATTATACAGGACTGGAGGATTCTGGGTGATGAGCGGAGAGGTGACTGCTGGGACATTATACAGGAGGGAACTGGAGGATTCTGGGTGATGAGCGGAGAGGTGACTGCTGGGACATTATACAGGACGGCACTGGAGGATTCTGGGTGATGAGCGGAGAGGTGACTGCTGGGACATTATACAGGAGGGAACTGGACGATTCTGGGTGATGAGCGGAGAGGTGACTGCTGGGACATTATACAGGACGGCACTGGAGGATTCTGGGTGATGAGCGGAGAGATGACTGCTGGGACATTATACAGGACGGCACTGGAGGATTCTGGGTGATGAGCGGAGAGATGACTGCTGGGACATTATACAGGACGGCACTGGAGGATTCTGGGTGATGAGCGGAGAGGTGACTGCTGGGACATTATATAGGACGGCACTGGAGGATTCTGGGTGATGAGCGGAGAGGTGACTGCTGGGACATTATACAGTACTGGAGGATTCTGGGTGATGAGCGGAGAGGTGACTGCTGGGACATTATACAGGACGGCACTGGGGGATTCTGGGTGATGAGAGGAGAGGTGACTGCTGGGACATTATACAGGACGGCACTGGAGGATTCTGGGTGACGAGCGGAGAGGTGACTGCTGGGACATTATACAGAAGGGCACTGGAGGATTCTGGGTGATGAGCGGAGAGGTGACTGCTGGGACATTATACAGGACAGCTCTGGAGGATTCTGGGTGATGAGTGGATAGTTGACTGCTGGGACATTATACAGGAGGGCACTGGAGGATTCTGGGTGATGAGAGGAGAGGTGACTGCTGGGACATTATACAGGACGGCACTGGAGGATTCTGGGTGATGAGCAGAGAGTTGACTGCTGGGACATTATACAGGATGGCACTGGAGGATTCTGGGTGATGAGAGGAGAGGTGACTGCTGGGACATTATACAGGACTGGAGGATTCTGTCTGATGAGCGGAGAGGTGACTGCTGGGACATTATACAGGACAGCACTGGAGGATTCTGGGTGACGAGCGGAGAGGTGACTGCTGGGACATTATACAGGAGGGCACTGGAGGATTCTGGGTGATGAGCGGAGAGGTGACTGCTGGGACATTATACAGGACGGCTCTGGAGGATTCTGGGTGATGAGCGGAGAGGTGACTGCTGGGACATTATACAGGACGGCACTGGAGGATTCTGGGTGATGAGAGGAGAGGTGACAGCTGGGACATTATACAGGACGGCACTGGAGGATTCTGGGTGATGAGCAGAGAGTTGACTGCTGGGACATTATACAGGATGGCACTGGAGGATTCTGGGTGATGAGAGGAGAGGTGACTGCTGGGACATTATACAGGACTGCACTGGAGGATTCTGGGTGATGAGAGGAGAGGTGACTGCTGGGACATTATACAGTACTTGAGGATTCTGGGTGATGAACGGAGAGGTGACTGCTGGGACATTATACAGGACAGCACTGGAGGATTCTGGGTGATGAGCGGAGAGGTGACTGCTGGGACATTATACAGGATGGCACTGCAGGATTCTGGGTGATGAGAGGAGAGGTGACTGCTGGGACATTATACAGGACTGGAGGATTCTGGGTGATGAGCGGAGAGGTGACTGCTGGGACATTATACAGGACAGCACTGGAGGATTCTGGGTGATGAGCAGAGAGTTGACTGCTGGGACATTATACAGGACAGCACTGGAGGATTCTGGGTGATGAGCAGAGAGGTGACTGCTGGGACATTATACAGGACGGCACTGGAGGATTCTGGGTGACGAGCGGAGAGGTGACTGCTGGGACATTATACAGGAGGGCAATGAAGGATTCTGGGTGACGAGCGGAGAGGTGACTGCTGGGACATTATACAGGACGGCACTGGAGGATTCTGGGTGACGAGCGGAGAGGTGACTGCTGGGACATTATACAGGAGGGCAATGAAGGATTCTGGGTGACGAGCGGAGAGGTGACTGCTGGGACATTATACAGGACGGCACTGGAGGATTCTGGGTGATGAGAGGAGAGGAGACTGCTGGGACATTATACAGGACTGGAGGATTCTGGGTGATGAGCGGAGAGGTGACTGCTGGGACATTATACAGGACTGGAGGATTCGGGGTGACGAGCGGAGAGGTGACTGCTGGGACATTATACAGGATGGCACTGCAGGATTCTGGGTGATGAGAGGAGAGGTGACTGCTGGGACATTATACAGGACTGGAGGATTCTGGGTGATGAGCGGTGAGGTGACTGCTGGGACATTATACAGGTCTGGAGGATTCTGGGTGATGAGCGGAGAGGTGACTGCTGGGACATTATACAGGATGGCACTGCAGGATTCTGGGTGATGAGAGGAGAGGTGACTGCTGGGACATTATACAGGACGGCACTGGAGGATTCTGGGTGATGAGAGGAGAGGTGACTGCTGGGACATTATACAGGACAGCACTGAAGGATTCTGGGTGATGAGCGGAGAGGTGACTGCTGGGACATTATACAGGACGACACTGGAGGATTCTGGGTGATGAGAGGAGAGGTGACTGCTGGGACATTATACAGGACTGGAGGATTCTGGGTGATGAGCGGAGAGGTGACTGCTGGGACATTATACAGGAGAGCACTGGAGGATTCTGGGTGATGAGCAGAGAGTTGACTGCTGGGACGTTATACAGGACAGCACTGGAGGATTCTGGGTGATGAGCGGAGAGGTGACTGCTGGGACATTATACAGGAGGGCAATGAAGGATTCTGGGTGATGAGAGGAGAGGTGACTGCTGGGACATTATACAGGAGGGCAATGAAGGATTCTGGGTGATGAGCGGAGAGGTGACTGCTGGGACATTATACAGGACGGCACTTGGGGATTCTGGGTGATGAGCGGAGAGGTGACTGCTGGGACATTATACAGGAGGGCAATGAAGGATTCTGGGTGATGAGAGGAGAGGTGACTGCTGGGACATTATACAGGAGGGCAATGAAGGATTCTGGGTGATGAGTGGAGAGGTGACTGCTGGGACATTATACAGGACGGCACTGCAGGATTCTGGGTGATGAGAGGAGAGGTGACTGCTGGGACATTATACAGGATGGCACTGGAGGATTCTGGGTGATGAGCAGAGAGGTGACTGCTGGGACATTATACAGGAGGGCAATGAAGGATTCTGGGTGATGAGCGGAGAGGTGACTGCTGGGACATTATACAGGACGGCACTGGAGGATTCTGGGTGATGAGCAGAGAGGTGACTGCTGGGACATTATACAGGAGGGCAATGAAGGATTCTGGGTGATGAGCGGAGAGGTGACTGCTGGGACATTATACAGGACGGCACTGCAGGATTCTGGGTGATGAGAGGAGAGGTGACTGCTGGGACATTATACAGGACTGGAGGATTCTGGGTGATGAGCGGAGAGGTGACTGCTGGGACATTATACAGGAGGGCAATGAAGGATTCTGGGTGATGAGAGGAGAGGTGACTGCTGGGACATTATACAGGAGGGCAATGAAGGATTCTGGGTGATGAGTGGAGAGGTGACTGCTGGGACATTATACAGGACGGCACTGCAGGATTCTGGGTGATGAGAGGAGAGGTGACTGCTGGGACATTATACAGGACTGGAGGATTCTGGGTGATGAGCGGAGAGGTGACTGCTGGGACATTATACAGGAGAGCACTGGAGGATTCTGGGTGATGAGCAGAGAGGTGACTGCTGGGACATTATACAGGACGGCACTGGAGGATTCTGGGTGATGAGCGGAGAGGTGACTGCTGGGACATTATACAGGACGGCACTGGAGGATTCTGGGTGATGAGAGGAGAGGTGACTGCTGGGACATTATACAGGATGGCACTGGAGGATTCTGGGTGATGAGCAGAGAGGTGACTGCTGGGACATTATACAGGAGGGCAATGAAGGATTCTGGGTGATGAGCGGAGAGGTGACTGCTGGGACATTATACAGGACGGCACTGGAGGATTCTGGGTGATGAGCAGAGAGGTGACTGCTGGGACATTATACAGGAGGGCAATGAAGGATTCTGGGTGATGAGCGGAGAGGTGACTGCTGGGACATTATACAGGACGGCACTGCAGGATTCTGGGTGATGAGAGGAGAGGTGACTGCTGGGACATTATACAGGACTGGAGGATTCTGGGTGATGAGAGGAGAGGTGACTGCTGGGACATTATACAGGACTGGAGGATTCTGGGTGATGAGCAGAGAATTGACTGCTGGGACGTTATACAGGACAGCACTGGAGGATTCTGGGTGATGAGTAGAGAGGTGACTGCTGGGACATTATACAGGAGGGCAATGAAGGATTCTGGGTGACGAGCGGAGAGGTGACTGCTGGGACATTATACAGGAGAGCACTGGAGGATTCTGGGTGATGAGCAGAGAGTTGACTGCTCGGACGTTATACAGGACAGCACTGGAGGATTCTGGGTGATGAGCAGAGGTGACTGCTGGGACATTATACAGGACAGCACTGGAGGATTCTGGGTGATGAGCAGAGAGGTGACTGCTGGGACATTATACAGGAGGGCAATGAAGGATTCTGGGTGATGAGCGGAGAGGTGACTGCTGGGACATTATACAGGACGGCACTTGGGGATTCTGGGTGATGAGCGGAGAGGTGACTGCTGGGACATTATACAGGACGGCACTTGGGGATTCTGGGTGATGAGCTGAGAGGTGACTGCTGGGACATTATACAGGACGGCACTTGGGGATTCTGGGTGATGAGCGGAGAGGTGACTGCTGGGACATTATACAGGACGGCACTGGAGGATTCTGGGTGACGAGCGGAGAGGTGACTGCTGGGACATTATACAGGACGGCACTGGAGGATTCTGGGTGATGAGCGGAGAGGTGACTGCTGGGACATTTATACAGGATGGCACTGGCGGATTCTGGGTGATGAGAGGAGAGGTGACTGCTGGGACATTATACAGGACAGCACTGGAGGATTCTGGGTGATGAGCGGAGAGGTGACTGCTGGGAAATTATACAGGACGGCACTGGAGGATTCTGGGTGATGAGAGGAGAGGTGACTGCTGGGACATTATACAGGACGGCACTGGAGGATTCTGGGTGATGAGCGGAGAGGTGACTGCTGGGACATTATACAGGATGGCACTGGAGGATTCTGGGTGATGAGCGGAGAGGTGACTGCTGGGACATTATACAGGACGGCACTGGAGGATTCTGGGTGATGAGCGGAGAGGTGACTGCTGGGACATTATACAGGACGGCACTGGAGGATTCTGGGTGATGAGCGGAGAGGTGACTGCTGGGACATTATACAGGACTGGAGGATTCTGGGTGATGAGCGGAGAGGTGACTGCTGGGACATTATACAGGAGGGCAATGAAGGATTCTGGGTGACGAGCGGAGAGGTGACTGCTGGGACATTATACAGGACGGCACTGGAGGATTCTGGGTGATGAGCGGAGAGGTGACTGCTGGGACATTATACAGGACTGGAGGATTCTGGGTGATGAGCGGAGAGGTGACTGTTGGGACATTATACAGGAGGGCAATGAAGGATTCTGGGTGACGAGCGGAGAGGTGACTGCTGGGACATTATACAGGACGGCACTGCAGGATTCTGGGTGATGAGAGGAGAGGTGACTGCTGGGACATTATACAGGACTGGAGGATTCTGGGTGATGAGCGGAGAGGTGACTGCTGGGACATTATACAGTACTGGAGGATTCTGGGTGATGAACGGAGAGGTGACTGCTGGGACATTATACAGGACAGCACTGGAGGATTCTGGGTGATGAGCGGAGAGGTGACTGCTGGGACATTATACAGGACGGCACTGGAGGATTCTGGGTGATGAGAGGAGAGGTGACTGCTGGGACATTATACAGGACTGGAGGATTCTGGGTGATGAGCGGAGAGGTGACTGCTGGGACATTATACAGGATGGCACTGGAGGATTCTGGGTGATGAGCGGAGAGGTGACTGCTGGGACATTATACAGGACAGCACTGGAGGATTCTGGGTGATGAGAGGAGAGGTGACTGCTGGGACATTATACAGGACTGGAGGATTCTGGGTGATGAGTGGAGAGGTGACTGCTGGGACATTATACAGGACAGCACTGGAGGATTCTGGGTGATGAGAGGAGAGGTGACTGCTGGGACATTATACAGGACTAGAGGATTCTGGGTGATAAGCGGAGAGGTGACTGCTGGGACATTATACAGGATGGCACTGGAGGATTCTGGGTGATGAGCGGAGAGGTGACTGCTGGGACATTATACAGGATGGCACTGGAGGATTCCGGGTGATGAGAGGAGAGGTGACTGCTGGGACATTATACAGGACTGGAGGATTCTGGGTGATGAGCGGAGAGGTGACTGCTGGGACATTATACAGGACAGCACTGGAGGATTCTGGGTGATGAGCGGAGAGATGACTGCTGGGACATTATACAGGACGGCACTGGAGGATTCTGGGTGATGAGCGGAGAGGTGACTGCTGGGACATTATACAGGAGGGCACTGGAGGATTCTGGGTGATGAGCGGAGAGGTGACTGCTGGGACATTATTCAGCACTGGAGGATTCTGGGTGATGAGCGGAGAGGTGACTGCTGGGACATTATACAGGACAGCACTGGAGGATTCTGGGTGATGAGCGGAGAGATGACTGCTGGGACATTATACAGGAGGGCACTGGAGGATTCTGGGTGATGAGCGGAGAGGTGACTGCTGGGACATTATACAGGACGGCACTGGAGGATTCTGGGTGATGAGCGGAGAGGTGACTGCTGGGACATTATACAGGACGTCACTGGAAGATTCTGGGTGATGAGCGGAGAGATGACTGCTGGGACATTATACAGGAGGGCACTGGAGGATTCTGGGTGATGAGCGGAGAGATGACTGCTGGGACATTATACAGGAGGGCACTGGAGGATTCTGGGTGATGAGCGGAGAGGTGACTGCTGGGACATTATACAGGACGGCACTGGAGGATTCTGGGTGATGAGCGGAGAGGTGACTGCTGGGACATTATACAGGACGGCACTGGAGGATTCTGGGTGATGAGCGGAGAGGTGACTGCTGGGACATTATACAGCACTGGAGGATTCTGGGTGATGAGCGGAGAGGTGACTGCTGGGACATTATACAGGACAGCACTGGAGGATTCTGGGTGATGGGCGGAGAGGTGACTGCTGGGACATTATACAGGACGGCACTGGAGGATTCTGGGTGATGAGAGGAGAGGTGACTGCTGGGACATTATACAGGACAGCACTGGAGGATTCTGGGTGATGAGCGGAGAGGTGACTGCTGGGACATTATACAGCACTGGAGGATTCTGGGTGATGAGCGGAGAGGTGACTGCTGGGACATTATACAGCACTGGAGGATTCTGGGTGATGACGGTGTCGTTGTTGTCAGGTTCCTATAAGGTGTCAGGACGTCGCTGTCTATCTCTCCATGGAGGAGTGGGAGTATCTAGAAGGACACCAGGATCGGTACCAGGCCGTGATGATGGAGGAGCTCCGGCCTCTTACACCACGAGGTGAGCAGCGAGGCTCCTTGTTGGCTCCGGTGGATGTGATGACGTCTCTCCGGCGTCCTCCTATAATAGATGAGTTTTCTCCAGACTTCCTCTGGTTTTCTCTACATTTTCTCCGTCTGACAACAGCTTTCATTTCCCTGATTATTTTCTTCTGATCTGTGAGTCGCGGTTTCTCCGCTGTCGTCTCGTCTTCATCAGTCTTGAGTCTTCGTTCTCGGCGGCTTCTTTCAGAATTTTTCTCCTTCCTTAGAGTATCGGTCACATTTTCTCTGCAGATGTCTCGTCCTTCTGGCCATTCTCTCCTGTGAGTTCTTTCTGTCCCTAAGTCTTTTGTGGATTGTTACTCAGCAGAGTCGGGGTTAATTTACTGATTTTCCCCCTAATCCGCTGTTGCTCGTCCAGCCCCGAGAATCGGTGCTGGCTCAATGTCGTCATCAGTTGTGGTCGGCGTCCGGCTCCTCCCTCTTGGCTGACACTTGTGTCACCTTCCTTGGACTCCTCCTTCATTCTCTCTTCTTCTTTGTGACAAATCACTTTCTCCGTTCTGTGCACAAAGTCCTGGATAAATATCGGCCCCGGACCGTCCCTCAGACCTCGGGACACGAGTCGCTATGCTGACTTAAAGATGGAACGTGGTGGAGCCGATCACCCGTCAGTCTGACATGGAGGCTTTCCAGCCGTTCTCCGGCCCCGCGTCTATTCACCTCTCACTCTGCAGGCGTAGAAGCACAGAACTCTCCATACTGGAGAAGGTCCGATCACCGCACACTGCTCTCTATAGGGGGTAATTCACAGCATGGGGTACAACGCAATAAGGGAAATAAGATGTGAAAATTTCATCTTCCCAGATGCAGAGGACGGGGTCTCTAGCGCCACCTATAGGAGGCAGCAATCCTAGGAGTCAGTATCAACGTTTCCACCGCATCCTGATAAGTCAAACTGCCATGTTTGCTCTTCTTCCCTCCCCGTCTTCCATAATCCAGAACATCTTTATTTTCCGTCCTCAGATGTTTGAGTTCATGTGTTTTTTTTTCTGCAGGATGAATTGTGCATTCTACAGCTCTTTGATATCATATTAGGCTTGTATAGCGGTTTTGTTCTGTATTATTTGGCTGCATATTGGGATATCTCTGTATGTGACTGGGATTTTTTGATGCTTATTATTTGAGCACTATATGCTGGTATTATTTGGGCTCTGTGTGTTTGGTCTTTGGTGTTTGATCACTGGATATCAGTATTTGGTTTCTATTAGGGTACGTTCTCACGTTCAGGAATTGCTGCGGTTTTGCGCTGCGTATTTATGCAGCATCAAACCCGCAGCGGTCAGATGTTGCAGCATAGTGGATGGGATTTGTAGAAATCCCATGTCCATTATGAGTGCATCTGCGCCTTCGGATCCCCCGGGGACACTGACGTGCGGTGCGTCTTTCAGGACCTCAGCATGTGAATTTCTCTAGCGGAGACGCTAGTCACTACATCAGAAATTACATTGATATAAATGCGGTAAATCCACTTGGTTCAGTGAACACATGCAGATTTACCTGTGTTCAATAGAACGTAGTGAAAATACGCTGCGTCCACAGCGCTGCTACATCCGGAACGTGGGCACATACGCTTATATATGGACACTATATGTCAGCTTTATTTGGTTGGTATTATTTGAGCACTGTATATTTGTAGTTGGCATTATTTGGGCTCTTTATGTTGGTATTTGGTATTCTTCATCAATATATATTTTATTTGGTAATATTTGGGCTCTGATTATCCTTATTATTTGGGAACTGTATGTTGGCATTAGTTGGCTCTGTTTTTTTTGGGTACATAATATCTGAGCACTTTATATTTTAGCACTGTATCCAGGTATTTTTTTGTCTGTAATGTGTATTTGATCTTTTATTGTGTATTTGTTGTTTTTGTGAGGGACACCCCAGGCAGACAGGCTTCAGTTGAGGTGTCAGACTAAGCATACTGCCAGGAGCCAGCGTCGGCAGCAGGACGTTGTGCGATGAGGCGGTTTGAATTGACAACCTACCACACTGATTCAGTGTCACTCCTTCACGGGAGCCGCATTACTGCGCCGAAGTAAAACCTGGCAATCTACTGCCAGGAATACTTGATGGAGAAGTAATAGTATTAGATATAGTGCTGGAAGATGTACCCCTATGCAGGAAGACACTCAACAAGCTACTGGGGAAGAGCCGATGGTCGACCGGAGTATGAACAATGCTCCTGACACGTAAGGATCAAAGCCGCAGGTATGGTCGACAGGGCAGATCAAAAGCTGCAGAGATATCATAAAGGTTGGAATGTATGAACCATAAACCAAGGCAAACTAGACATTGTCAAAGCAGGACTCAATCCAGACATTTCTAGTCAATAGAACATTGGGTCCACTAGTTTGTCAATGATAACCGAAGAAGCAATGTCTCTTTTATGCTCCACCAAAGATTAGCCGTTACTGTCCTGAAGTACAATGCAGTCCGTGATCATCATCTCACTACGCCTACAAGGAGCGCCAATCCATGTCACATTGTACAAGTCTACTCGCCAACAACACATGCCGAGGAGGACATTTAAATATTCTACAATCAACTTCAAGAGGAAATCGGCAAGATGCCAAAACAAGACTTAGTCATTATAATGGGAGACTTGAATGCCAAAGTGGGCCTTAGCAAACATGAATCCAACCACGGATCTTTCAAAGAAAAAATTGACCATATCTGACAGGAAATTTTCTCCCAATCCCCTGATGTTTTGCACTGTTCTTCCTCTCCACCTGCATTTAGCTTACTCTTGTCTTTGAACCAGTCAAGGAAGAAGAAGTAATCAGGCTCCTGGCATCTTCTTGCCCTACTACTTGCACTAGTGACCCTATTCCCTCACATCTCCTCCAGTCCCTTTCCCCAACTGTCATAATTTGCCATACAAAAATATTCATTCTCTCTCTGGTATCTTTCCCTCATTTAAACAGCATACGTCCATTACTTAGAAAACCATCCCTTGACCAAAACTGCTGCAAACCATAGACCCGTCTCTAATCTTCCCTTAGACTATAAACTCCTGGAACACTTGGTCCACTTCCGTCTCATCCGCTATCTGTCAGATAATTCTCTTCTTAATCCTCTTCAACCTGGTTTCCGCTCTTTACACTCTACTGAAACTGCCCTCACTAAAGTCTGTACTGATCTATAGGCCCTGTCACACTAAGCGATCTCGCTAGCGAGATCGCTGATTTTGTGACACATCAGCGATCTCGCCAGCGAGATCGCTGTGTGTGACGGGGATCAGCGACCGGCCCCCCTGCCAGTTATCGCTGATCGTGCTCGAGCGGCGTGGGCCGTTTTTCGATTGCTGGTCTCCCGCTGCCCAGCGCGCATCGCTGCGTGTGGCAGCGAGAGACCAGCGATCAGCGACGCTGGTTTCCAAGGTAAACGTCGGGTATCCAGGAGTTGCGCAGCTCCTAGATACCCGTTGTTTACCTTGGAAACCAGCGTGTATGCCGGTTTCCAAGGTAAACAGCGGGTATCCAGGAGTCGCGCGTGGCTCCTGGATACCCAATGGTTACATTAGAAACCAGCGTCGCTGGTCCTGATCGCTGGGGCTGTCTAACGATCTCCCAGCAATCCCATCATGTCGGATCGCTGGGACATCGTTTAGTGTGACGGGGCCTTAACAGCTAAATCTAATGGTCCCTGTTCCCTGCTGATTCTCCTGGATCTCTGCAACATTCGACACTGTGGATCAACAGTTCTTCCTCCCTATGCTCCACTCCATCGACCTCAAGGACACAGTTTTGTCCTGGTTCTACTCCTACCTCTCTGACCACTCCTTCATTGTGTCTTTTGCTGGCCCCTTCGCCTCTTCTTTTCCCGTTACTGTTGGGATTCCTCAGGGTTCAGTCTTAGGCCCCCTCCTCTTCTTTTTGTATACTGCCCTTATTAGACAATCAGTAGATTTGGTTTCCAGTACTATCTCTATGCTGACGACACCCAATTATACACTCCTTCTCCCGATATCACGCCTGCATTATTACATATACCAGCGATTATCTTACCGCTGTCTTCAACATTAATGTCCTCCCACTATCTGAAATGCAAACTGTCAAAAACTGAACTTGTGTTTCCTCCCTCTACTAACCTACCTATGGCCGACATTGCCATTTCCTAGTGTGGTTCCACCATTACTCCCCAGCAACATGCCCGCTGTCTTGGGGTCATACTTGATTCCAAGCTTTCATTCACCCCCCACATTCGATCACTGGCTCGCTCTTGTTATCTGCACCTCAAAAAATATTTCTAGAATTCGACCTTTTCTTACTTTCGACTCTGCAAAAACTCTTACTGTTTCTCTTATTCATTCTCGTCTAGACTATTGTAACTCTCTTCTAATCGTTCTCCCTATTACCAAACTCTCCCCTCTACAATCTCATGAATGCTGCAGCCAGGATCATATTCCTCACTAATCGTTACACCGATGCCTCTACCTTGTGCCAGTCATTACACTGGTTACCCATCCACTCCAGAATCCAGTACAAACTTATTACCCTCACCCACAAAGCCCTCCATGGCTCAGCACCACCCTATATCTCCCTCGTCTCAGTCTACCACCCTACCCACGCCCTCCGTTCTGCTAATGACCTGAGGTTAACATCCTTAATAATCAGAACCTCCCACTCCCGTCTCCAAGACTTCTCACATGCTGCACCAATTTAGAATGCTATATCCAGGATAATTAGATTAACCCCCAATACCCACAGTTATAAGTGTGCCCTAAAAGTGCACTTCTTCAGTCTGGTATACCACCTCAACACATTTATCTAACTGTCCCTGTGTTGCCCATTCATAACTTTCTTCATAACTAGGATCCTTGTATCATGTTCTCACACACGTTATGCATTTAATAGCCCTCTGTGTCTGTACTTTTACACATACTGGTTGGTAGAGAGAGATGTTCCCGTTGGTAACCGGTTCATGCAGCATTACATGAACACCCAATTTATTACATTATGCTGGTCCGTACAATGAAAGCAATTGTTACCGTCCACCTTTCGTGTCTCCCCAATTTCCTGATAGATTGTAAGCTTGCGAGCAGCAGGGCCCTCACTGCTCCTGTATTTGTTGATTTATGTATTATTGTTAATCTGTAATGTATTTATTGTCGGTACAAGACCTCTCTAAAATGTAAAGTGCTGCGGAATATGTTGGTGCTATAGAAATAAAAAATTATTTTTATTATTATTAAACATGGAACCGGTGTTGGAGACTTTGGACTTGTTGAACGAAGCAAGACTGTTAGAAGATTTATTTCGTACAACAAATCAACTGTCCATGATCAACACAGTCTTCCAATATCACAAACGGACACTCTACACATGAACATCACTGAATGGAGCCTGTAAGGATCAAATTGACTACATGTGTTCTCCAAAGATGTAGGTTTGTGAGCAGGTTGAGGGATGCAGTCACGGACAAGAGACAAAGGAAGGGTTAACAATTTTAATTAACACAGGGATACTCCATGCAGGGAGATGAACAGTTAAATGGGGGGAAAATAAGCAGTTGAGTTGTAAAATATATATTGATTGGAGGAAGAACAGATCTAGTAGCAGTAATAATTCTGGTAGGGTTAACTTATCCAGTCAGTCAGTTTCCAGGCTGTGGGGGTTGCAAGGCAAGCGATGGCACCACAACAGCTGGTGCGGAGTTGGTCCAGTGAGGGCCTGGAGGCAACGATGATCCATCTTCTGGCGGCAGCGGTTAGTCTCTGATACCTTCTGCTGAGCCCCTATTCCATTTACCGATGCGGTGGAGAGAGTACGGGCCACAACACTGTTGGAGCCTTCAGCAGATATACACCGGAGGGTCAGGGCGCAGATCACGGTCCCACCCCTGGTCTCGCTAGGGCTGCACGCGCGCGATACGGGCCCGGAGCGTTTGGCACCTTGCTCTGGGATGGCCAACGGGCACTCAGCGCTTCTCTGTACACAATCTCTGAGGGTGGCAGTGGGGATGCTTGGGCGCAGGCCTGCGCTGTTGCAGTGCTCGAGGGAGGGAGTACTCACCCCTCTCTGCTGCATGCTATCTGTTCCTGCCAAGTTTGACAGCTACTGCATGCGCTGTGTCTTTTTTAACTTAGCCACAACCCCTGCTCCCGGATGTAAGGGTCAATCCGGTCCCCTAAGGTCTTCCCCGGACAACAGAGGAGACAGTCCCGACAGTTCCGGACCCGGTGCAGAGCAGGTACCCCCGGCCCGATCCTTCTTAAAGGTTGTCGATTATTATCGTGAAAATAAGGCCTGGAGCTGACTGTGGAACTCATCATGAACTTCTGACAGCAAAGACTAGAGTCAAGCTGAGCAAACGGATTAAACTACAGGCTGTTTCCAGCTTAGATTTGGCCAACATACCTGAAGTTTTTTGTAACGGTCTGCACGACCGATTTACATCAATGAACATGAATGAAAGAAATCTGAGGAATTCTGGGCACAGTCTTTATATATTATTTCTGAAGAAGCCATTAAGACAATAAACAAAGAGGCAGAAGACACCCTAATGATCATCGAGAAAAGGCAAAATGTAACAAGCAGGAAACAGACATCAGTAAAAGACTGAGAGCCATTCGAGCAGGCAAAGTACTTAATTATCAAAAGATATGTACAGCGATAAAAGGTGAACAGCTGAGGGGCAAGACCAGGAAGGCATACCTAAAGATCAAAGCGAGAAGTTGAAAGTTGGAAACAAAATTGGACATGTTGAGAGAAGCCAACAGGAACAAACTGAGACAGAAGAGGTCAAGGAAAGATGGAAACTGTACACGGAGCTCCTCTACAAGAATAACTCAGTGATACGGGAAGAAACAGAGACCCTGAAATGATAGAGAGCTGAACATCCTCAAAGACAAAAGTTGTTGCTGCAATAAATCTGTCAAACAGCAAAGCACCTGGATGAGATAATATAACAATGGCGTTCATAAAGTCTGCTAAAGCAGCAGCTGATGTCATCACACGATTGTGTCAATAGCTGTGGACAACTTGTAAATGGCCCAAGGATTGGACAAGATCCGTGTTTATTCCTAATCTGAAATAGTTTTCACGGTTGGTAGCATCTTCCTATCGGACTAATACACTCATACCTCATGCCAGCAAAATACTACTGAAGATTCTACAAGGACGGCTGCAGCCTGACTTTGACAAACAGCTGGCAGAAGAACAAGCAGAATTCAGAGAAGGCCGCGCGGAACAAGATATGTGATGGCGAACAATAGATGGAATGCAAGATCTGTTTTTGATTCATCGACTACAGCAAAGCGTAAGACTGTGTTATTCATCAGAAACACTGGATACCATGAATGATATTGGTGTACCGAACAATCTGATTAACGTGATTAGGAACCTTTACATCGACCAAGAGCAACAGTCCGAATGGGACACGGTATGGTACAAAGTAGAGCAAGGCTTCCGGCAAGGTGGCATCTTGTCACCATTTCTCTTCAATTTACATGCAGAAGCTATTGTCAGGAATGCTGGACTTGCTGAAAAAG
This sequence comes from Dendrobates tinctorius, assembly GCF_039654945.1. Lineage (NCBI taxonomy): Eukaryota > Metazoa > Chordata > Amphibia > Anura > Dendrobatidae > Dendrobates > Dendrobates tinctorius. Next base: position 2,640,304 of record NW_027361847.1, read on the forward strand.
AATCAAAATTACTGGACGAATTATCAACAATGTTAAATGTGCAGATGATACAACATCGATAGCAACAAGCGTAGATAGAATGAAGGACTTGTGGGAGGGTCAAGATAGAAACTCGAGCATGGGACTCCTAGACTCCTACTCAACACAAAGAAGACAACTATATTGACTACTGCCAAGTAAGACCAGGACATATTTGAGATGGACAGCGAAGAACTGGACATTGTAAAGGATGATCACTCAAGTTGCAGGAACTACGTCTGACCAGACAATATTCTCCCAGTGTTTTGTCTAAATGTTGAGCAAATCTTAAACCGTTCTTGAACATGCTTTTTGCTCAGCAATTTAGGTTGCATAATAAGCGTGCATACAGGCCATGGAGGTTGCGTAGTGAGTGTGCATACAGGCCATGGAGGTTGCGTAGTGAGCGTGCATATAGACCACGTAAGCTGAGCGTATTACTTAGAGTTTTCTTTGAAACCATTGTCCCTGATCATTCCAGTTCTGTCTGTTGATCTCCACAAGTGGTTCTTGGCTCTTAGATAACTCTTCTGATAATTCTTTACACTCCTTTTGTATGAAATCTTGCAGGGTGCACTTTGTTGTCTTCAGATTATGGCTCCAGCAGTGCTCACTGGAGCCTTCAGTAGTTTAGGAATTCTTATGTAACCAATGCCATCAGTATGCTTTGCAGCAATAAGGTAGCAAAGGTCTTCAGACAGCTCACTGGCTTTACCCATCACAAGATGTTCTTGTGTGGCACGTTGATAATGAGACACCCTTTTTATAGGCCATCAGGTGAACCAGCTGATATTATTTATCCCTAAGTGGCAGGATTGCTTTCTAATTACTGATAGATTTTATCCGGTATCAGGACTTTACAGGTTTGTTTTGTACCTCTCTTAAATGATAATGTGTTCAATACTTATTTCACCTGCTGTGTGTGTAATATATACAGTGTAGGATTCAAGCAGGAACGCGGGATGCAGCACCACGCAGGAGGCCGAGCAAGGGTTAACAGGTTTATTTACAGGGGAAATTACTCCACGCAGGGAGATAAGAGTTAAACGGTATTAAAGGCACAGCACAATAATAACAGTAGAAATGCGTGACAATTTGCATAACAGGTATATCAGGAAGTCCTGGCTCTGCTGCTGCGTACTCCAAAGCGCCGACAACAGCGGGCGCTACGCCTCCTCCAGGAGGTCGCTGTAGACGTTGGTCCGTCTTCTGGTGACAGTGGTCGGTCTCCGGCACCTTCCTCTGCCCCTTGTCCATATATTAACCTGACTAAATAAAGGCACGGGCATCAGTCCTGTATGGGCCCAACGTGGCCCCTATGTTATTTCCACTAGGAACGTCCAGTCCAAAATGTCAGGGCAACAATCTACTGATCCAGTCAGGGTCAGGGCGCAAGTGTCAGTCTGGTATACGGTCTCTCTTTTGCAACGTGTGCGGTACTCATGGTCACGTAGGGCATAGCACCCGGTTCTCTGGCAGTCACTGGACACACCCTGTACGTCTCGCTCTCCCCGATCCCCGCTGTTGGCGGCGGGTGACGGTGGACGCTGGTCTGCGTGGCACTGCTCCGCGTGCACAGCTTTGCACAGCTCTGTACTCTCTGGATCGGCTTAACATGGCTCTGCACTCTCTCTGGTCCGGCTTCACACTTCTCTGCACTCTCCGGCCCGGCTTCACACTGCTCTGCACTCAGCACAGTGGTCCCTGTCTCTCTCATCAGGTGCAGCACTGCCTGTCACTGCCCCGGTATGCTCTGGTAAGGGAGGGGGAAACCGTGCCCACTCCTCACCACTCTCCTGCGAGCTGCCCTCCGTTGGCGCCTGACCCTTCCTTTTCGCGTGCTTCCCCTTACTAGCCATGCCATCCTGCGCCCGCTTATGAGTTTCCCCGCCCCCTGTCACTCCATGAAGCTCTGTCTCTCTCCTGCTTCCTCCCGGGGACAGGAGACGCAGCCTCTCAAGTTCCGGACCCGGCATGCAGGTACCCGCGGTCCCGTCCACTTCCCCACAAGAGTATGTATTTCATGCTTTGGAATCGGAGGTGTATATACTATACTCTCACTGTGAGTTCCCAATAACCGGCCTATTAGTGAAAACAGTTGCAGCCTCGCCAATCACTAGTCAGTCAATTTCGTAATTGTCCTGACAATTGGAGGCAGCGGTGTGTCCTTCCCTGACATAATGGTGGCTGTGGCGAAATCTGCGTAATTTCTTGGCTGAAAACTTTGACATACTGGTTTTGACAGTTGTCTCATATATAGACAGATACACGGCAGGTCATGTATTCAGTCTGTGTGTCTCCACAGATGGATCCAGGAGGAGAAATCCACCAGAGAGATGTCCCCGTCCTCTGTATCCCCAGGACTGTCCAGAGGAGAATCACACCATCCCGGAAGATCATCAGGTAGATGACACTGAAGCCCCCACAACATCTGACCATGAAGTGATGGGACCTGAGCTCATCTTACATTTTTCATTGTAGGGTGAAGATCTGATTGATATTAAGGTTGATGTTATACATGGAGCACAAGAGGCGACCGCAATATGGGCCGATCAGCAGGGTGAGGAGGGGAGACTGTCATGTCTGTTCTGTGGTCACCTACTGCTACTCCCATCATCTTATCACATGACACAATCTATTCCATCACTGTGTGTTTCATATAGATGGACTTGTGGAAAGGAATCCACCAGAGAGATGTCCCCGTCCTCTGTATCCCCAGGACTGTCCGGAGGAGAATCACAACATCCCGGAGGATCATCAGGTAGATGGCGCTGAGCCCTGTACCGGATCTGTATATGGGGGACATTTCTGAGCGAGGTCATAGATGTCACAGATTTTGGTGGTTTCTCGTATTGTGCTGATTGTTACATCTGATATATCAGGAGGAAGATCCAACTAAGAATAAAGTGGAGGATGAGACCGAAGAAGAAGCGATGACGAGGGGGGATCAGCCGTGTGTGAGTGACGGGAAGAAGGAGATGCCGGTAGATGTTTTCACAGGTATGTAATAATGACCGACGTGTGATATTGTGTGTGTGAGTCTCCGGTCCGGTGATGGAGCAGCTGCTCCTGTACAGAAAGTACGGCTGTGCTCCGATGACTATCTGGGATGTAGGAGGGCCAGAACACAGGTCTCAGTTGGAGACAAGTGGAGAACACCAGGTAGGTGACAGTACATGAAATATGTTTAGTCACTTTTCTAGGATGGAGGATTGCTGTAACATAAACGGGATCACGAGTTTGTGTATATAAACAGATGCAATACATCCAGTCCTGTAGACTCCCTCCAATGTATAACATCTGGCTCCATTGCCCTGGTGTATAACATACAGCCCCTCTAGACATATAAGTTCAGATGGCAGCTGACGGGTAAATAAATCCTGGAGGGGCGTCCTTAAAGTGGTGACACAAGCAAAACATATATAGACAAGTATAATAAACATGTGTAAGACAAGGGACACACAAGGAGAGGGGACCCTGCCCGCGAGGGCTCACAGTCTACACCAGCTAGCCAATATCAAAGTACTACAGGAAGACCTCCTGCGGAGCCTATGCAGAGTAACTGCTTTGTTCAGACAACTAGGATTTCATTAGGAGAATATGAACTTCCTGTACATCCTAGCTACACACCGTTGCGTAGAATGGCTCGTAGGAGCCAGGTAGCAAAGTTACATGGACTCCTGAAGCAGAAAACGCCTTTGTGTCTTTGAAACTGGCCTTCTTAGGTTTTAGAGTTTTTATCTGCTAGAGGCAAGTGAGGGGATTGAGGTCCAGTGCAGTGAACAGAAGAGGTGTGACCCCAAGGGGTTAAATACTCAGGTAAAGCACAAATTACTGCTTTTTCTGTGGGGAGGGCGGATGACTTCGTGTGGGGAGAACTCAAGGAACAAAGGGGACCAACAGGCTCCCATGTGGCAGCCCCTCCCCTGGTAGTCAGCCCTTTCATCTGACTGGTAACTTACTCTAATCTTTTGCATACTTGGTCCTACCACTATTTCTATTTGTATATCTGAATATTGTATATGTATAACAATTGTGTATATAGTCTTTTGTCTGGTATGCCCTTAAGGCGATTAAATATGTAATGTAACCTTGTTCTGCTCTTTTATCTTCACCCACAAGTTTATGTTGTCGGCTTAACTTTCCATGCTGCCGGGGCTGGTTTCTTGCCCAATATAATTTCGTTGTAGGCTTATGTCTAACAAGGAACTGGTGGCAGTCATACCGGTCTGGTTGCGCTTTGTTTCACTGGTGTTCGTGAAAGAGGCATCTCAGCATGTCAGGGTTGTGAGCGAGGGTGCAGTCACATCAGTGACGGTGTGGGCCATATACACTCACTCCCCGTGCCTCCCTTTGCCTGTGTGGACAGTAAGTGTCTGTGTAAAACTGTGCCAAGCTGACCTTGCGTGTCCCCAGTGAGGAGAGCGTGATCCCTTGGACATAATAGTGGTATCAGACGTGGTGCGGACTCTTCACATGTGGCAGCGGTGGGATTCTGTGTGATCTCTCTGTTGCCATCCTTCACATGTGTTGGCAGTGCAGTGGGATATAGATAATAGTGTGTAATTGTGGGACCCATACTCCCAGACACTAAGGACGGTCAGCAGTAGCTTTTTGCCGCTGATGTCTTAAGATTAACTTAGCAATAGACAGTCTGAGTGCCAACACTTTAAGCTGTGTGGGTGCATAAGGCTGCAGTTCTGTGTCAGTGAGCAAAGATTGAAAGGCTGGCCAGAGTCAGGGAGATTGCCAGTGCTACAGATGGTGGGGAGGAGGTGGAAGACTGTGTTGCTCAATAAGAGGGGGGGGGGGGGGAGTCCAGCCCAGGCTCCCCAAGGAGTCAGTCGTCAACTATCAGTCCTGCAGTGGGTTTCTTACCACCTGCCCGTCCCTCTAGCCAGGCAGGCTCAGGTACCCTCCTGAAAGCTGTCAGACTGGAGTCTGGAGGCAAGGTCACCTATGGTCACCTATGGTCACCCCTGCTGGACAACGGAGGGGATTTGGAAACTTTTTTGCTGGCATTTGAAAAAAAGTTGCCATCAATATTATCTGCCTGAGTGCCAGTGGGTCTGGTTCTTAACCCATCGCCTCAGGGGTAAGGCCCTGGAAATCTTTGGGTATCAGCACAGGGAGACAACCCTGAGCTATGAGGATATCAAGCAGGGTCTGCTTGACCCCTGAGACATAGCAGAAGAAGCTCTGGAGTATGCGTTGAGGTACTGCAGATAGCGGACCACTCACATGCGGGCCTTACTGATAGCAGTTGACCAATTGACCATGAGATTGAAGCTCACCACTGTCCAGCAGCTGAAAGCACTCATTGCAATAGAGCAGTTTTTGTTTAACTGCCCAGAGGACCTTCAGCTGTATCTCTGTGACCAGAAGCCAAAGGAGCCTCTGCAATAGTGTCGTAGCTGCTTTTGTTCTGACCAAGCGTCAGCTGTCCAGATCACCAGTGAGTCCGAATGTGAGGTTTCTCGCCCTTCTGTTCACAAGCGCTTGGAGACAAAGTGACACACACACTGGTCATGGCCAAATCACTTTATCTGACGTAATGAAATGCCAGGGGTGTTTTATACCATTTACAACAATATGTGACTCTATGGAGCTCATTTGGCCCCCACCATCACCTCAGGGTCGTACCTTGTTTACAATGTACCCAGAACATGTTGTTGAGAACACATATGATAACAAGTATAGTTTCCTTGAAGACAGAGACTACTAGTCTACATAAGAATAATTCTAGCAATAATAAGGCAAAAGGCAATTGAAGTCTTAAAGGTAATTAAAGGGATATAAAAGCAAACCATTAACTCTTCTATATCAATTTCCCCCTTTTGTAAATGGTATAAGCTTTGCCACAGGGTCAGCTGATGTCCACAAAGGAGCTACTGTCTCATGGGTCTAGTACCCATAAGGGGGCTTCCTACCTGCTTCGCCCATCCACCCTCAGTGTGGACACTCACTTTCCCCATCAGCAATGGCCACCTGGGGTCTATGATACACTACAGAAGGTTCAGCCTTAGATTTTTTTTCCACACATACATTATTCAGTAGCTTAAGTAATACATATATTAGCGCTTTTACGGCTACATAAAACAATAAGCAAAACAACAAAATTTGCATACAAGTCTGCAAAATGCCAAAAATCCATCCTGCAAGGCCATTAAACCAATTTGCTGGATTTAGAAAAGAGAATGTGTTACCCCACCAGGAGTCTCTGTTTGCACAGTGTTGCTTTAACCATTGGTCTCTACGTTCACCTGTTTTGTCTATACTGGCCCTGATCTGGAGACTGCCAGCAGGGCCGATATAATTACAACAGGTGGGACCAATTATCTGACACATTCCTCCTTCTTTTGCTGTCAGGTAATCTAGTACTATAGTATGTTGGTTGGTAACTATGATTAATTGTCTCTGTATTGTATTAGTTTCATTAAGAACTTCAAGAATCTGGAAAATCTGATCGTCCAGGAAGTCGGTAGCTTCCACTAATTTATCCCACATTTGTGTTATGAAGGGGTATATTAGCATACTACTGAATATTTTATTTGCTATCCCCATTTCTACTAGATGCTGCCTTCCATTTGGCTTATTGTCTGCAGCCCTTCTATACGAGGTGTGAATTGGAACTTCTGCAGTGTCTATTTTACTATGAGGAACTATGAAAGTGGCTGGCGTTAGTTTGGCAAGCGTGCAGACCCCTCTTATGTCTGGGCTCACCCACCTGTAGGCACGATGTCCGCAAACCAAGAATACTCCTTCAGGGAGAACACAAACGTGACCAGGGGTCTGTATACATTGGTATAAACTCAAAAGTCCTGACATAGGCTTATGGGCGCACCGAGTATTATTCATTTGTTTTCCACTTACACCAGATGTACATTTACCCCTTTCTTTCCTTATTATTTTACCAGTAGATTATTTACAGCCTTCAACACCATCCTGGTACACTGTCTCATTAACCTGTGTTTGATCGCGAGTGTATATGCGGAAGCAATTATTGTCCTCACCACAGGTATTTGCTCCAGTGTGTTGAAGACTGAACCACAGTCCATCATTGGGAATAGGGTCTGAGTGAGCGATTTCAGTCCTCCTCCTGGCGACCATATTTCCGACATCTGAGTCATATTCCCGCCACCACATTTGTACCTTTTGGCCGCGTTATATTAAACTGAAACCAGGGATTAGCGGCCCATCCGATATATCATGGGGCACAAATAGATTGAGTCCAAGTCTCATGGTGTAGGCAGTGTGGGGTTAATACCTCCCATGGCTCCAGAGGTAAGGCTAAGTATGGCATAGTCCTTGCAGATACTGGGCTGTGTGTACAGATCCAACAGTCCTTTGGTTTCTGTCCTTCCATGTCCTTTATAAGAAGAGCATGATGCCGAATAAGTTTGTTTTCCCAGTCAACTTTTAAGAGTTTATCCTGTGTCTCTGTAGAGTGCAGTAACCCGGTCACTGCCAGCAAGGTGATGAGGAGAACAGTCATTCTGCTGGTGAAAGGACCTTCTTGCAGTGACTGGCGTGGATCCAGGTGGGCTTTCCCTCAAGTTTTACTGAGGTGGATGTGGTCAGCTGGACTTGGAAGGGGCCGTCAAATCGTGGGTCCAGGCTCCTCCTCACGTGTCTGCGTATAACCACCCAATCACCTGGATTCAGCTGATGCACATCTGCACTGGCATTAGGATCTGGAATGGATGAGAACACATGTTTATGCACCACATTAAGTCTTTCCTGTAAGGCCTGGACGTAGGCTGTCATATTACCGTGTTGCATTTGCAGCACCTGTGGGAAGTAAAGACCAGTCTTTGGTGCACTACCAAACAGGACTTCAAAGGGAGACAAGCCTGTCTTTCTATTTGGTGTGTCTGACTGGAAAGAGTGCAAGAGGCAAGCACTCCACCCAGCTCTTTCCTGTGTCTGCCATGGTCTTTTGAATTTTCAGTTTAAGTGTACTATTTAGTCTTTGCACTTTCCCACTACTTTGTGGCCTATATGGTGTATGAAATGCTTGCTGTACACCCAGGGCCTGCATGACTTCCCTCATTATTTCTCCCGTGAAGTGTGCACCTCTATCACTTTCTATGGTTTCTGGGACACCATACCTGCAGATCAGTTCTTTCATCAGTTTGTCTGCAGTTGTTTTAGCATTTGCACATTTTACCGGATAGGCTTCCGGCCAACCAGAGAAGAGATCTACACATACTAGGACATATTCGTACACTCCTACCTTTGGTAGCTGTATGTAATCAATCTGCAGTCTCTGAAACGGGTAGAGAGGCCTAGATTTCACTTTCTTAGGGACTTTTACTGTTTTACCTGGGTTGTGCTGTGCACAGATGAGGCATGATTGTACAAGTTTCGTTGCTGCGTAACTGAAACCTGGAGCGATCCAGAAGGCATCTACCATAGCACACATGTGACTTTTGGAGGCGTGCTTGGGGCCATGTGTTGCTTGCGCCATAATCGGGGAACAGGGACTTCGGTAGACACAACTTATCCTTATTCTCCCATACTCCATTTGAGTTCAGCTCAGCTCCCAATCTCCCCCGGTGTACCTTCTCTGTTTGGGCAGCCTTTTGCTGGAGAGATTTCAGGACATCTAAGCTCAGTGTGGCTGGAATACGCTGACTCCCCGCCACCGTCCACTGCTTCCTAGGCCGCCTGGCTGCTACTTTAGCAGCCTCGTCCACCCTTCTGTTGCCCTCTACCTCCACGGAGTCACCTTTGTGTGTGCTTTTACCTTGACAATGCCAACCTGGACTAGTAACATCAATGCCTCCATCAATTGTTTCACCAGCTCTGCATTCTTAATGGGCTTACCGGCTGATGTAAGGAACGCTCTGCTTCTCCAGATAGGGCCATAATCATGGGCTATTCCCCATGCAGAATTTGAATCTGTGTAACTATTAGCGACTTTACCTGCAGCGGCTCTACACGCCTCAGTGAGTGCCTTCAACTCTGCCTCCTGCGCCGACATGTGAGGAGAGAGTGGTTCCGCTTGGATTACCTCATGTGAGGATACTACTGCATATCCAGTGTAGAATCGTCCATCCTGGTGGTATCTGGGGTCATCTACAAAAAACTCAAAATCTGCATTAGGAACAGGTTTTTCATGAACATGTGCAAAACCCAACTGTCTCCTGACTCATCAGTTCTATGCAGTCAGGTTCATGCGTCATGTCAATGTATCCTTCCTCACTCGCTAATACGGTCACCAATTCCCCCTTTTCTGAATCCACAGGCAGGAGGGTGGCTGGATTCAGAACGTTACATCTTTTGAGGGTAACATACTCAGGAATTAGTAGAGCACACTCAAGTCGGAGCTGTCTGGCCATAGACAGATGTTTCGGTTGAACTTGTACGAGTATGGCATGGATGTCATGTGGGGAATAGATTGTTAAAGGAAACGCCAGTGTGATCTCACATGCCTTTCCTAGTAATAGTGCCGCTGCTCCTACCGCACAGACACACGTAGGGGACCCTCGGATCACTGGGTCTAATTGTGCAGAGTAGTAAGCTATTGGTCTCTGTTTCCCCCCATGTTGTTGTGTCAGTACTGCGGTAGCATGTCCTTCCTGCTCTGTGCAAAACAAGGAAAATGGCTGGTCATAATTTGGAATGCCTAAGGCCGGGGCTGACACAATGAGCAGTTTGAGAGAATGGAAGGAATCAATTGCTTCTTGAGTGAGGTCATAGGGGTCTGATGGCAAGCAGTCATAAAGTGGTTGCATCATTTGTGAAGCAGACCTTATCCAAGGCCTACAGTAGGTCACTAAACCTAGGAAAGTGCGTAAATGCTGATGTGACCTGGGTAGAGGGAGATTTTGAATAGCCTGTTTTCTGTCTTCAGTCAGGTGTCTCGTACCTTCGGCAGTACAATGTCCAAAAAATGTCACCTTTTGTTTACAATACTGTAATGTGTCACGTGAGACCTTGCAACCCTTTTCTGCTAAAAAACATAGCAAGGAAACTGTAGCTTCCTTGCAGGATGTCTGGTCCGGGCAGCAGAGCAAAAGGTCATCCACGTACTGCAAAAGTACTACCTGTGCATGAGGTGGTTGCCATTGCTCAAGGACCCCTGCCATTGCTGTTGAATAGATGGTAGGGGAGTTTTTTCCTCCTTGTGGGAGGACCTTCCAACAATATTTTTTACCTTCATGAGTAAAGGAAAAAAGATACTGACAGTCAGGGTGCAGGGGTACAGAGAAAAAATGCATTCGCCAAATCAATAACTGTGAAACATGCTGCCATTGCTGGGATCTGTGACAGTATTGTGTGTGGGTCAGGGACAATGGACGTCACACTTTCTGTAACATCATTAATAGCCCTTAAGTCATGAACCATCCGGTAAGTGTCAGGGGAACCCTTTGGTCCTTTTTTCTTAATGGGGTACAAAGGGGTATTGCAGGGGGAAGATCTTTGCACCAGAACCCCTGCCTTAACATACTCTTCAATATCTCTTCTCAGGGCCATTGATTTGGCCAGGCTCAAGGGGTATTGCTTTAAACAAGGAGGAGTGTTTCCTTCTTTCAATTTAATCATGACAGGGGGAATGTGCAGCCGACCCACATCAGTTTTTCCCCCTTGCCCAAACAGTGTCGGGCACCTGTCCCATTTCCTCATCCTCAGGCATTTTGGTGTCAGGTGTTAGTTTCACCGCTTTTGTCATATACACCATTGCCGCAATCTTACACAAATGTTTATCTGAGAGGGGACTTGTGACTGTAATACCCTCAGGAGAGTACTGTATGATGGCCGGGATCGCACTCGGCACATCTGCTCCCAGTAAATTCATAGGAATGTTATCACTAACAATAAGTTTTGTAAGTACCTCTTGGCTATCTCGCAATTTTAGTCTTATTTGTTTAGTCATAGGGGTATTGTCACTTGCCCCTCTACCCCCACACATTCCACAATCTCATTAGTAATCATGTCTGGCATTATCAAGTCTCTGTGTACCACAGTCCAGTCTGCCCCAGTGTCAATCAAAAATTCTGCCTCTTTCCCTCCCGGCATTGTTATGGTGATCATCAAGGCAGGACCAGGTCTGGAGGGGACAAGAACAGGGTACACATTTGTCACTGGGTTGCCAGTTTCCTAGTCTGTATGCGAGGGAGGTGGAAGATTGGTCTGCTTACTCTCCATTACAGGGTTTCTGCAATGGTTGGCATAGTGCCCATTCTCACCACAATTCCAGCACCTCACTGTTTCTATGTCCTTAGGTCCCTTGCTACGTCTCCACTGTTTTCCCTGTGTTCCAGCATACATGACAGGTCGTCTTATTGTCCTAGTCTGTTCAACTCCTTTTGCCACCTTTAGGAGATCTGTTGGATCTACATTTCTCCATTCAGGTGTGGCTGTCTGTACTGCGTCTCGTAAGCCTTTGCTCATACCGTCAATGAATGCATTTACCAGTATCTTAACGTCAAGTGGGCTTATTGGACTGTACCCCATGTCTGCCCATTTCAGCTGTAACCGTCCAAAGTACATCTCCACACTCTCTCCTTTTTGCTGTGTCACGTCAGTCAGGAGAACGGACGGCTCTGATTGTTTCACTATAGCCCATTGTTTTAGTGATTCACAGTATGTCTCCCCAGACCGTGCAGATTTATCATCCATGCCCAGAGCTTGATCCTTTGTCATATCTGTATGTGTTTTAATTATGTGTCCTAGTACGTCACCTGCCTTTGAACTCACCAAGCTCTCTAGGTCTGCCCAGGTACACTTATATGCCCGCTGTATTTCCTTTAGTTGTCTATAAAATGGGAATGGTTGGTTTTCAGGGTTAGGCAATTGTTTTAACATAGCCAGCTGATCAGAGGGGCTCCAGGGATAATACTCCTGTATCTGTCTTATTCTAGTCACCCTTTTCGGTCTCGCTGTGGGTACTTCTCTAGTCATGGGTCTGGTCGTGGAGGTCACTGGATGATCGGTGGGCGTGACATGCTGCTCCCTAGCTTCTTCTTCCTTGGGCCCACTGCTAGCTTCTTCCCCAAAAGTCAATGCTCTCTCTAGTGAGTCAGCTTCCTCTGTCACTACATGTGATCTTGTCCGGAGAGGATTTAGTGCAATTTGCTTAGGTCGGGTTGCAGTACAGGTCATACAAGTGTTTCTCCAGCCTAAGTTTGGCTGACCACAGTGTTTACAAGTCCAACTGTCTTGTCTCAGTCTCTGATGATGCAGAGGTGGGGCGCTAGCAGTCATAGATCTTTGTTTTATCGAAACAGTCATAATACACCCTACTTTCTACTGTAGTCTCTTTACATCCATACTGTTGTATTTCTTCTGCCACACGACACCATTTATTCACTTGTTGCTCTTTCTTTTTGTCTTTTATCCACCCCCTATTCTCCTCTCTGAAACTGTGCCATTTTTGTACATCCAAACATCCACACTCCGGCATTTTCGCCTTTTTAAATATTGGTCTCACATCTTTTACTGCTTCCTTTCCTTCTCTGTCTTTCACAATCTGCATAGCTGTCTTGGATCCCATTGGGGGCACCGACCGTATACAGAAAAAGTTGCCCATGGCTTCAACCTTTTTCTACCGACAGCTCACCTTTCTTCTGAAATGCCCTCCCAGTGTGCCTGGACCTCTGTCTTACAGGCCACACTTAGCAAGTCAGAGAGAGCCTTCCAAGGTGTAGCGGGAAGGCTCCTTGCCTCTCACCCGGTAGACCTACAGGATGTGGCGGGAAGGCTCTCTGCCTCTCACCCGTTAGATCAGCTGGCTAGAATAGGATCAGGCCTGCATCCTTCCAGCCCAGCTCCATAGATTTTTGTGGGAAGGCTATTTCAACTTTAGACAGCTCACCTTTATTCTGAAATGCCCTCCCAGTGTGCCTGGACCTCTGTCTTACAGGCCACACTTAGCAAGTCAGAGCGAGCCTGCCAAGGTATATCCAGAGGGCTCCTTGCCCTCGCTTCTCACCCACAACAATAAAACCCGCTGACTAAAGTAAGAAGGCCCAGGTGTGATAGGCCACTAACCCACTTTATCAGCCATACAGTCGGCTACCTCCTCTGTGGATCCACAGTCAGTTATGCATCAATCATTTGACTTGAAGCAGATGAATCTTTTACCAATCATTCAATCACACTGAAGATCAAACAATCTTCCACAATTTTTCTTAAAATAGGCACAGTTTCTTTCCTCCCCTCTTTGTACAGCACTGTTGCTTTAAACAAACCACAAATCTTTCAGCGCGTACCTTAAGGATAGAATTACAGAGAATTTTGAGCGCAGCTCTTATTCAGCAGAGATAAGAGATAAGAGCGAAGGGAGAAGAAAAATTGCGCAGCGGTATCATTCCCCCCTCCCATCAGACTGTAATATCTTTCACAGAATTCCTTAGTTCTTTAAATTTAATCAGAATCAATCTCCTCAAAACCCTCATCAATCTCTGGTGACCACTGAACTTCACTGTATGGTCAAATAACTGTATAATGTGAGTATCCACGCCTTGCCCTTGCCTGGCCAAATGATTCCAGAAAACTTACCAATGTCATACCACATATAACACGAGTTATATCATTACTCAATTCATTCAATCTCAGATGCAGATTGAAATATCTGTAAAGTACCCGTCCTGGACCTTGCACTAGAACTGGAAAAGTAACAACATTAGGAGTCCATGAAAAAATTCTGTAGGGCCCTGCCCCTTGACTCAGTACCCCTAGAACTCCTCTGCAATCTTCACAGAATGGTTCAAATTCATCAAATTCATTCATGCGTGCACATTCGGGGATTTTTTTTTTTTTTTTCTCTTTCACTTAGCGGTTATTTGATTTTACAAAAAGAAGATAACAAAAATCCCTTATCTCAATCACTCCGCCTAATTCAGCTCAAAATGAGTTGAATGATGTCCTCTGTCACATACAGAGGACCACGCCTAATGCAACCCCTCATCAAACAGGGATTTATTTATATCCCTTATACTCAATTACTCATCTCTCATCTCATTCAGAGGTTCTCATAGACATACATACAAGGATTCACACAGCCTGCCTATCTTGGACCTTGGATTTAACACCTTAACCTACAGCAGTGTCCACTGCCACTCTTGAGAACACCAAAGCCAACTTTTTAAACAAGAATCAATGAAAACCAAACCAACCAAAAACAGCCACAGCCCTATACAAAATACAGCCTCATATGATTTACTGCCAATCAAAAACAACAACTACTGCACAGAGTCTATCCCAGACTTTGTTTGTGCTACACAGTACACCAGTACACAACCAGTTAGTATATTAGTATATTGCTAGAGCAGATTGACAGATAATACAGATGACAATTATTATCTTATTACTCTATTATTCAACTCTCATACAGACATACTCACCACTCACTGGTGATGTGGGTTCTTTTGAACCGTGTTGTACAGTCTTACCCAGAGATATGTAGAGATCCTTAGAGAAGCTGTAGATGCAGAATCAATGAAAGAATAAATGTTCTCACCTGCTGCAGCCTGGATTCTGCATATTCAACCTCCCAGGAAGCTCCCACATACGGATTCCGAATAGGCTGGTTTCCACGGTCCCCGTTGGGCGTCAAACTGTCGTACCTGCTTTTGTTCTGACCAAGCGTCAGCTGTCCAGATCACCAGTGAGTCCGAATTGTGAGGTTTCTCGCCCTTCTGTTCACAAGCGCTTGGAGACAAAGTGACACACACACTGGTCGTGGCTAAATGACTTTATCTGACGTAATGAAATATAAGACATGTTTTTATACCATTTACAACAATATGTGACTCTATGGAGCTCATTTGGCCCCCACCATCACCTCAGGGTCGTACCTTGTTTACAATGTACCCAGAACATGTTGTTGAGAACAAATATGATAACAAGTATAGTTTCCTTGAAGACAGAGACTACTAGTCTACATAAGAATAATTCTAGCAATAATAAGGCAAAAGGCAATTGAAGTCTTAAAGGCATTTAAAGGGATATAAAAGCAAACCATTAACTCTTCTATATCACACGGATCGGCTTATACACCAGTATATACGGAAAGTAAGACAGGAAATGGTCTGTCCAGAGAGCTGGTACTTGTGTTTACACATAGATAGCAAAATAGAAGGGGCTTTTTCCATAGGAAATGCATGTTGTTTTCAAGTGACACTGTTTTGCCGCTTTGCGCTCTTGTTCACATCCCAGCATCATTATGCTGCTGTCTGCATGTCCGGGTGCCTTGATCATGCGTTCTTGCTCTCGGTCATGTGTACAGGTGGCATGATGGCTGGGAATGGATAAGAGGCGAGCGTGGTGATTCGTGCATGCATCGATAGTCTGATCCGATTGGCTAGCCACTGGCCAAGTGACCAGGGTTCTCGTGGTTATAAGATCCTGCAGGACTTCATTCTACAGTTACTTCTTGAGAAAGCTATGAAATAAAGAAGAGAAACGTGCGTTAGGGATTTTATGCATTTCTGTTTGGGACTGTCCCATTAGCATGGGTAAGATTTAGTCACTATCTGGCCTCATTTAAATGTTTTTGATGTTATGGTCTGTGGAGGAGTTATAAATGTTAAGGTGATATACTGTATGTGCACGCTAAATTTGTTCTCCTTTTTCTATATGACTGGGAAGTGCCTTTTGAGCATATTTGCTTATTTATGGTTTATTATTGCCTGAGATCTATTTACCTTTATGTGCCTGGTTGTTGTGTTTTTAGCATCTAGACTGTGGACTGATAGTGGTTGTGTCACACACAGCCCTATAATATGAGCACATTTTACCACTTTATCCTCCTTGTGTAACTTGGATAAGATCCCACTGCGCTTTTTCAATTCTTTTTCTTAATACCGGTACTTTCATTGACGAGGATCTTCATTGTGAGCTCCATAAAATAACTTAAGAAATCTATTTTGTTTTGTAGAAAAAAAATAACATCCAATCTATCTTTCATCCTTATAGGAAATCCTTGTGAGAATAACGGTTTATCACTAAATTGTAAAAATGAAGATATTGGGAATCACTGTAATGGAGAAAACCTCATTACCCTTCATGGATCTCCTGGACTTCATAGTACTTCACGTTCTTATAATCCTCCTAATCATGAGGAACCCTCTCCTGAGCAATCTCACATTGTTACCACAATTCCAGGTGACAAAGTGGATACAAGATTTCAGTGCGACAAGCAACTTACTACAAGCTCAGATTTTTTAACAAAAAAAACTTACAAAGGAAAAAAGTCATTCTCCTGTTCAGAATGTGGGAAATGCTTTACAAATAAATCAAAATTTGTTATACATAAGCGAATTCACACAGGAGAGAAGCCATATTCATGTTCAGAATGTGGGATATGTTTCAAATATAAATCATATCTTGCTAAACATGAGAGAATTCACGCAGGAGAAAAGCCATTTTCATGTTCAGAATGTGGGAAGTCCTTCAAAGATAAAGGAAGTCTTATTAGACATGAAAGAATTCACACAGGAGAGAAGCCATATTCATGTTCAGAATGTGGGAAGTCCTTCAAAGATAAAGGAAGTCTTATTAGACATGAAAGAATTCACACAGGAGAGAAGCCATATTCATGTTTAGAATGTGGGAAATGCTTTACACATAAAGTAAATCTTATTCAACATAAGAAAATTCACACAGGAGAAAAGCCATTTTCATGTTCAGAATGTGGGAAGTCCTTCAAAGATAAAGGAAGTCTTATTAGACATGAAAGAATTCACACAGGAGAGAAGCCATATTCATGTTTAGAATGTGGGAAATGCTTTACACATAAAGTAAATCTTATTCAACATAAGAAAATTCACACAGGAGAAAAGACATTTTCATGTTCAGAATGTGAGAAGTCCTTCGCAAATAAATGGAATCTTATTACACATCAGAAAATTCATACAGGAGAGAAGCCACATTCATGTTCAGAATGTGGGAAATGTTTCAAATATAAATCATATCTTGCTAAACATGAGAGAATTCACGCAGGAGAAAAGCCATTTTCATGTTCAGAATGTGGGAAGTCCTTCAAAGATAAAGGAAGTCTTATTAGACATGAAAGAATTCACACAGGAGAGAAGCCATATTCCTGTTTAAAATGTGGGAAATGCTTTACACAAAAAGTAAATCTTATTCAACATAAGAAAATTCACACAGGAGAAAAGACATTTTCATGTTCAGAATGTGGGAAGACCTTCATAGAAAAAGGGCATCTTAGTAGACATCAGCGCATTCATACTGGAGAGAAACCATATTCATGTTCAGAATGTGGTAAATCCTACACAGATAAAGGGACTCTTATTAAACATCAGAGAATTCACACAGGAGAGAAGCCATATTCATGTTCAGAATGTGAGAAGTCCTTCGCAAATAAATGGAATCTTATTACACATCAGAAAATTCATACAGGAGAGAAGCCATATTCATGTTCGGAATGTGAGAAATGCTTTAGAAATAAATCAAAACGTGTTATACATCAGAGAAGTCACACAGGAGAGAAGCCATTTTCATGTTCAGAATGTGGGAAGTCTTTCACTGATAAAGGGAGTCTTATAAGACATCAGAGAATTCACACAGGAAAGAAGCCGTATTCATGTTCATAATGTGGGAAATGTTTTACGAAGAAATCAAAATGTATTATATATGGGAGAAGTTACAAAGGAGAAAAGCCATTTTTATGTTCACACTGTGAAAAATACTTTACAGATTAATCAAATCTTGTGAAACAGAGAAACGAGAGCAGTCACACAGGGAAGAAACTAATATTCAGAATGTGGAAAATCTTTTAAATGTAGACCAAACTTTGATACTGTAATGTAAAATGTCTGCAAGATCTGTATGTTAAAGTAAAGTATGATGTTTCTAGAACCTTCTAGAAATTCCCCATTGCTACACACTGAGGAGACGAGCCTGTCATGTAGCTGCAACCCCCTCCTTATCAGCTCTGTGCTTGCTGGTAACCTGAAACTGTCCATTTCCTCTCGCAGCCTTCACCCCCTTGCAAGGGAAAGCATTGCTTTGTTCTGAAACCATGAACCTTGAATACAGGTATAGGAAATATTAAAAGAAGCCTAGCGCGCACTTTGCTTGTGACAGCGATATGAAACTCACATTTCTGCAAAGGGCTTTCTAAACCCCTAAGTTTCACGATTCTCGGACTTCCAGAAATTGAGGTATGGATTGCTCCCAAATGGAGTGTCCTATCTAGTGCATTCTTGATGTTTTCTTGTTGGGTTCGTTACACTGGGAAACATGATACCCTTGGTGAGTTCATACGAGCTTCCCCCATTAAGATATGGTTATCATAACTTTTTTAGTTAAGTTATAACTGAGAGAGAAGGGGGTTGGACCTCACCAGACTGCCCATCTCGTGAGGTCACAGACCCTAGGCTATAGGTATTCCCTACCGAATTCCAGTCAGTTGGGGCTACAGAGTCCGTGCTGATGAGACGTGCAGATGAGTGGAGTCGTGTGGCTCCGCCTACTCCCCCACATGGTCTGCCTGATACCGACTGAACACATGTTAGTGTTACTTTCTGTCTTTTAATCCCTTTGTTATATTTGTATCTGTACATATTTAATGTCTCAATTTTGTAACAATTCTTTATCTATGTAATCACTGCCCTTTTGTGATTAAATGGTAAAAATCTATTAGTTTGCCTCCATGCTCTTAAGAAACGAACTATGCGCCTTTTTTAGATAATCGCTACTAATTTGGGGTTTGTCACGGACCCTCTTAATTAACTCTTTGATAAAGTAAAGCGTGGCTGGTGGCAGCGTGGTGTGCACAGCTGGCTAGGCTAGCTGGCAGTACAGACGGGTCTTATATGCTGAATGAGGGGCTGCGGCCACAGCATTGATAATCCCCTTACTGCAGTAGTCTAGCAGCCCGTGCACAATAAGCAGGCTGTCAGGCGACCAATTATCCTAGGTGCAGTTCCCTGACTGACTTGAGGGTAAGGGGGGCGCCAGAGAGCTGCGAGTTCCAAAGTGGAACTGAGAAAGTGGGATATACATAAATCCCTACAGTTCTTGGAAGGTTGTTAGCAGCGGTGGGGCATCCAAAATACCCCCCTGCGATAAATTGTTAGAGCAAGATTAGTTTGCTGTATTTTGTCACGAGGTGCCGGTGGTGGGATAACTAAGATAAGCCCCCACTGTGCCTGTGATAGCCGTGTGGCGGCAGTGCGTCGCGTCCCTCCGTCTGCTGACAAACCCGTGCCGGTGGTGGGATCGTGACGTATTGGTGGCACAGGGTCCGCTGTCCGTCACAATTTGGCGGTAGCGGTCCGCCCGTTCGTCACATTGGTGGCAGCGGTGGGCTGTTCCTCACATTGGTTGCAGCGGTGGGATAATCCTAGAGCATTAGTGATTTGGTTTGAGCAATCATTCCTCTCACTAAAAACCTGCGGGAATCTTGCTTCATAGGTTTTGGAGAACAGACTCAGTGGTTACTAGTCCTGAGACATTTTTGTGTACTTGCAAGTATTCCCTCCCTTTCTCTTCGTTTTTCTTTTCTATCTTTTATTTGGTGATGAGTCTGAGATTTGATCTTTATCTCTCAATGGTAGATCGATATGCTGGAGGGTTGCCAGATTATTGGTTTGAGGCCTACTCGAGTAGTGGTGGACAAACACACACAGAGACAGGTTATGTATCTGCAGGATGTCACAAAATGCTAATTTAATTAGGCAGCTTATATACTCATTTGAGTAGGCGGTTACATTACATCATCGTATTTCATTGGACAATTGATTATTCAACAGTAAGCATAAATGGTTTTAACCAATCATATTCATATTCTATAACCAATCATATTGTATTCGGCTGTTAATTATTAGATACATTCGGGAATTTACAGAAAAAGGTGAAAACAGGTGTGGGTTATACAATACCCTAATATTACCTTCATTAACCTGTCTTACTAAGGGTTCATAGCCCCTTTATCTATAGTGATTCATCTATTTCTAAGACTATGTACTCATTAGGCCTACGTGGAACTGGTGATATATCCTTCAGTTACATGAATCATAAGTGTTATAAAGGTGAGAGGCGAGAATAACAGGATTAGGTGAGAGTTGATTTCTTCTCTGTCAGCTAATATCATACAAGTATGGAGTGTGAGACCCTAAGAGTGTATGAAGGGACCCCATAAATACATTAATACTAGAAGGACATATAGAATTCCCTATCAGTCCCCCCTTTTGAGAACAGATATTACTCTACCATTCACATATAGGTACATTCAATGGCCTAATGCCAGTGTCGGACTTCCTAACCCTTCTGCCGAATTCCCCATATGGAAAGGGAGATCATATCTTATTCTCAACCTCATACCATTTGCTCATATTCATCACTATGGGGTTTGAATCCAATGTACATAGTTTTTGTAATAGACGCATCAATCAATCTTTGAAGTAGTCCTCTGATGCACGGTATGCAGCAGCATCCACAGGTCACAAGTACTGCTGCTACTACTGCGAGAGAGATGAGAAGGCTGGACACAAGATGACTCCATTTACCGAACCAGGATTCCAGCCAGTCCATGAATGGATTGTTGATACCAGAATTTTCTGCCAGTTCTTCGGACAGGGATGTAAGACCCTCCAATGCCTTTGTGATACTTCCATCTGGCGAAGTATTGTTGGGGATAAAGGTACAGCAGTATGTTCCAAACATTTTACATACGCCCCCCTTTTCCGCTAGCAACATATCTAAAGCCATTCTATTCTGGTGTGTCATTAAAGAAGTTGGGCCTAATTGTTCAGCTATCCCTTTTACTGCATCCCTCATATAATTTATAAACCTTTGCTGATTATAATAAATATAATTTATCCAATCCACATTTTTATTAACTCACCCACCAGAAGAAAATTGATTCAAAACCTGCTGCTATCTGGTTTCTTGCTTTGTACTCATCAGGTACCCCTCTGGGTACTCCTATATTGTCTATGTAAACTCTAGGATCGAAGGACCCAGCAGGTACCGATCTATTTATGTATAGAGTTTCAACATTCATTCC
This sequence comes from Dendrobates tinctorius, assembly GCF_039654945.1. NCBI lineage: Eukaryota > Metazoa > Chordata > Amphibia > Anura > Dendrobatidae > Dendrobates > Dendrobates tinctorius. The sequence continues at coordinate 2,661,308 of NW_027361847.1, forward strand.
ACCTCCTTTTATTTCTTCTGATGAAATTATTTTAAATGGCATGAGCACCTGGACTAGAGCACAGCTTGTTTATATGGTTCTGACCCGGTTCTGTTCCCTGTTGTGAGTTTGCCTGTTGATTCTGTACTGCGCTACCCTCTCTGTGTATGACTCGTTGCCTGTTATCTGACTACTCTCTGGTCGCTCCTCTTGTACCTTGCAGATATCTCTGTGTATGACTCATTGGCTACGTCCTGACTATCCTCCCTGTCGATGCCCCTTGGTAACTTTGTCTCGCAGTTACCCTGCTAGGAGTTCTCTTGCAGCTCCCCTAGCTCTCTGGAGTTTAGGCCACGCCCCTAGCAGTCACGTGCTTCAGGTCCTGCTGTTCTGAAGTACGCATCTACTCGGCTGCTGCCCGCTCCACAGGTATCTTTGAGCACAGTTCGCTTTACTCAGGACACGCGCACTGGCTCAGTGAGCAAGTTCAGTGCGGTGTTCCTGACATATTTAACTTTTTTCACAAAGCAAATTATTTCAGGTTCAATTTTTTTATTTTACCAAGGGTATCAGGAGAAATTGGACTGGAAAAGTTATTGTGCAATTTGTCCTGAGTACGCCGATACCTGATATGTGGGGGGGGAACCACTGTTTGGGCGCATGTCAGGGCTCGGAAGGGAAGGAGCGCCGTTTGACTTTTTCACTGCAAAATTGGCTGGAATTTAGATTGGAGGCCATGCCACATTTGGAGAGCCCCTGATGTGCCTAAACAGTGGAAACCCCCCACAAGTGACCCCATTTTGGAAAATAGACCCCCCCCAAGGAACTTGTCTAGATATGTGGTGAGCACTTTGAACCCCCAAGGACTTCACAGAAGTTTATAACATACAGCCGTACAATTAAAAAATTAAAAAATATTTTTTTCCACAAAAATGATCTTTTCACCCCCAATTTTTATTTTCCCAAGAGTAACAGGACCCCAAAAGTTATTGTGCAATTTGTCCTGAGTACACTGATACCCCATATATGGGGGTAAACCACTATTTGGGCACATGGCAGCGCTCGGATGGGAAGCGGCACCATTTAACTTTTTTGGCTGGAATTGAGATCGTACGCCATGTCGCATTTGGAAAGCCCCTGATGTGCCCAAATAGTGGAAACCCCCAATTCTAACTCCAACCCGAACCCCAACACACCCCTAACCCTAATCTCAGCTCTAACCCTAGCCCTAACCCTAATGGGAAAATGGAAATAAATAATTTTTTTTATTTTATTATTTTTCCCTAACTAAGGGGGTGATAAGGGGGGTTTGATTTACTATTTATGGCGGTTTTTATGTTTGGCGGCTGTCATACGCTAAAAGACGCTTTTTATTGTAAAAGTAGTTTATGCATCACCACATATTGAGAGCTATAATTTTTCCATATTTTGACCCACTGAGTCATGTGAGGTCTTATTTTTTGCGGGACAAGTTGACGTTTTTATTGGTACCATTTTCGGGCACGTGACATTTTTTGATTGCTTTTTATTCCGATTTTTGGGACGCAGAATGAACAAAAACCAGCGTTTCATGAATTTCTTTTGGGGGGGTGCGTTTACACCGTTCCGCGTGCGATAAAACTGATAAAGCGGTTTTATTCTTCGGGTCAGTACGGTTACAGCGATATCTCATTTATGTCATTTTTTTATGTTTTGTCGGTTTTATGCAATGAAAACAATTTTATATAAAAAATTATTTTTGCATCGCTTTATTCTGCGAGCTATAACTTTTTTTTATTTTTTCGCTGATGACGCTGTGTGGTGGCTCGTCTTTTGCGGGACAAGATGACGTTTTCAGCGGTACCATGGATATTTATATGCGTCTTTTTGATCGCGCGTTATTGCACTTTTTGTTCGCCGGTATGATGATAAATCATTTTTTGCTTCGTTTTTTATTTTTTAAGGAGTTCGCTAAAGGGGTTAACTAATGGGACAGTTATATAAGGTGGGTCATTACGGACGCGGCGATACCAAATATGTGTACTTTTATTGTTTTTTTATTTTCAAAAAATGAATTTATTAGGGAATATTTACTTTTTTTTAATTTATTTAGCGATTTTTTTTTAAAATTATTTTTACACTTTTTTTTTTTACTTTATTATAATGTCCCATGGGGGACATCACTGTCCTGTGACAGATCGCTGTGACAGATCAGCGATCTGTCACAGGCACTGCTGCAGGCTTCCTCATGCCTTCGCTCTGCGGGCAGTGAGGAAGCCAGCTCCCTGCAGGCCCCCCGAAGGTCCCCGTCGCCATATTGGATCCGGGAACCTGCAGGGAAGGCGAAACCTGCAGCGGCGCTACACATCGCGCTGCTGTGGGGGTCGCAGGGAAGAACTGAGGGAGCCCCCTCCCTGCCGATGCTTCCTTTAACCCCCTGTACACCGCTATCATGTTTGATCGCGGTGTGCCAGGGTTTAACGTGTCGGGGGCCGTCTGTGACCACCCCTGACACATTGTGCCGGGTGTCAGCTGTGATAATCAGCTGACACCCGGCCGCGATCAGCGGCGCTCCCCCCGTGAGCGCAGCTGATCGCATTAGACATAATATTCCGTCCTTGGGACTTGGGTCCCAGGTCACATGGCCGGAATATTACATCCATTGTAGGAAAGGGGTTAAAAATAAAAAACGAATGTGAACTTCACCATCTCTGCCTCCGCTTCCATTCGTTACAGTACTATTTCTTTACAATTCATACAACTATTTTTGTATTGCTTTTTGTAATATAAGAAATGACTGTTTGCGCTGATTGTTCAGTTTTGATATAATTCAATGATGTCCGTATGTACACAAGCACCCCCAAACTGAAGAATGGGCGGAGCTTTGTAGGAGAGGTGTGGCCGTAACTGAGCGCGGCCGACCATCACTCATTTACTTGTTACTGGTTCTTTAGGCTGTGCGCACACGTAGCTTTTTTTGTGTTTTCGTGCTGTTTTTAAACTCGCGATTTTGCCCCATCTCATGCAATCCTATGGCATTCCGCACATGATGTGCTAATGCTGCGTATTTTTCCACGGCGGAATCACATCACGGAATAATACGCAGCATGCTCATTCTTTTTGGGGAATCGCGGGAATTCCGCACACATAGGATTGCATTGTACTGCTTACTTTCCGCATGTGGCTGTGCCCACCATGCGAAAAGTAAGCGGAAAATGTGCGGATGGTACCCACGGTCTGGAGGAGAGGCTCTGGGTACCATATCCCTGTAAAAAAAAATAGAATTAAAATAAAAAATCGTGACAGAGCCCGGATAAGACGCGAGACTGCGATGTCATCAAAGATTATTGTCGCAAGGTATCCCCGGGAACGGGACTTGGCGGGAGCATCGCTGAGGCCTGGTGACGCTGCGTGGGACGCCGGAAGGTGAGAAGATCACAATTTATTTTTTTTATCTTAAACTTTATATATTTTTACTACTGATGCTGCATAGGCGGCCTCAATAGTAAAAAGTTGGTCACACTCGTCAAACACTATGCATCAGTTTTCCAACCGATGCTACAGATCGCTTGGAAAACGCTAACATTCTGCAAGCTAATTAAGCTTGCAAAATGCTAGTTTTTTCGCGGGAATTAAAAATGCGGATTTTTCGCACATTTCCCACGGCATGGAATTCTGGACGTGTGTACATAGCCTCACTCATTTTTTCTTGGGTTTGTCTGTGAAGTGGCGGCAGTGTCAACATAGCCTTACAATGTGCACATATACCAGCTGATCGTCTGGTTTGGGTTTCCCTGTAGCTTCTTGTCCTCTGTATAACACGGGGTGAGGCCCCTGAGTTCTTCTATCTGCGCAGCTTTCCATGGATGGTGTCTTATCCGGGCTCCGTCCACCTCGGCCCTTATTCACACTGACGTCATATGACACATGGTGAGGAGTCAGTACAGAGGTCAGTATGTCCGCTGGGGTCACCGTGACATCGTCATCAGCGCACTGTACGCAGCGTTATTGACTCCGGCGATGATGACTTGGTGTGAAACATCATGTAAGACCCTTCGTGTCCACCCTAAAAGCTCCCAGAGAGGGTCTCCAGCACATGGCTGATAAGAGAACAACAGATATCTATAACTTACAGGAAAGATATAAACCTTCATACCGTGTCCGCCAGTAGATAGTGTTACGTGTTACGGAACTACTCAGCACCCAGAATAGGTTGTGCAGTTATATGTATGTATAATAGGTTCCATGGGAGATGCATGTCCCTAATGCATCAGCCCACAGGCTGCGCCCAGCCACCCCCCCACCTTTGTAATTCCCACAGTAGATATCGGCAGGCTCCGGCCACCTGCGGCTATTGTAATGTATGTCTGGCCTGCCGCTTTTTTATTGGCCTGCCCTCTGTATCTGTGTGATATATTCTGTGTCCTGTGAGTAAAGTGTTGTCAAACTGGAAATACGTGGAGAAGCAGTGATCTTTTATATGCGCCCATGTAACCAAGGAATTCCAGCCAGCGTCCTTCATTCAGACTCCAGCCAAAGCAGAGTGGACCTCCGGAAACACGGGGTGGTACTGAAAGAGGTACCCGAGATAGGAAGACCCCGTTACACTGGTGGCAGCCAGCGGGATATGATACCCCTTCTACAGGAGGAAAGGAATGAATGGAAAACAACTACCAGAAGTAATAGAGGACTACATTAAAAGATCTGGTGGAAGCCCGAGGGTTGATCGCCAGCAACAAAACAAAAGCGGATTTGATAGCAGCCATCATGGAACACGACAGTGCAACACCCCCCAATGTGAATGTGGAGAAGACTGAATTCCAGAGGGAGGTAAAGAACAGACTGGCACTCTATGGTCCAAACCCTGCAGTAGAGATCATACGAGAGGTGATGGCTGATGTGCGTACTGATCTGAAGGAAAAGATGGCCGAGCGGACCAGGATAGAGCTAGCCAAGATGGAGATGGCAGAGCGGACCAAAGTGGAGCTGGCCAAGATGGAGATGGCAGAGAGGAGAGTCAGCGAGCAGGGGGAGCTCTGGCCTTCGACCAGGTACCTTCAACAGTAAGCCACAAAAAGATCCAGTATAATGCCTTCCGACAGTTGGGGAAGGCAGAGGAAGACATTGATGGCTTTCTGCAGGACTTTGAGCGGCAGTGTGCCTTTCATCAAGTAAAGCCGGAGGAACGGGTTCAGATTCTGGCCAGCAAGCTGACAGGCCGGGCAGCGGACGCCTATCGCACGGTACTTGATGAGGACTGTATGGACTAGGAGCGGACCAAAGAAGTGATCTTGGCCCGGTATGCGCTGACACCAGAGGCATACCGCCAAAAGTTCCGTGGACTTATAAAACGCGTAACCGATACCTACGCTGAATGGGCCTGTAAATTACGGCGGTCACTGCTACAGTGGGTACAAGGGAGCCAAGCAACCACTAAGGAGGACGTCCTCCAGCTCTTCTTGTTAGAACGATTCTTTAATGGACTAACCCCCGAGACACCGGAATGGCTTCGGGACAGGCGGCCAACGACTCTGGAGGAAGCCGCTTGTCTGGCCGATGAACATCATGATGCCAGGAGGCCTCAGTTGTCCGGATCAAAGATGGTTACTAGGGGCCCGCCCATGGACCTGGAAGGCCTCAAACCACCGAAGATTGTAGGGGGACCAGCTGGAAACCCGGCCTACCACAGTCCCCCTGGGGCGCGATGCCACACCTGCCGTCAGCTGGGCCACCTGCAAAGACAATGTCCCAACCGGACTCAACATACCCAGTGGCCAAAGGCGGGAACAGCTACCTTCAGCCGGGCTGCTGTACACTGCTACCAAGGCGAAGCTGACCCAGCATTGGGGGCTACGACTAACCAAGGGGTGGAAGAGATGGAGGAAGTGCTGCATGAAGTAGACCCCGTGCAGGTAGCCCGGGCAGATAATCGACAACAGCATCGACAGGTCGTGTGGGTTAGTGGGAAACGTATGCAGGGACTAAGAGATTCCGGGGCAACTTTGACCCTTGTGAAGCCTCATCTCGTCCGGGACCAAGAGAAGACGGACCGGACAGTGGCAGTCCGTGTAGCAGGTGGAGCTATACATCGACTGCCCACTGCCAGGATTCACCTGAACTGGGGAGTCGGGGATGGCCTTGTTGAGGTCGGCTTGATGGAGAATTTGCCTGCAGACGTCTTGCTGGGAAATGACTTGGGGCCCATGTTGTCTGCATTCTCGGTTGCCCCTCTGGCTGAGACATATCCTGTGACCACCCGGAGACCAGCTCGAGCTGCGGAGGCGGAATCACACTCAGAGGAGGTCCAGGTAAGACATCCCAGCCCTACACGTATTCCCATAGCCAGACACATTTCTTGGGCCACCCCAGATGAATTTAAGAGGGAGTTACTTGAGGATCCTTCAGTGGAGGGATATCGTGAGAAGGCACAGGAGGGGAGAGGTGTACTGGAAGGGGAACAGTTTGTATGGAAGCAGTGACTCCTCTACTGGATCACAGAGCAGCACCACACAGGGACGAGCTCCACTATAAAACGACAGCTGGTAGTTCCCAAGAAGTATAGGCAGGAGTAACTGTGAATCTCTCATGACATACCCTTGGTCGGGCACTTCGGCGTCAGTCGCACCAGGCATCGTCTGACACAAAACTTCTTTTGGCCGGGGGTAACCTATGATGTTCGTCAGTACTGTCAGACCTGTGACAGTTGCCAGCGCATTGGCAAGAGGGGGGATCGATGCAAGGCCAAATTATGCCCCCTCCCCATTGTGGAGGAACCATTTAGCCGAGTAGCGGTCGATCTGATAAGGCCGTTAGCCAAACCCAGTCCGTTAGGGAAAAGGTATATATTGACAGTGGTAGATTATGCCACACGGTATCCAGAGGCGGTTGCGTTACCTAACATACTGGCAGAGAAGGTGGCGGCCGCCCTGCTTCAGGTTTTCTTACGGGTTGGATTTCCCCGGGAGATTATCTCGGACCAGGGTACCCAGTTTACAGCAGAGGTGACCAACCAACTGTGGAAGCGGTGTGGCGTAAAGTCCATTAGAAGCGCCCCGTACCACCCGCAAACCAATGGGTTGTGTGAATGCTTCAACGGGACATTAAAACAGCTCATTGGGACTTTTACCAGAACCTACAGGGACTGGGAGAAATTCTTGCCACACCTCCTGTTTGCCTATCGGGAGGTGCCCCAAGAATCCACGGGGTTCTCCCCGTTCGAGCTGGTATAGGGGAGATGGGTAAGGGGACCCCTAGACTTAGTGCTAGAACACTGGGAAGGGGGGGCCTCATAGAAGGGGTACCTATTGTACCCTATGTGCTGGAATTCCGGTACCCCCTAAAGGAACTGACCCAGGCTGTACGTGAGAACATGCTGGCGACCTAGCGGAGCCAGCGCGTATGGTATGATCGGAGAGCCAGAGAGCGCACCTTGGAAATAGGACAGAAGGTCCTGGTGTTAGAGCCCACTAAGCAGAACAAGTTCCAAGCTGCATGGCAGGGGCCCTACCAGGTAGTGGGGAATATAGCCGACACAACCTATAATGTCGCCGATTGTGACGACCCCAGGGTTATCCGCATGTTCCACGTGAATATGCTGAAGCCCTACCGGGAGCGCCCTGAAGAGGTAGTGGCCATCTGTGCACCTGAAGCAGAGGATTTAGCCGGACTTCCCTTGCCGGATGTCTTAGGGGAAAGGGCTCAGTCTAAAACATGGGACCAGGTACACTTGGGTGAAGACAAAGAAAAGAAGCCAGCGCTGCTTAAGGTTAGAACGCATAACATGAAGTGCATATGCACATAATATCTAACTGTATTCAAAATGAGATATTTGGCAAAAAAATTGATCAATTCAATTGAGCCACCCCGCCGCGCCAAGGCAATCTCATGTGGGGGGTCCTACTCTACGTTTTTAATAAACACTGTGCCATTATGGCCTCCTAGATACATTAAAAGCAAGACCACTTTAAGTGCAATCCGTACCTGAGCATTTCTGGATCGCTCCCATGAAGCCAGAAAAAGCAAGTGCAGATGAAGGCCAACCAGGTCTGAATGCAGACATATCAGGTTTAGCCTCCACACATTGCCCGACCAGCAAACATAGATGAAGGGCAATGCAGGTTCAGACACAGGTGCACAATTAAATAAAGCTTGGGGCAGGGCGGGGCTGCTGTGTGTGTGCACAGCAGCCTAGATCCATCACAGTGAACACAGAAAAAATGGCGAACATAACCCAGCGCGCAAGGCAAAAGTGGTGGTTAGCCCCAAACCAACATGCAAACAAAGAAAAGAAGCCAGCGCTGCTTAAGGTTAGAACGCATAACATGAAGTGCATATGCACATAATATCTAACTGTATTCAAAATGAGATATTTGGCAAAAAAATTCATCTGGCTTCATGGGAGCGATCCAGCAATGTTCAGGTACAGATTGCACTTGATGTGGTCATGCTCTTAGGAGGCCGTAATGGCACAGTATTTACTATAAATGTAGAGTAGGACCCCCCACATGAGATTGCCTTGGCGCGGCGGGGTGGCTCAATTGAATTGATCAATTTTTTTGCCAAATATCTCATTTTTGAATACAGCTGGATATTATGTGCATATGCACTTCAATTTATGCGTTCTAACCTTAAGCAGTGCTGGCTTCCCCCCCTATTTTCTTGTTGTTGGTTTGTGGCTCACCACCACTACTGCCGTGCACGCTTGGCTATGTCCGCTATAAATTTTTCTGTGTTCATTATGATGGATCTAGGCTGCTGTGCACACGCACGGCAGCCCCGCCCTGCCCCAAGCTTTATTTAATTGTGCACCTGTGTCTGGGCCAACATCGCCCTTCATCTATGTTTGCTGGTTGGGCAATGTGTGGAGGTCAATCCTGATATGTCTGTGTTCAGACCTGGTTGGTCTTCATCTGCACTTGCTTCATCTGGCTTCATGGGAGCGATCCAGCAATGTTCATGTACAGATTGCACTTGATGTGGTCATGCTCTTAGGAGGCCGTAATGGCACAGTATTTATTATAAATGTAGAGTAGGACCCCCCACATGAGATTGCCTTGGCGCGGCGGGGTGGCTCAATTGAATTGATCAATTTTTTTGCCAAATATCTCATTTTTGAATACAGCTGGATATTATGTGCATATGCACTTCAATTTATGCGTTCTAACCTTAAGCAGTGCTGGCTTCCCCCCCTATTTTCTTGTTGTTGGTTTGTGGCTCACCACCACTACTGCCGTGCACGCTTGGCTATGTCCGCTATAAATTTTTCTGTGTTCATTATGATGGATCTAGGCTGCTGTGCACACACACGGCAGCCCCGCCCTGCCCCAAGCTTTATTTATTTGTGCACCTGTGTCTGGGCCAACATCGCCCTTCATCTATGTTTGCTGGTTGGGCAATGTGTGGAGGTCAATCCTGATATGTCTGCATTCAGACCTGGTTGGCCTTCATCTGCACTTGCTTCATCTGGCTTCATGGGAGCGATCCAGCAATGTTCAGGTACAGATTGCACTTGATGTGGTCATGCTCTTAGGAGGCCGTAATGGCACAGTATTTATTATAAATGTAGAGTAGGACCCCCCCACATGAGATTGCCTTGGCGCGGCGGGGTGGCTCAATTGAATTGATCAATTTTTTTGCCAAATATCTCATTTTTGAATACAGCTGGATATTATGTGCATATGCACTTCAATTTATGCGTTCTAACCTTAAGCAGTGCTGGCTTCCCCCCCCTATTTTCACACTTGGGTGAAGTCCTAGGTAACCATGAGAGACAGCAGGCGGAGGAGTTGTTGAGGCAGCGACAGAGGATGTTTTCGGGGAGACCAGGGTACACTCGCCTGACACAACACAAGGTTGAGACCCAGGATCAGACCCCCCTGCGACAAAACCCCTTCCGCGTCCCTGAGTCTGTACGAGAGGGGATGTGACAAGAGATACAAGAGATGTTGCGTTTAGGGGTCATTGAAGAGTCAGATAGTACCTGGGCATCCTGTTATGATTGAGTCACCGAGGAGGAAAAAACAAAACACAAGCTCAGCTCAGAAAAACAGAGAGGTTGGAAACTAGCGGATGGCAGATCCCTAATCCTATCACACAACTAGCAGCAGCCGTGGAGTGTTCCTACGGTGATCCTAGACACCTCGTCACAGCCGGAGATCTACATAAGCCTAAAGAGAGAAAAGGGAAAAACTGACTGCCCCAGAGCAGACCCCAAAGCAATAGGCAGCCCCCAACATATAATGACGGTGAAGCAAGATGAAAACACTAACACAGATAGATAGGTTGAGCAAACGATGGGGCCCAAGCTAACTAAAAAGGACAGGATAGAAAAGCTGCTGTCTGCAATCTGAGAAAACCCTGCTAAAAAATATTACCAACACAACTGATAAGCAAAAAAGACCCTGAAGTCACAAGACTTCAAACCCTATATCAGCACTCAGAATATTCTGGAAGCAGAGCAAAAGAGAACACTGATCAAGGAAAAAGAATCCAGCACAACCCCGGCCGGGGATGGCTGAACTCCAAAAAACAAGGGAAACAAAACCAAAACTAATAAGTTCAATAGCAGAGCAAAAACTTATCTTTGGAAGCAGGAATCAGACTGGTCTCCAAGAATCCAGCAGAGAAATCACCAGCAACTCAGAAGGGCGTCGGCTGCCTTATATCCAGTCAGAAGTTCCCGTTACCCAGTCACCATCCACCTGATCAGGTGTTTGGTAATCAGCCTCACTACCTTCCTTCACCAGAAGAGGGAGATCCTCGGACACAAAAGATGAATGAACAGATGAGCTCACAACAGTACCTCCCCCTTGAGGAGGGGTCACCGAACCCTCATCCAAGCCACCAGGCCGATCAGGATGAGCTCGATGAAAAGCACGCACCAATCTTTCGGCCTGAATATCTGAGGCAGAGACCCAGGAAATATCCTCCTGACCATAACCCTTCCACTTAACCAAATACTGGAGTCTCCATCTAGCCAGACGGGAATCCAGTATCTTCTCTACCTCATATTCCATGTTACCTTCAACCAACACAGGGTCAGGAGGTGCCACCATAGGAACCACTGGTTCAACAAACCTCTTCAACAAGGACTTATGAAACACATTATGAATCTTAAATGTGACAGGAAGAGCCAACCGAAAAGAGACCGGATTAATAATCTCCAAAATCTTGTAAGGTCCAATAAATCTAGGTTTAAACTTTGGAGAAGCCACTTTCATAGAGAGATTCTTTGATGACAACCAGACCATATCACCCACCTTAAACCGGAGACCAATGGTCCTATGCCGGTTAGAAAACCGCTGGGCCTTTTCCTGGGAAAGAGACAACTTATCCACCACTTGGTCCCAAATCTGCTGCATTCTTTCCACCCCTGGGCAGGCAAAAGACTCCACCTGCCCTGAAGAAAATCGAGGATGAAACCCAAAGTTACAGAAAAAGGGTGACATCAAAGTGGCAGAACTAGCTCTATTATTTAAAGCAAATTCTGCCAAGGGTAAAAATGAGACCCAATCATCCTGATCTGCAGACATAAAACATCTCAAATAAGCCTCCAAAGTCTGGTTTGTTCTCTCCGTCTGCCCATTGGTCTGAGGGTGAAATGCAGAGGAGAAGGACAACTGAATTCCCAACTTGGAACAAAAGGTCCTCCAGAATCTAGAGACAAACTGAACTCCTCTGTCCGATACAATGTTCTCAGGAATCCCGTGCAAACGAACCACCTGTTGCAAAAACAAGGGCACCAACTCTGAGGAAGATGGCAACTTAGGGAGTGGTACAAGATGGACCATCTTAGAGAATCTATCACAAATCACCCAGATAACAGTCATCCTCTGAGAGACAGGCAGAGCAGAAATAAAATCCATTTAAATATGGGTCCATGGCCTCCTGGGCACCGGCAAAGGCATCAACAACCTACTAGAACGAGAACAAGGCTTAGATCGGGAGCAAGTCCCACAGGACTGCACAAAATTTCTGACATCACGAGACAAGGCAGGCCACCAAAAAGACCAACTCACCAAATCTCTAGTACCAAAAATACCTGGATGACCAGCCAAAGCGGAGCAATGAACCTCAGACATCACTTTTCTCCTCCACTGGTCAGGAACATACAACCTACCACTGGGACAACGCTCAGGTTTATCCTCCTGAAACTTCTCCAGAGCACGTCTCAAATCAGGCAAGATGGCAGAAAGAACCACTCCCTCACCTTAGATGGTAGCAGGCTTGGTCAAAATAGGAGAATCGGCCAAAAAACTCCTAGAGAGGGCATCAGCCTTAACGTTCTTAGTGCCCGGGAGAAAGGAGACCACAAAATCAAAACGTGTGAAAAACAAGGCCCACCTGGCCTGTCTCGGATTCAAGCGTTTAGCCGACTCAAGGTAGATCAAATTCTTGTGGTCAGTGAGGACCACAACTTGATGTCTAGCTCCCTTCAACCAATGTCTCCACTCCTCAAATGCCCACTTCATGGCCAACAGTTCTCGATTCCCCACATCATAGTTGCGTTCCGAAGGAGAGAACTTTCGGGAAAAGAAGGCACAGGGGTTCATTTTAGATGTTACAGGATCTTTTTGGGACAAAACAGCTCCTGCACCAGTCTCTGAAGCATCCATCTCCACCTGAAATGGAAGTGAGACATCGGGTTGTCGCAAAACCGGAGAAGAAGTGAACCTCCGCTTCATCTCCTGAAAAGAAGAAACAGCCTCTGGAGACCAAGTCAGCAAATCAGCGCCCTTCTTAGTCAAATCAGTCAATAGTTTGGCAATAACAGAAAAATTGGATATAAACTTACGATAAAAATTAGCAAAACCCAAAAACTTCTGGAGAGCCTTCAAAGAAGTGGGCTGCACCCAATCATAAATGGCCTGTACCTTGGCCGGGTCCATTTCAATAGTTGACGGAGACAAAATAAATCCCAAAAATGAAATCCTCTGTACACCAAAAAGACATTTCGATCCCTTTACAGGGAGTTTTCCCTCAAAATCCGGAACACAGTCCGAACATATTCCACATGAGAGTCCCAATCCCTGGAAAAGATGAAAATATCATCCAAATAGATGATCAGAAACTTATCCACAAAGTCCCGGAAAATATAATTCATGAAGCACTGGAAGACAGAAGGGGCGTTAGTGAGCCCAAAAGGCTTCACCAGGTACTCAAAATGTCCCTCCGGAGTATTAAACGCTGTCTTCCATTCATCCCCATGCTTAATGCGAATAAGATTATACGCCCCCCTGAGGTCAAGCTTGTTAAACCAGCAAGCACCTTCAACTCTAGAAAATAGGTCAGAAATCGGGGGTAATGGATACTGATATTTAACAGTAATTTTGTTAAGGGAGCGATAGTCAATACAGGGCCTTAATGAACCATCCTTATTGGCCACAAAAAAAAACCCAGCACCCAAGGGTGAAGAGGATGGTCTAATAAGACCTTTCTCCAACGACTCCTTAATATAAGAACGCATAGCCTCATGTTCGGGTACAGATAAATTAAAAAGTCGACCCTTGGGAAATTTACACCCCGGACTCAGCTCAATTGCACAGTCATAAGTCCTATGAGGAGGCAAAGATTCAGACTTACTCTCACTAAACACATCATAAAAATCAGCCAAATAGTCAGGAACCTCATGCGACTGGGGAGAGGTGGAGAAAACAGGAGTGTCACTAAGAGCACACGGACAACCCCAACTCACCACAGACACAGATTTCCAATCCAAAACTGGATTATGGATTTGCAACCAGGGGAACCCCAGCACGATGGTATCATGCAAATTAAGCAACACCAAAAATCTGCAATTTTCTTGATGGTCTGGGGCGACCCGCATTACCACCTGGGTCCAAAACTGAGGTTTATTCTTCGCCAAAGGAGTAGCATCAATACCCCTCAAAGGAATAGGCGTCTGCAGAGGTGTCATAGGGAAACCACAACGTTTAGCAAAATCTAAATCCATTAGGTTCAAGGCTGCTCCTGAATCCACAAAGGCTTTAGCAGAAAATGTGGACAGGGAGTAGATCAGAGTAATTGCCAGAAGAAACTTAGGTTGTACACCACCTACAGCACATGTGTGTGCAAAACGTTTCTCTCGTTTAGGGCAGACAGAAATAATATGAGAGGCATCTCCACAGAAAAAACACAGCTTATTACACCTTCTGAACTCCTGACGTTGCGCCCTAGACAAAACTCTCTCACATTGCATAGGTTCAGACATTTGTTCAACAGGTGGCAGCATTTCCCGTATAATTTTACGTTCACGTAAACGCCGATCAACCTGAATGGCTAATGACAAAGAATTGTCAAGACCAGAGGGAACAGGAAATCCCACCATAGTATCTTTTACGGTTTCTGACAAACCCTTCCGAAAGAGAGCTGCCAAGGCACCATCATTCCAAGTGGTGAGGACCGCCCACTTTCGGAATTTTTGACAGTACAGTTCTGCAGAATCTTGACCCTGGCTCAATGCCAACAGGGTCTTTTCAGCTTGATCAATCGCATTAGGTTCATCATACAACAACCCCAAGGCCTGAAAAAATGCGTCCACATTAGTTAGAATAGGATCATCTGGTATTAAAGAAAACGCCCAATCCTGGGGATCGACGCGCAGCAAGGAGATGACAATCTTAACCTGCTGCGCAGAGCTCCCCGAAGAGTTAGGCTTCAAGGCAAGAAATAATTTACAATTATTCTTAAAATTCAAAAATTTAGACCGATCCCCAAAAAACACATCAGGAGTGGGGATTTTTGGTTCAGCAGTGTGTGAACGAGCAAGATAGGCGGAAATTACACGCACCTCAGCAGCAAGCTGCTCCACACGATCAGACAATTGCTTAAACTCCATCAGAAAAAAAAAATATTCCTCCTAAGGCCTCAGAGAAAAAGAGGATACACAATAATATACACACAAAAAAATTCTGACACTTTTTTTTCATTTTTTTTTTTTAAACAATTCCTTCCTGCTTTTGAGTACCCTAGAATCTGCGGTATGGCTGGTGATTCTGTTATGATTGAGTCACCGAGGAGGAAAAAACAAAACACAAGCTCAGCCCAGAAAAACAGAGAGGTTGGAAACTAGCGGATTGCAGACCCCTAATCCTATCAAACAACTAGCAGTAGCCGTGGAGTGTTCCTACGGTGATCCTAGACACCTCGTCACAGCCGGAGATCTACATAAGCCTAAAGAGAGAAAAGGGAAAAACTGACTGCCCCAGAGCAGACCCCAAAGCAATAGGCAGCCCCCAACATATGACGGTGAAGCAAGATGAAAACACTAACACAGATAGAAAGATAGGTTGATCAAACGATGGGGCCCAAGCTAACTAAAAAGGACAGGATAGAAAAGCTGCTGTCTGCAATCTGAGAAAACCCTGCTAAAAAATATTACCAACACAACTGATAAGCAAAAAGGACCCTGAAGTCACTAAACTTCAAACCCTATATCAGCACTCAGAATATTCTGGAAGCAGAGCAAAAGAGAACACTGATCAACGAAAAAGAATCCAGCACACCCCCGGCCAAGGATGGCTGAACTCCAAAAAACAAGGTAAACAAAACCAAAACTAATAAGTTCAATAGCAGAGCAAAAACTTATCTTTGGAAGCAGGAATCAGACTGGTCTCCAAGAATCCAGCAGAGAAATCACCAGCAACTCAGAAGGGCGTCGGCTGCCTTATATCCAGTCAGAAGTTCCCGTTACCCAGTTACCATCCACCTGATCAGGTGTTTGGTAATCAGCCTCACTACCTTCCTTCACCAGAAGAGGGAGATCCTCGGACACAAAAGATGAATGAACAGATGAGCTCACAACAGCATCCCCTGTAGTGTTAGTGCCCAAGAAGGATGGGACTACACGGTTTTGTGTAGACTATCGTAAGCTCAATGAGAAAACAGTGACGGATGCATATCCCATGCCGCGTGTGGATGAGTTATTAGACCGGCTGGCGGGGTAAAGTATTTGACCACCATCGATCTATGCAAAGGCTACTTGCAGATTCCCCTTAGTCCTGACGCTATTCCCAAGTCGGCATTTGTCACCCCGTTCGGCTTATTCCAGTTTCGAGTTATGCCATTCGGGATGAAGAATGCCCCTGCGACCTTCCAGAGGCTGGCTGACCGACTTCTGGATGGTCTCCAGGACTATGCTTGTGCCTACCTGGACGACATCGCCATTTACAGTGCGACATGGGAAGAGCATCTAAATCACCTAGAGACAGTATTGGACAGGATCCACCGGGTCGGAATCACCCTGAACCCAAACAAGTGTCACATGGGCAAAGCAGAGGTTCATTATTTAGGGCATTGGGTGGGAAGTGGGAAACAGCGACCAGAACCAGCCAAGATTGAGGCAATAGCCAAATGGCCCACCCCACGCACTAAAACCCAGGTCATGGCGTTTCTAGGGACAGCGGGGTATTACGGGAAATTCGTTCCCAATTACAGCAGCGTAGCCAAGCCCCTCACTGATCTGACCCGTAAGAACCTCCCCCGTCAGGTAACCTGGACCCCAGAGTGTGAGGAAGCCTTCCGCCAACTAAAGGACGCCCTCACCAATACCCCTGTATTGGCCGCACCCGATCCAACTAGACGCTTCTATGTTTGGATTGGGGGCAGTACTGAGCCAAGTCGGGCCGGACGGCCAAGAACACCCGGTAGCTTACCTGAGTCGGAAACTACTGCCCCGTGAAGTAAGCTATGCGGCCATCGAGAAGGAGTGCCTGGCGGTAGTATGGGCACTCAAAAAGTTGCAACCATATTTGTATGGACGACAGTTTTCCCTCCTAACGGACCATAATCCCCTAGTCTGGCTTAATCGGGTCTCCGGAGACAACGCCAGATTGCTGTGGTGGAGTTTAGCCCTACAACCTCTGGACTTCACCATCCACTGCAGACCCGGCAAACAAAACGGTAATGCCAATGGACTAAGTCGACAAACGGAACTTGTACCAACCCCATAAACTTCGGTCATCCCCAAACCGATCCATTAAGGATCAGACTGTGTATGCCGATCGCGTCGCTGAAAAGGGGAGCCGTGTTACAGAACCACTCAGCACCCAGAATATGTTGTGCAGTTATATGTGTGTATAATAGGTTCCATGGGAGGTGCATGTCCCTAATGCATCAGCCCACAGGCTGCGCCCAGCCGCCCCCCCCACCTTTGTAATTCCCACAGTAAATATCGGCAGGCTCCGGCCACCTGCGGCTATTGTAATGTATGTCTGGCCTGCCGCTTTTCTATTGGCCTGCCCTCTGTATCTGTGTGATATATTCTGTGTCCTGTGAGTAAAGTGTTGTCAGACTGGAAATACGGGGAGAAGCAGTGATCTTTTATATGCACCCATGTAACCAAGGAAATCCAGCCAGCGTCCTTCATTCAGACTCCAGCCAAAGCAGAGTGGACCTCCGGAAACACGGGGTAGTACTGAAAGAGGTACCCGAGATTGGAAGACCCCATTACAGATAGGAACATTAAGATGTGAGAGTCCTCAGTGGTTGATACCTTGTAATGATGAACTGAGAAGATGGTGACAAATCGACGCTTTCCTCCTCCAGTCTCCTCATCAGGCAGAAAATAACATGGAATCTGAAGAGTCACATATTTATACCCAAGAGGACACAGGAATAATGCTATAGATGAGAGGAGTGATGGGAAACAGAGCGATCAGTATGGAGAGGGAAGAGCAGCGGTGGCCGGAAATATTGGAGCAGCTCATAGATAAGGAGGGGACAGTGTCATTGTCCGGTGATCGGGGTCTGCTCCGGGGTCCTGATGCCCCCACAAGGTCTGAGGAGCCCGATACACAGGAGAAAGACAGAAATCCATGTGACATTCATTCCTGCACTGAAGTCAGAGGTCATCACCAATATGTGACTCTACAGATTCCATGTTATTCTGTGTGGAGGAAGAGAGCGGAGGAGTCAAGGGGGAGGAGTCTCCAGAGCGGCGGCCTGTCACTATCTCCTCTGTCACCGAGGACTGAATATAACAAGGGGGAGGAGTCTCCAGAGCAGCAGACTGTCACCATCTCCTCAGTTACCGAGGAATGAATGCAACAAGGGGGAGGAGTCTCCAGAGCGGCGGACTGTCACCATCTTCTCAGTCACCGAGGACTGAATGTAACAAGGGGGAGGAGTCTCCAGAGCGGCGGACTGTCACCATCTCCTCAGTTACCGAGGACTAAATGTAAGAAGGGGAGGAGTCTCCAGAGCATCGGACTGCCACCATCTCCTCAGTCACCGAGGACTGAATGTAACAAGGGGGAGAAGTCTCCAGAGCAGCAGATTGTCACCATCTCCTCAGTCACTGAGGACTGAATGTAACAAGGGGGAGGAGTCTCCTGAGCGGCGGACTGTCACCATGGGAAGGACTAAAAAGAATAAAGAAAAGGAATGAAGAAAAAGAATGAACATAGTAACTTAAAGGAAATCATCACATATCCAATATAAACAGGGGTATATTATATTCCCTGAGCTTTATAGGTGGGGAATTAACATGAAATACATGTAGATTGTGTTGACGCGCTGCTAGTTTCACAGGGGGTTTTGCCTAGGGGGCGCTGCAGGACAGACAGAAGATGCAGACCAGCAGTAAGGTCGAGTAGGCACCACAACGTGAAGTGTGAGCGGGACCGAGGCCTAGCTTGGAGCGCCGGTGTCAGGAGAGACAATTGAGGCAGAAGAAGCAAGCAATTGGGAGAACGGAAGCCGGTCAAGGCTGCAGTACAGATAGGGAGAAAACAGGATGCTGTCATGCCAGGGGTCAGAAGCCAAACGGGAGCGTAAAACTGGAGGAAAAGACCGGAGCATAGTCAAGGGTGAGCCGAGGGGTTAGGAAACCAGAGAGGACAGAACCATACCAAAACGGAAGATGGAAGCACAAGTCAGGGAACAAACAGAGTCATATACAGTAAGGATCACACATACAGGGGGACAACGATTATCTAGCCAAGAGAACGGAAGTATCACTGACACTGAACCCAGGAAGTACCGTCACTAAATAGCCGCCCCTGAACCAGAGAGAGGCAAATTAAATTAACTCTGACCTGACCAGGACAGAAAAGGAACAACCCCGTCCTGGATCATGACATAGATTACACGGGATTATCTACATATATTTCATGTTCATTCCCCACCTATAAAGCTCAGGGAATATAATATAAACCTGTATACAGTACAGACCAAAAGTTTGGACACACCTCATTCAAAGAGTTTTCTTTATTTTCATGACTATGAAAATGGTAGATTCACTCTGAAGGCATCAAAACTATGAATTAACACATGTGGAATTATATAATTAACAAAAAAGTGTGAAACAACTGAAAATATGTCTTATATTCTAGGTTCTTTAAAGTAGCCACCTTTTGCTTTGATTACTACTTAGCACACTCGTGGCATTCTCTTGATGAGCTTCAAGAGGTAGTCACCGGAAATGGTTTTCTGTTGTGAACTCATTTTCTGGTTTACCTCTGGCTTCTGGTGAGGGTGGTGGAGCTGGCTGTGTTGACAGAAGAGTCGTGAGTTCTCCATCCGGGCTCCCTCTGGTGGTGAAAGCAGGTAATGAAGCTGATCTAAATGGCAGAGACCTGCCACCTGAGGAGGAGGACTGTGATTGGACATCAGGAGTCTCTGATTGGATTTATGACAGCCGACTCCCTAATTTTGCGCTGGTGATTTTTTCCTGCCCTGAGGTTCTGGTTTCCAGTTCTGTTCCTGCCTTCTCAAGCTAAGTATGCTCTGCTATTTTTTCACATGAGATTTGGTCTGGTTTACTCAGTTTTTGTGGTCAGCCAGCCCCTGCTGGGGCTGAGCTGAATTTCCATTCTTAGGTTTCTGTTTATGCCAGTTTGCTTTTTGTCCCTGATCAGATTGGTCTCTTTTTGCTCTGTCTTCAGAATATACCTGAGTGCTGATATAGGGAATTGAAGTCTAGCGACTTCAGGGTTTTTGTTATCAGAAAGTGTTGGACATTTTTTGGCAGGGTTTTGTGCGTGATTGCAGACAGCATCTTTCCTTTCCTGTCCTTTCTAGTTAGTGTGGGTCCCATCGTTTGCTCAGCCTATTTTTCTGTGTTTTCATCTTGTTTCACAGACAATACATGTTTGGGGGCTGTCTATTGCTTTGGGGTCTGCTCTGGGGCAGTTTAGATTTCCCCTTTTCTTGCTTTAGGCTTATTTAGTTCTCCGGCTGTGATGAGGCATCTAGGATCATCGTAGGTACGCTCCACGGCTACTGCTAGTTGTGTAGATAGGATCAGGGGTCTGCAATCCGCTTAGTTACCAACCTCTCTGGTTTTCTGGGGCTTAGCTTGTTTTTGTTTTTCCTCCTCGGTGACTCATTCATAACAGAATCACCAGCCATATCGCAGATTCTAGGGTACTCAAAAGCAGGAAAAAAAAATTGTAAAAAAAAAAAGTGTCAGAACTTTTTTTTTTTTTTATATATGTATTTGTTCCTCTTTTTCTCTGGGGCCGTAGGAGGATTTTTTCCTTAATGGAGATTAAGCAATTGTCTGATCGTGTGGAGCAGCTCGCTGCTGAAGTGCGGGGAATTTCCGCCTATCTCGCTCAATCACATGCTGTTGAACCAAAAATCCCTACTCCTGATGTGTTTTCTGGGGATCGGTCTAAATTTTTGAATTTTAAGAATTGTAAATTATTTCTTGCCTTGAAGCCTAACTCACGGGGGAGCTCTGCGCAGCAGGTTAAAATTGTCATCTCCTTGCTGCGCGGCGATCCCCAGGATTGGGCGTTTTCTTTGACACCTGAAAATCCTATTCTGACTAATGTGGATGCATTTTTTCAAGCCTTGGGGTTGTTGTATGATGAACCTAATGCAATTGATCAAGCTGAGAAAGCCCTATTGGCATTGAACCAGGGTCAGGATTCTGCAGAGTTATACTGTCAAAAATTCCGAAAGTGGGCGGTCCTTACTACATGGAATGATGGTGCCTTGGCAGCTCTCTCTCGCAAGAGTTTATCAGAAACCGTAAAGGATATTATGGTGGGATTTCCTGTTCCCTCTGGTCTTGACGATTCTATGTCATTAGCCATTCAAGTTGATCGGCGTTTACATGAACGTAAAACTACACGAGAGGTATTGCCACCTTTTCAACAAATGTCTGAACCTATGCAGTGTGATAGAGTTTTGTCTAGGGTGCAACGTCAGGAGTATAGAAGGCGCAATAAGTTTTTTTTTTTCTGTGGTGATGCCTCTCATATTATTTCTGTCTGCCCAAAATGAGAGAAACGTTTTGCACATACATTTGCTGTGGGTGGTGTACAACCTATTTCTTTTGGCAATTACTCTCATCTGCTCCTTATCCACATTTTCCGCCAAGGCTTTTGTGGATTCAGGAGCGGCTTTGAATCTGATGGATTTGCATTTTGCTAAACGTTGTGATTTTCCCATGATACCTCTGCGGACGCTTATTCCTTTGAGGGGTATTGATGCTACTCCTTTGGCGGAGAATAAACCTCAGTTTTGGACCCAGGTGATAATGCAGGTCGCCCCAGACCACCAAGAAAATTGTAGATTTTTAGCACTGCATAATTTTCATGATACTATTGTTCTGGGTTTCCCCTGGTTGCAAATCCATAATCCAATTTTGGAATGGAAATCTGTGTCTGTGGTGAGTTGGGGCTGTCGGTGTGACACTCCTGTTTTATCCACCTCTCCCTAGTCGCATGATGTTCCTGACTATTTGGCTGATTTTTATGATGTATTTAGTGAGAGTAAGTCTGCGTCCCTGCCTCCTCACAGGAGTTATGATTGTGCAATTGAGTTGAGGCCTGGGTGTAAATTTCCCAAGCGTCGGCTTTTCAACTTATCTGTACCTGAACACGAGGCTATGCGATCTTATATTAAGGAGTCGTTGGAGAAGGGTCATATTAGACCATCTTCTACACCCTTAGGTGCTGGGTTTTTTTTTGTGGCTAAGAAGGATGGTTCATTAAGGCCTTGTATTGACTATCGTTCCCTTAACAAGATTACGGTTAAATATCAGTATCCGTTACCCCTGATTTCTGATTTATTCTCCAGAGTTAAAGGTGCCTGCTGGTTTACTAAGCTTGACCTCAGGGGGGCGTATAATCTTTTTCGCATCAAGCATGGAGATGAATGGAAGACGGCGTTTAATACTCCGGAGGGACATTTTGAGTACCTGGTGATGCCTTTTGGGCTCACTAATGCCCCTTCTGTCTTCCAATCCTTCATGAATGATATTTTCCGGGACATTGTGGATAAGTTTTTGATCATCTATTTGGATGATATTCTGATCTTTTCCAGTGATTGGGATTCTCATGTGGAACATGTTCGGACTGTGTTCCGGATTTTGAGGGAGAACTCCCTGTATGTTAAGGGATCGAAATGTCTTTTTGGTGTACAGAGGATTTCATTTTTGGGATTTATTTTGTCGCTGTCAACTGTTGAAATGGACCCGGCCAAGGTACAGGCCATTTATGATTGGGTTCAGCCCACTTTTTTGAAGGCTCTCCAGAAGTTTTTGGGTTTTGCTAATTTTTATCGTAAATTTATAGCTAATTTTTCTGGTATTGCCAAACCACTGACTGATCTGACCAAGAAAGGCGCTGATGTGCTGAATTGGTCTCCAGAGGCTGTTTTGGCATTTCAGGAGCTGAAGTAGAGGTTCACTTCTGCTCCGGTTTTACGGCAACCTGATATCTCACTTCCATTTGAGGTAGAGGTAGATGCTTCGGAGATTGGTGCAGGAGCTGTTTTGTCCCAAAAAGATCTGGTGACTTCTAAAATGAATCCCTGTGCCTTCTTTTCCCGAAAGTTCTCCCCATCTGAACGCAACTATGATGTGGGGAATCGGGAATTATTGGCCATGAAGTGGGCATTCCAGGAGTGGAGACATTGGTTGGAGGGAGCTAGACATCAAGTTGTGGTCCTCACTGGCCACAAGAATTTGATTTACCTGAAGTCGGCCAAACGCTTGAATCCTAGACAGGCTAGGTGGGCCTTGTTTTACACGCGTTTTGATTTTGTGGTCACCTTTCTTCCGGGCACTAAGAATGTTAAGGCAGACGCCCTTTCTAGGAGTTTCTTTGCTGATTCTCCTATTGTGACCAAACCTACTACAATCCTAGGTGAGGGGGTAGTTCTTTCTGCCATCTCGCCCGATTTGAGACGTGCCCTGGAAGAATTTCAGGAGGACAAACCTGAGCGTTGTCCTATGGGAAAATTGTATGTTCCTGACCAGTGGAGGAAGAGAGTGATGTCTGAAGTTCATTGCTCCGCGTTGGCTGGTCATCCAGGTATTTTTGGTACCAGAGATTTGGTGAGTCGGTCTTTTGGGTGGCCCGCCTTATCTCGTGATGTCAGGAATTTTGTGCAGTCTTGTGGGACTTGTTCCCGGTCTAAACCCTGTTCTCGTTCTAGTGGGTTGTTGATGCCCTTGCCGGTGCCCAAGAGGCCATGGACCCATATCTCAATGGATTTTATTTCTGATCTTCCTGTCTCTCAGAGAATGACTGTTATCTGGGTGATTTGTGATAGACTTTCTAAGATGGTCCATCTTGTACCACTCCCAAAGCTGCCATCTTCCTCAGAGTTGACGCCCTTGTTTTTTCAACAGGTGGTTCGGTTGCATGGGATTCCTGAGAACATTGTGTCGGACAGAGGAGTCCAGTTTGTCTCCAGATTTTGGAAAGCCTTTTGTTCCAAGTTGGGAATTCAGTTATCCTTCTCCTCTGCGTTTCACCAACAGACCAATGGGCAGACTGAGAGAACAAACCAGACTTTGGAGTCCTATTTGAGATGTTTTATATCTGCTGATCAGGATGATTGAGTCTCATTTTTGCCCTTGGCCGAATTCGCCCTAAATAATAGAGCTAGTTCTGCCATATTGATGTCGCCCTTTTTCTGTAACTTTGGGTTTCATCCTCGATTTTCTTCAGGGCAAGTGGAATCTTCAGCCTGCCCAGGTGTTGACACTGTGGTAGAGAGAATTCAGCAGATTTGGGACCAAGTGGTGGATAAGTTGTCCCTCTCTCAAGAAAAGGCCCAGCGGTTTTCCAACCGGCATAGGACCATTGGTCCCTGGTTTAAAGTGGGTGATATGGTTTGGCCGTCGTCAAAAAATATCTCTATGAAGGTTGCGTCTCCAAAGTTCAAGCCAAGATTTATTGGGCCTTATAGGATTTTGGAGATTCTTAACCCGGTTTCTTTTCGATTGGCTCTTCCAGTTACATTTAAGATCCATAACGTGTTTCATAAGTCTCTGTTGAAGAGGTTTGTTGAGCCAGTGGTTCCTATGGCGGCACCTCCTCACCCTGTGTTGGTTGAAGGTTATGTGGAATATGAGGTAGAGAAAATACTGGATTCTCGTCTGGCTAGACGGAGACTCCAGTATTTGGTCAAGTGGAAGGGTTATGGCCAGGAGGACAATTCTTGGGTCTCTGCCTCTGACATTCATGCCGATAGATTGGTGCTTTTCACTGGTCCCATCCTGATCAGCCTGGTGGCGTGGATGAGGGTTCTGTGACCCCTCCTCAAGGGGGGGGTACTGTTGTGAACTCATTTTCTGGTTTACCTCTGGCTTCTGGTGAGGGTGGTGGAGCTGGCTGTGTTGACAGAGGAGTCGTGAGTTCTCCATCCGGGCTCCCTCTGGTGGTGACAGCAGGTAATGAAGCTGATCTAAATGGCAGAGACCTGCCACCTGAGGAGGAGGACTGTGATTGGACATCAGGAGTCTCTGATTGGATTTATGACAGCCGACTCCCTAATTTTGCGCTGGTGATTTTTTCCTGCCCTGAGGTTCTGGTTTCCAGTTCTGTTCCTGCCTTCTCAAGCTAAGTATGCTCTGCTATTTTTTCACATGAGATTTGGTCTGGTTTACTCAGTTTTTGTGGTCAGCCAGCCCCTGCTGGGGCTGAGCTGAATTTCCATTCTTAGGTTTCTGTTTATGCCAGTTTGCTTTTTGTCCCTGATCAGATTGGTCTCTTTTTGCTCTGTCTTCAGAATATACCAGAATGCTGATATAGGGAATTGAAGTCTAGCGACTTCAGGGTTTTTATTATCAGAAAGTGTTGGACATTTTTTGGCAGGGTTTTTCGCGTGATTGCAGACAGCATCTTTCCTTTCCTGTCCTTTCTAGTTAGTGTGGGCTCCATTGTTTACTCAGCCTGTTTTTCTATCTGTGTTTGTGTTTTCATCTTGTCTCACCGACAATACATGTTTGGGGACTGTCGATTGCTTTGGGGTCTGCTCTGGGGCAGTTTAGATTTCTCCTTTTCTTGCTTTAGGCTTATTTAGTTCTCTGGCTGTGACGAGGCATCTAGGATCATCGTAGGTACGCTTCACGGCTACTGCTAGTTGTGTGGATAGGATCAGGGGTCTGCAATCCGCTTAGTTACCAACCTCTCTGGTTTTCTGGGGCTTAGCTTGTTTTTGTTTTTCCTCCTCGGTGACTCATTCATAACAGTTTTCACTTCACAGGTGTGCCCTGTCAGGTTTAATAAGTGGGATTTCTTGCCTTATAAATGGGGTTTGGACCATCAGTTGTGTTGTGCAGAAGTCTGGTGGATACACAGCTGATAGTCCTACTGAATAGACTGCTAGCTGCTTTTTTTCTTGCCATAATACAAATTCTGAGTAAAGAAAAACGAGTGGCCATCATTAAGAAATGAAGGTCAGTGAGTCTGAAAAATTGGGAAAACTTTGAAAGTGTCCCCACGTGCAGTGGCAAAAACATCAAGCACTACAAAGAAACTGGCTCACATGAGGACCGCCCCAAGAAAGGACCAAGAGTCACCTCTGCTGTGGAGGATAAGTTCATCCGAGTCACCAGCCTCAGAAATCGCAGGTTAACAGCAGCTCAGATTAGAGACCAGGTCAGTGCCACACAGAGTTCTAGCAGCAGACACATCTCTACAACAACTGTTAAGAGGAGACTTTGTGCAGCAGGCCTTCATGGTATAATAGCTGCTAGGAAACCACTGCTAAGGACAGGCAACAAGCAGAAGAGACTTGTTTGGGATAAAGAACACAAGGAACGGACATTAGACCAGTGGAAATCTGTGCTTTGGTCTGATGAGTCCAAATTTGAGATCTTTGGTTCCAAACACCGTGTCTTTGTGCGACACAGAAAAGGTGAACGGATGGACTCTTCATGCCTGGTTCCCACCGTGAAGCATGGAGGAGGAGGTGTGATGGTGTGGGGGGGCTTTGCTGGTGACACTGTTGGGGATTTATTCAAAATTGAAGGCATACTGAGCCAGCATGGCTACCACAGCATCTTGCAGCGGCATGCTATTCCATCCGGTTTGCGTTTAGTTGGACCATCATTTATTTTTCAGGACAATGACCTCAAACACACCTCCAGGCTGTGTAAGGGCTATCTGACCAAGAAGGAGAGTGATGGGGTGCTACGCCAGATGACCTGGCCTCCACAGTCACCAGACCTGAACCCAATCGAGATGGTTTGGGGTGAGCTGGACGGCAGCGTGAAGGCAAAAGGGCCAACAAGTGCTAAGCATCTCTGGGAACTCCTTCAAGACTGTTGGAAGACCATTTCCGGTGACTACCTCTAGAAACTCATCAAGAGAATGCCAAGAGTGTGCAAAGCAGTAATGGAAGCAAAAGGTGGCTACTCTGAAGAACCTAGAATATAAGATATATCTTCAGTTATTTCACACTTTTTTGTTGATTATATAATTCCACATGTGGTAATTCATAGTTTTGATGCCTTCAGAGGGAATCTACAATTTGCATAGTCATGAAAATAAAGAAAACTCTGTGAATGAGACGGTGTGTGCAGACTTCTGCTCTGTGCTGTGTGTGGGATGTGTGTTCAGTCCTCTGCTATCGACACGGACTTCATGTTCATTTCATATCCAAGGTGCTTAAGAAATCTATAACGCCTCTCCATCTCTTTGGACCTAGAAGTTATTATGGTGATTCCTTTCCTTCATGCTTTTTAGTCCTTCCCTGTCACCATCTCCTCAGTCACCGCTAACAGAGGAAGAGCTCCCATCGCTAACAACCACCGAGGACTCTGAGGTAAGGAGAAGTCTGCTGAGGGGAGGAGCTGAGTGACGTCATCGTGGTCACATGACTGCACGGTAACTACAGCACCTTCACGCGTCTCTCCTGAGCCCCGCCCCCTGGTCACATTACGGTGACGTCACCACAGATCCTTCGCTGCTTCTCGCCTGAGCCCCGCCCCCTGGTCACATGACGGTGGCGTCACCACAGGTCCTTCACCACAGCTCTCCTGAGCCCCGCCCCCTGGTCACATGACGGTGACGTCACCACAATTCCTCACGCTCTCTCAGTGCAGCCGCTCCGTCCCGGGTGTGCGCAGCTCGTGTTCTCTGGGGTCAGCCAGCAGCAGATTTCCGGTTCCCGCCATTCCGGTGAGATGACAGGAGGGTTTGTGGTGAATCTGTGAGAGGAGAGTGTGGGGGGAGATCAGAGCTGTTCCTGTGGAGGCTCCTGCTCCATGTGACTGCGGCTCCTCAGTGTTGGGGACGGGCAGCATTGTATGGGGGATGTGCAGCGTCTCCTCCTCACCTCACGGCCCCCGCTGGCGGTGGAGTTACCACGGTGACCGTCCCCTGCTGGAGGTGGAGTTACCACGGTGACCGTCCACCACTGGAGGTGTAGTTACCACGGTGACCGTCCCCTGCTGGCTGTGTAGTTACCACGGCGATCGTCCTCCGCTGGAGGTGCAGTTACCACGGTGACCGTCCCCCGCTGGTGGTGTAGTTACCACGGTGACCGTCCTCCGCTGGAGGTGTAGTTACCACGGTGACCGTCCTCCGCTGGAGGTGTAGTTACCACGGTGACCGTCCCCCGCTGGCGGTGGAGTTACCACGGTGACCGTCCTCCTCCTACGAGGCTGATAATGAGCGGTCAGATCGGCGGAGGAGGCCGCGGTGGAGTTTTGTGGCTTTTCCTCCAGATTCTTCCTGATAAATGTTGATATTTGGGCAGAATTTAGTGATTGTCGTTCTCTCGCCCCCTGTGATTTCCATCTTCTCCTCCATCATGAAGACGCCGGCAGGACGAGATCCCTCCAGCTGATCCAGTGCTCATCCCTCCTCCTCCTGAATGACCCCCGAGGATGGAAGAGGACAGGGATGAGACCACCAGGAGATTATTCCACTGCGCCCTGGAGATCATCTCCCTGCTGAGCGGAGAGGTAACTCCTCTACATTTCTATCAGCTTTATTGTGTGATGTGACGAGTCCGACACCGGGAAGAGGAAATCCAGAATAGGAGGAGAAGGATTCTCTACTGTAAGAGCAGGGATTCTGTGGAGGTCTCTGCCCGGAGGAATTGTCATGGGGATTCCCTATAAGAGCTGTAGAGGGGCCGGGATGTCTGTCCGGAGTGTAATAATATTCCCGGTTATGGCCCCAGATTACTGGAGACAGTTATTGATCCCGGGACTTCTACTGATTGTCAGATCTGGAGTCGGGAAGGAATTCTTCTCCCTAAGTGTCTCTCTCCATACACAGGATTACACAATAGTGAGGAAGACACCGGGTGACTGTGTGACTCCCATCATCCATCTCCAGGAGTCAGGAGGGCGGAGCCCGGGCCCCATCACAGAGCCTCCCCCGCACTCCCCGATACATGAGAGGAACAAGAAGATCCTGGAGCTCAGCAACAAGATGATCGAGCTGCTGAGCGGAGAGGTGACTGCTGGGACATTATACAGGACTGGAGGATTCTGGGTGATGAGCGGAGAGGTGACTGCTGGGACATTATACAGGACGGCACTGGAGGATTCTGGGTGATGAGCGGAGAGGTGACTGCTGGGACATTATACAGCACTGGAGAATTCTGGGTGATGAGCGGAGTGGTGACTGCTGGGACATTATACAGGACGGCACTGGAGGATTCTGGGTGATGAGCGGAGAGGTGACTGCAGGGACATTATACAGGACGGCACTGGAGGATTCTGGGTGATGAGCGGAGAGGTGACTGCAGGGACATTATACAGGACGGCACTGTAGGATTCTGGGTGATGAGCGGAGAGGAGACTGCTGGGACATTATACAGGACAGCACTAGAGGATTCTGGGTGATGAGCGGAGAGGTGACTGCTGGGACATTATACAGGACGGCACTGGAGGATTCTGGGTGATGAGCGGAGAGGTGACTGCTGGGACATTATACAGGACGGCACTGTAGGATTCTGGGTGATGAGCGGAGAGGAGACTGCTGGGACATTATACAGGACGGCACTAGAGGATTCTGGGTGATGAGCGGAGAGGTGACTGCTGGGACATTATACAGGACGGCACTAGAGGATTCTGGGTGATGAGCGGAGAGGTGACTGCTGGGACATTATACAGGACGGCACTGGAGGATTCTGGGTGATGAGCGGAGAGGTGACTGCTGGGACATACAGGACGGCACTGGAGGATTCTGGGTGATGAGCGGTGAGGTGACTGCTGGGACATTATACAGGACGGCACTGGAGGATTCTGGGTGATGAGCGGAGAGGTGACTGCTGGGACATTATACAGCACTGGAGGATTCTGGGTGATGAGCGGAGAGGTGACTGCTGGGACATTATACAGGAGGGCACTGGAGGATTCTGGGTGATGAGCGGAGAGGTGACTGCTGGGACATTATACAGGATGGCACTGGAGGATTCTGGGTGATGAGCGGAGAGGTGACTGCTGGGACATTATACAGCACTGGAGGATTCTGGGTGATGACGGTGTCGTTGTTGTCAGGTTCCTATAAGGTGTCAGGACGTCGCTGTCTATCTCTCCATGGAGGAGTGGGAGTATCTAGAAGGACACCAGGATCGGTACCAGGCCGTGATGATGGAGGAGCTCCGGCCTCTTACACCACGAGGTGAGCAGCGAGGCTCCTTGTTGGCTCCGGTGGATGTGATGACGTCTCTCCGGCGTCCTCCTATAATAGATGAGTTTTCTCCAGACTTGCTCTGGTTTTCTCTACATTTTCTCCGTCTGACAACAGCTTTCATTTCCCTGATTATTTTCTTCTGATCTGTGAGTCGCGGTTTCTCCGCTGTCGTCTCGTCTTCATCAGTCTTGAGTCTTCGTTATCGGCGGCTTCTTTCAGAATCTTTCTCCTTCCTTAGAGCATCGGTCACATTTTCTCTGCAGATGTCCCGTCCTTCTCTCCGTTCTTTCCTGTGATTTCTTTTGGTCCCTAAGTCTGTTGTGGATTGTTACTCAGCAGAGTCGGGGTTAATGTACAGGTGATTTTCCCCCTAAACCGCTGTCGCTCGTCCATCCCTCAGAATCGGTGTAGGCTCAATGTCGTCATCAGTCGTGGTTGGCGTCCGGCTCCTCCCTCTTGGCTGACACTTGTGTCACCTTCCTTGGACTCCTCCTTCATTTTCTCTCTTCTTCTTTGTGACAAATCACTTTCTCTGTTCTGTGCACAAAGTCCTGGATAAATATCGGCCCCGGACCGTCCCTCAGACCTCGGGACACGAGTCGCTGTCCTGACATAAAGATGGAACGTGGTGGAGCCGATCACCCGTCAGAGTCTGATATGGAGGCTTTCCAGCAGTTCTCCGGCCCCGCGTCTATTCACCACTTGCTCTGCAGGCGTAGAAGCACAGAACTCTCCGTACTGGAGGAGAAGATCCGATCACCACTCAGGGGATTAGGGCACCCAACCACATAAAGGGAACCTGCCATGTAAAATAACATTATTATCCTTCAGACATGGGGTTAACCTGCAGGTTAATAATGGTTTGATCTTGCCCGGCTCCTGCACTCAGAGCCCCTCTGCCAGGAGGAAATTAACTTTATTCCCTCGGCCGCGATCGGCTTCCAGCCATAGAGGTGTGGCTTCAGTGACTTCTCAGTATACAGTGAGCAGCAGCTGAATCTGCTCCCCGGCACTGACTGACAGCCGGCTCTAATGCAGAGCCGGCTGTCAGTCAGTGGCGGGGGCGTGGCACCAACTGAAAGCTGAAGACTGCCAGGTCGAATAAGGTTCATTTCCTCCCGGCAGCGGGGCTCTCAGTGCTGACACCGGGCAGGTTAAATATTCTATTAGCTTGCAGATTAACCCCGTGTCTTCAGGCTATTAGCATTGTTATATGACAGGTTCCCTTTAAATGGCATTGTCAGGCTATCGGCAGCAGTGAAGTGGTTAAACGTCAGCAATCTAAGCTCACTCCACAGACACACACCTGGCATCCTCCATGTATGAACACTAGATATCAGGAAGGGGTTAAAGAGACGTCAGAATGTTCGGGACGGGGTATTCTAGACTCAAGGGCTCAACGACCGCAAAATGTCAGGGGGTCCGCTCTTCCTCTTCATGGGGTCTGAGCAGCACAATGTAAGTGGGATGGTAACGCAGGTGTTGGCCCTGCAGGGACATCGGGCCGCACAATGAAGTGTAAGTCTCCTTTAACCCCTTAACGACCAGGGGTATTTTTGGTTTTTTTATTTTAGTTTTTGCACCCCTTCTTCCCAGAACCATAACTTTTTTATTTTACCGTCAATATGGCCATGTGAGGGCTTATATTTTGCGGGACAAGTTGTATTTTTGAATGACATCATTATTAGTTTTACCATGTTGTGTACTAGAAAATGGGGAAAAAAATCCAAGTGCGGTGAAATTGCACAAAAAAAGTGCAATCCCACACTTGATTTTTGCTTGGATTTTTACTAAGTTCACTAAATGCTAAAACTGACCTGCCATTATGATTCTCCAGGCCATTACGAGTTCATAGACACCAAAAATGTCTAGGTTCTTTTTATGGTTAAGTTATGGTTAAGTTTTATGGTAGCATGTCCATTTTTCAGGATCTGGGGTCGGTTGAGGGCTTATTTTCTCTAATCCCCTCCACGACAGCACACAGGAGGTTGCTTCCCCATCCTAATTAAGGACAGGAAACAAGAGGTTAAATAGCCCTCCCCTTCCTCGAATCCCCAGTGTTTTCCTGTCCCTAATAGCGATGAAGAGGTTCTATGTGCTCCGTGAATGGGGCCGGCAAGATCCCGGACCTTCCTCCCCGGACACTGCTCCTGCCGCTGGCGGGACCCGCACCATCCTCCGGCGCTGCGCCAATGCTGGGTCGGGCTGGGGGCCTCCCATAGCTCCCCAGCCCAGGATCTGCTGCCCTCGCGCGCCGCATGCTCACCTCTAACCGAGCGGCATGCACCGGAAGTGACGTTCACCGCCTGGCCCGAAGGCGTGACGTCACTTCCGCCTTGCGTTCCACAGTGGAACGCACCGCCATTTTGGCGGGAATTTTTTTTAAAAAATTAGGCGCCAGTAATTGAGGTTGAGCGATCTCATCCGATTGGATGAGGTAAGGAAACGCTGGATCTCAGTTCCTATTTAAGAACCCTGATGGAAGACTCCATAAGGTAGGACTAACGTCTGCGTCTTCCCTGAAAGCTGCTTCTGCAGAGCCCAGCACAAACCCTGGCCCAGTGAGTACACTTGGAAAAGAGTATACACCTTTTGGTTCAGGACCCATCAATAGGGCCCCCCCTCCTTTTCTCTCTTTCAGGGAGACAAAGATCCTGCACCAAAAACGGAAGAAAAACCTACAATCCGCAAATGCGCCATCTGTAGGAAAACTCCCCTCCGATTATAAAAAGACTCTGTGCCAACAATGCACAGCAAAAGTCGTCCGGGAGGAACAACCATCCCTGATAGAGGAAGTAAGAGGGATGGTACGACAGGAGATCCAGTCATCCCTGGCCACCTTTTTCCAAATCATTCGGGGGGTTCTCAACCTCAAGGAAGAGGAAATATGCCCCTGAGGACATCTTAGATTCCAAACCCAAATCATCAGTTTCAGCGGATTGGAGGGAAGAGGGTGAATTAACCCCAACCCGGACAGAAGATGATAAGAAATGGTTCTTTTCCTCAGACGATATGGAGGAACTACTCTCAGCGGTCATGAACACAATGGGAGTAGAAGAAGATAGATCATCCTGCACCAAGCGGAGAGGTCTATTTGGCGGCCTGAAGTCTAGGAAGAAAATGGTTTTCCCTATCCATGATAATATCCAGAATCTAATCTTGGAAGAATGGGAATTCCCGGAAAAAAAGCTAAGTATCCCAGGCAAAATGAAGGATCGGTTTCCCCTGGACGAAGAAGCCGCAAAACCTTGGACTGAGATTCCTAAAGTAGATATCCAGGTAGCCAGAGTAGCTAAAAAAACTACGCTACCCTTTGAGGACTCCTTGCAGCTCCACGACCCGCTTGACCGGAAGATGGATAGTCTACTGTGGAAGTCCTGGGAAGCCTCAGCAACTTCCTTAAAAACAAATGTGGCATCGGCCTGTGTAACCAGAACCCTATACCTCTGGCTCCAGCGGTTAGAGGACCATATAAAAAGAGGAACTCCGAGGGAAGATCTTCTAACCTCTCTACCGCTTCTACAAAAGGCAGCAGCCTTTTTGGCGGACTCCTCGGCAGAATCAGTCCGTATTGCGGCAAGAACGTCCGTGCTTTCCAACACCACCCGAAGGGCCTTATGGCTGAAAATGTGTAGTGGAGATATCCTATAAAAATCAAAATTATGCTCTATTCCATTCAAGGGCGAATACGTATTTGGTCCAGCACTGGACGAACTATTAGAGAAGGTGACCAACAAGAAGAAAAATCTTCCCGATCCGAAACCGCCCAAAAAAAAGCCCTATCACCCATCCCAAGCTCAAACCCCTCAATACAGGGGTGAAGGAAAAACAGGGTGATGGAGCTACCCTAAAGGCAGAAGAGGCAGGAATATTTTTCACGACTCCCGTGAAGACAGAAATAAGAAATGACGCCAAGCAGGTAGGGGGCAGAATCACAGTCTACTTCTTGAGTTGGCAGAAGATAACCACCGATCGAAGAATCCTGGACTCGGTCATATGGGGAGTAAAATTAGAATTCTTCTCCAGCCCTCCACAAAACTTGGAAGTAACACATCTTCCTTCGGAAAGACTTCAAAAAATTCTGCATTCAGAACTCCAAAAGATGCTATCATCGGCGGTAATCTCTCCAGTCCCAGAACCGGAGCAGGGTCAGGGCCACTACTCCCAGCTGTTCTTAGTGAAAAAGCCAAGTGGGAAATACCGGGTCATCATCAACCTAAAGAAGCTGAACCAACATGTCCGGTACCAACGCTTCAAGATGGAATCGATAAAGACCATGATACCATTGATCGGAGAAGACTTTGCCATGGCCACCATAGATCTCTAAGAGGCCTATTACCACGTACCCATCCATCCATCTCATTGGCGATATCTAATGTTCACAGTCACTCTAGACGAAGAAGTGCACCATTTCCAGTTCAGAGTCCTGCCCTTCAGCATATCTTCGGCACCCCGAACATTTACAAAAATAATGGCAGAAGTGGTAGCATTCTTCAGAGGAATGGACATATGTGTTGTCCCTTACCTGGACGACCTCTTGGTCATGGCTCCCTCCAACACCACTATAAAACAACACCTGCAATCAGTCCTGCAGACCCTGGCAACCCTGGGCTGGATAGTAAATTGGGAAAAATCATACATGAATCCCTCAACCAGGAAGGTCTTTCTAGGGATCCTCCTAGATTCCCAGAACCAAATATCCTTTCTTTCGTCCACCAAGCAGGTGGGCGTGAGATCAAAAGTTCTGACTCTAAAAATTCAGAAAACAGTGACCATAAGGTTTGCCATGTCAACGTTAGGGTCAATGACTTCTTGCATCCAAGCGATCCCCTGGGCCCAGGCCCGCTCAAGGATACTACAGAGATATATCCTATCCCGCTGGAACAAAGACCCGGAGACCCTCAATACGAGAATCTCCCTACTCCAGCACGTAAAGCTGTCTCTCAACTGGTGGCTCAACCAGGGAAACCTAGCAAAAAGGACACCCTGGATACAATATCCCATGACTTCAATCACAACAGATGCCAGAATACGCGGCTGGGGAGCAATATCGCCACAGAGAGTTTTCCAGGGACTTTGACCCAAAGACATGGAAAAACAATCTTCTAATTACAGAGAACTGAGAGCGATAGAAGAAGCCCTAAAGGCAGCGGAAACATCAGTCCAGGGAACCCATGTCCGGATTTACTCCGACAATATGACCACTGTGGCCCATCTACGTCATCAGGGCAGCACAAAATACGGAAGCCTGCAAAACGCTTCAGCACGGTTATTCGGCTGGGCAGAACGCCATCTCCAGTCCCTTTCAGCTTTCCACCTGAAAGGATCCGACAACATCGAGGCAGACTTCCTAAGCAGGACAGGCCTAGATCCAGGAGGATGGAGCCTCAATATCACGGTATACCATACCATAACCAAAAAATGGGGTATCCCATAGGTAGACCTATTTGCGAGCCGGGAGAACGTCAAAACAAAGCAGTACTTCTCCATAGGTCCAAACGAGAAACACTCAAGGGTGGACGCCTTCGCTCACCCGTGGGACTTCGGACTGGCATACGTCTTTCCACCAATTCCCCTAATACCAAAAACTCTGATCGCCCCTTTGAGG
Source organism: Dendrobates tinctorius (assembly GCF_039654945.1). NCBI lineage: Eukaryota > Metazoa > Chordata > Amphibia > Anura > Dendrobatidae > Dendrobates > Dendrobates tinctorius. The sequence continues at coordinate 2,696,714 of NW_027361847.1, forward strand.
CCAAGAAGGAGCTGGTTCGGAGCCCTAAAACTAATGAACTCAGAGTGTCCCCTGATCCTACCTTTTGGACCGCGACCTTCTACATCAAGGTCCTATCCTTCATTCGGCTCCCCACAGCTTAAGCTTGGCAGCCTGGCTTCTGAAACCACAATCCTGAAAGCCCGAGGCCTCTCAGATGCGGTGATATCCACCATACAAGAAAGTAGGAAACCAATCACAATCGCCATATATTCCAAAATATGGAACACTTTCTCAGCATGGTACGGATCTACTCCCATTGATCCCCTCCACCCAAACTTAGCAAAGATCCTAGATTTCCTACAAGACAGCTTATCCAAGGGACTAAAACCAAGTATCTTGAGGGTCCAAGTATCAGCCCTGAGTTCTTACTTCGACCAAAACCTAGCAGAGCATCGATGGATCAAAGGATTTGTCAGGAGCTTCCAGAATCCGTCCAAATAAATCCAGCATGGTCCCAGCGTGGGACCTGAATATAGTACTAAAGGGACTAACGAACCCTCCATTTGAACCTATCGACCAGACCCAGATAGATAAACTATCCTGGAAAATAGCACTACTCGTAGCCCGTACAACGGCAAGAAGGGTGGGCGAAATTCAGGCTCTGTCCATCAGAGAGCCTTATCTAAGAATTCTGGACGATGGACTAATTTTCCGGCTAGACCCTTCCTTTGTACCAAAAGTGTCTACGAATTTCCACAGGTCCCAGGAAATGATACTGCCCTCCTTCTGTGATAACCCGAAGGATGAGAGGGAAGTGGAATTCCATTCTCTGGATGTCCGGCGAGCAGTCCTGGTCTATTTAGAAGAGACAAAACCCTGGAGAAAAGATCAGAATCTTTTGTTCAGTATGGCGGACCAAACAAAGGGAAAAAAGTGTCCAAAAGCTCCCTAGCTAACTGGATCAAGAAATCAATCACGGCCGCTTATAAAAATCAGGATCTATCTCCTCCGGTATCCCTGAAAGCCCACTCCACTAGAGCTGTCTCCGTCTCCTGGGCAGAAAAGGCTAATGCATCCATCGAGCAGATCTGCAACCTGGTCTTCAGTCCACACCTTCACTCGGCATTATAGATTAGATCTTATGTCAGTACAAGATCTCGCCTTTGGCAGGAAAGTCCTGCAAGCTGTGGTCCCTCCCTAACCATTATTCTTTGGTATACCTCCTGTGTGCTGTCCTGGAGGGGATTAGAGAAAATAGAACTACACTTACTGGTAGTTGGGTTTCTAAGACCCTCCACGACAGCACAGGTAATTTTCCCCCCCTAACAAATTTTGTTCATGTGACATATGAATAAATAATATTTCAAGCATTTCACTCTATGTGGTCCTTGGAAAACACTGGGGATTAGAGGAAGGGGAGGGCTATTTAACCTCTTGCTTCCTGTCCCTAATTAGGATGGGGAGGCAACCTCCTGTGTGCTGTCGTGGAGGGTCTTAGAAACCCAACTACCGGTGAGTAGTTCTATTTTTTTGCCTGCCGAGCTGACGTTTTTATTGATACCATTTTTTATTTTTTTAAAAACACTTTTTTTTAACTCTACTTGCTTCAATAGCCTCAATGGGAGAAATGCTCACTAGGTGGCGCTCATAGCGATCCAGCAATGACCACCAAAGGGGTCTTCTCCTGACCCTGGGTTGTCATGCCAACCTGTCAGCAACCCGAGGTCATGTGACACAGGCGCCGATGGGAGTAGGAGAGGACGCTCTTGCGCATCCATGTTAAATGCCTCTGTCAGAGTTTGACAGCAGCTTTTAGCATGTTAGCAGCCGTGGGTGTATCGCGATTTCACCCGCGGCTGTTCTGGACACATGTCAGCTGATTAGATCCCAGAGCCCGCACCAAACAGGGGGAGGCGTCCTATGATGGACTGTGTCCATCATTGGCTGTTAAGGGGTTAAAGGGTTGTTTGTTCAGTAGAATATGTATTATGGGGTTTTTCTGTGGAATCTGTCCAGACAATCTTTCCTTGGCCCCCCGTGTCCCTCAGTCAGCGCCCATGACCCCGGTGCCTGCTCTCTAGTGTCCTCTTATATTACACAGTGATAGGCACTAACCGCTGTGTACCGGGGGCTCCCACAACACCGTCCTCCCGAGCGCTGTCACCATTAGCCGTGCACTTTCCTCCTTCAGATACATAGAACTTTCCGCGCACTTGCTGCCTATTTTAGTGTTTATATCGAGGTGAATGTTGAGATTTTTCTCTAAAGAAGAATAAAAACACAGTAACTCGTGTCTTAATAGGAGGACGGCAGGTTCTCTCCTCTTAGGCTCTGTTCACACTGGGCGTTTTTGCTGCTTTGTTTATGCTAATTTTCAGCCTCGTTTCACAGCACCAGCTATGTCTGTGAGATTTCAGAAATCTCATGCACACAGCTTGTTGCTTTTGTCCTCAGTATTTTGGGCTTTGCATGGCTTCTTGGACATAGGGCAGGTCACTCCTTTCCTCATTTTCTCAGTGTTTTTCACCCACTGACTTGAATGGGTGGTGAAAAAACGCTGCAAAACGCACCAAAAGCGCAAGTATCATTTTTTGTAGCGTTTTTTGTGCTAAAACCTCTTTCTTTGAAATAGAATTTTTTTTATACTAAACTTTATCAGCATGCACAAGAGACAAATCTAGCATGCCAAAACCGCCACAAAAACTGCATCAAACAGGCAGCGAAAAACGCAAAGAAAATCTGCTATTTTTCTGTAGCTGCTTTCCTGCCAAGAGATCAGGTTTTACTGCAGAAAAAATACGCAGCAACAACGCCCAGTGTGAACTTAGCCTTAAGCCCCCGTCTCACATAGCAAGATCGCTGAAGCGTCACCGATTTTGTGAAGCATCAGTGACCTCGCCTGCGATCTCGCTACATGTGACACGCAGCGGCGACCGGTCCCCCACTGGATATCGCTGATGGTGCTCCAATGTCCTGGGCCATTTTCTCCTTCGCCTCATTGGGGGACACAGACCATTGGTGTTATGCTGTGGCCAATAGGAGGCTGACACTAAGTTGAGACAAAAAAGGTTAGCTCCTCCGCAGCAGCATACACCTTCCTGCTGGCCCCAAGTGAATCAGTTCTTGCTTAGTGTCTGTAGGAGGCACACTGGTCTGGTCTTCAGACCATTTGTTATTTTAATTTTTTGAATTTTACTTTTTAATTTTTTAATCCAGATGAAGGGGCAATGGAGCCTTTCAAGGTTCCAATTTCCCCAAACCAACAACAGGCGAGCACGTGCGAGTGTCGCCTCCACGTATCCTCCTGCGATGTGGGATGCCATGCCTGAGCTGATTCAAGGGCGACGGGTCTCTTAAAGGGCACCGATCTCCCCGCACCGACTTACGGACGAGCACATGGAGTGTTGCCTTCATGTATCCTCTTCCGCAGCCAGGCCTATGCTGGACAACCTGCCCTGCCCATCCTTAGAGATTGAACCCATAGGATGCTCAGAGGCCTCTACATGGCGTCCGTGCAGCCCCCACTGCTTCACCACTTTTTAAAGCGGATGATGCAAGGAGGCGGACAGTCCCTCTCCACTTCCCCTCTAAGGGATTCTGGATTGAGGCATTCACTTACCCCGTACCGTCCTGAAGATTACCCATGGCCCCTGAAGCGACCGGATAAATGACCATCAGTCCGAGGGTCGCCTGGGGAACGCGCGCCTCTGCGCTGAAGTCCCATCGCGACGGCTCCATGCCGGGATGCGCACTGCGGTGAGTGCTAGGCTGAGAGTGACTGCTCTCGTGAAGCCACGCAGCACAAGTTCTGCCACAGCCGGACATAGCCCTGTGAAATCCTAGTGGAGCGAACCCTTAGGATACACAGAGGCCCCCCACGGTGTCCGCGCTGCTCCCTCTGCACCACCATTGATGGAACAGCGGTGCTGCATGGAGCTGGACGGTCCCTCTCCACCTCCCCCTCAGATGGTATGGGGGGTTGAGGGTTCCTGCACCGTCCCTGTCATAGCACTGGCATGCAGGCAGAGGCTCTGCTCTCACTCCCCCTGGCGTGACGGTAAGGGGGCTTCTGGGTCGCGGGCCCAGTCGTTCTTTCTGTTCTAGCCCCCAGCTTCGGCTCTTGCTAGGCCGCAGGCAGTTTCTCCACCCACCAGCCGCACGTCACGTTGGAAGTCCCGCACACCTGCATGACGTTTCTCGCAGGTAGAGCATGGCGGAGCGAGAGTGTCAGCTCCTCCCCCCGGCGTGCGCCAGGAAGCGCTTGGCCCACGAACTCCTTCCTTGGAGCCACGCCAGTCAATAATCTAGGCCACGGCTTCGGCCTACTTCGGAGGAGCCACCACTCCCGGAGTGATGCGGCGGTGGTTCTCACGGGAACACCACCTCCACGCTGAAGTCCCCATCGCGGAGGCTCATGCTGGGACGTGCACCGCGGTGAGTGTAAGACGCCCCCTCCTGGCCGCCAGGGACGAGGGGGATCTAATCCCGGCCACCATATTCCTTGCCAGGCTGCATTACGTACATTGACATGTTGGCTGTGGGACCATGCCCCTCCAGAAGTTATGGTCCGTCAGCAGAGGACTGTCACTCTCATCCTCCACCGTAGTGCGTCGCCGGTCGCTCCGTCCTTCAGGTGGTAGCTGCTAAACAGCGTGAGGCTGGGCAAGTACCAACGTCCTGCAGACCAGGGTACGGACACCCTTATATGATTTAAAGGGTCATGCAACACTGAGGGCAAGGATAGCGCCTATTCAGTGCTAACAAGAGTGCTGTTTTCCTGGGGAGGACCACAGTCTACAGGGTGAAACCTGGAATATACTGTGTGTGGATGCATATTTGTATAGAATCATAGAATCGTAGAGTTGGAAGGGACCAACTGGGTCATCTGGTCCAACCCCCTGCTCAAAGCAGGATTCGCTGAATCATCCCAGACAGATGTCTGTCCAGCCTCTGTTTGAAGACTTCTATTGAAGTCTATTGGCAGCCTGTTCCACTCATTGATCACTCTGTCAAAAAGTTTTTTCTAATATCTAATCTGTGTCTCCTCCCATTCAGTTTCATCCCATTGCTTCTAGTCTTTCCTTGTGCAAATGAGAATAAAGATGATCCTTCTACAATGTGACAGCCCTTGAGATATTTGTAGACAGCTATTAAGTCTCCTTTCAGTCTTCTCTTCTGCAAGCTAAACATTCCCATATCCTGCAACCTTTCCTCATAAGACAGGGTTTGCAGACCGGTCACCATTTTGGTCGCTCTTCTCTAATGCTTTTTTCCTTCACATCTTCCAAAGATCTTAGAACCAGACGCCTAGCATTAGCCTGGGCAAGACGCTGGGACTGACATCTCTGCTGAGCAGGAATCTCTGCGGCCGCAGAAGAATGGAAGACCGCAGAGGACGTGGCTTGAGATTCCCCTTGTGTAGTGGGGGAAACTCGACGCCTAACAAGTTGGAAACGCCGACTCATGCGCAGACACGCCCCATTTGTGCGCTGCACTCCCCCGTGGCATCGTGGGCCTGGACACTTTGTCATAGCGGTAGAAGAAGGGCTTTTTCCGAGCCATAGATATACGGCATCAGGATGGAACCATTATTCGATGCTACAGAATGTGGCAATCGCCTACTCCTATTCAATCTGTCCATGCTTCCCAGAAGGGACGGATCTGTAGGACCCTCGCTGGATCTTGGCTGAGGTACACCATCCACGGATGGAGTCCCTCCATTCAGTTCTTACCTTGACCGTGAACAGCATCTTCAGTTCACATTCTTTGGCACTCATCTCCTTTGTCCTTCCGGATTGCCGTGAGGTACGTGATGGGGAGAGATTGCAGTAACAATTGATGTGATCCTCTTCAATTAATTGTATTCTCTTCTGGAGGTCGGCGCCAGAATACTGCTCCCCCCCGCACGTTAGATAGCCTCACAGGCGGTGGACATTGAGGTTCTCCCTCTATACCAAGGAGAAAGATTTATCTTCTGATCCAATCACCACTCGTGGCTGTCGATACCAGCCTCCTTGGTTGGAGAGCAGTCTTTTTGTATATCCTTGTATTCCAAGTGATCCAGGTTACCGGCACCCGCTCCAGTATCTACTCGTGTATCACTCCATTCGAATCAATAACATATCTCCATGGTTGTTGGCATGCACCACGGAGGACGCTTTTAACAGGACTACCTTCGTTAGGAGAACCCGAATGGGGATCTGATGGCTTCAAGACTGAAGGCTAAGGTACTCACCTGTCAGAGCCCGGTCAAGATATCCAAAACGCCATAAGGGGACATGATTGGTTACTCCATGGCACCAGTTTCGTTTTCCTTTCCTGGCAACGGTCATCATGTAAACAGAGGTAGTGGCCGTTTCCAGTCTCCCTAGGCATCCAGGATTGGTCTTGCTGGACGTGGTATTCAGAGTTACTACAAATCATACACGCCGTCCACAGGTCACTGTTGCATCGTCCAATTGATCACCAGATCGCACGATCTGGTGTTTAACGAGCTGGCTTTCAAAGCCAGGGCTCTAATCTACTCTCCCTCAGGGGTCTCCACTATGGTTGGTGCTCAGAGGCCGACGTCAGGGTGCATCTTTCACCTCTCCTGAACGCCTTCTGTCGCATGGTGTTAGGACCACGGTCGTTCTCTTCGCGTCTTCACCGCTCCAGTTCTTTTGAGAGTTTTCTCCAGACTGACTTGGACTCAGGTTCATGATGCTCACCTCCCTCAAGGGACAGATCTTGGTTCTACCTGTCTGTGTTTAAGTGCAGGATTGCTTCCAAGACGTAATTCATGACTTTCATTCTCAGAATTTCTCAGGGGTACCCCCCTACAAAAGTCCATTAGAAGCCTGGAACGTTAATTCTGTACCGGGTGCGCTTTAAGAGACGCCTTTCAAACCGTTCCAGAATGTCTCGCGGGCAGTTCTGTCTTGGGAAGTCGCCCTTATTGTCGCAGTGTCACTTATTATGCGACGCTTGAAGCTGACAGCCAGGTCCCGTTTAGATCATTTGTTTTTTCTCTCTGCTTCCCAACCTGGATAGGATTATCCTCAGATCGTTTCCGCCCCTTTCTTTTTTCCAGCGTTTGCTGACCCTTCTATTTTAACAGTGATTTTGTCTTGCCCTCTTTGAGCCCAACACTGGTACTTCAGATGGAGGTAGTTACGTATGCCCTGCATGCAATGACGGATCTCAGGATGTATGTCCTGAGGACGGCACTCTCTTGTAAGCCACTTCAGGGTCACAATAGCCAGAGAAATTAATTTGGCTATTCAGGAGTTATACTACTTTAGAAGCGGCCCATCCCAGTAGCGATTAGGGCGTATTCTACGTGGTCGATGTCCGCCCTCTGGGCCATTCCGTCTCGCATGCCGACCGAACAAGTCTGCAAGGCTGCATTTTGGCTCAGCATTTTCACATTCTTGAAGCACTACTCGTACTCAGACTTCCACAGTACGCTCCTCGGCAGATTATTCTGCAACAGGCGGTAGGGCACCTTTACTCAGCCACTACATGGGCTTTATCTGTTATTTTGTTGCCCACCTATGGACTGCTTTGGGACGTCCCATGGTCTGTATCCCCCAATGAGGCGAAGGAGAAACAGAGATTTTTGTGATAACTCACCGTAAAATCCTTTTCTTCGAGGCGCTCATTGGGGGACACAGCACCCACCCTGTTAGCCTGACGGCTTCTGCTTCTTGTCTCCCATTCAGTGGGTTATACTCTGATATGAGGTTGGCGATTGTACTCTAATATGATATTAATGATCTCCTACTGCTTTTACACCGAACTGGTTCACTTGGGGCCAGCAGGAAGGTGTATGCTGCGGAGGAGGAGCTAACTTTTTTTGTCTCACCTCAGTGTTAGCCTCCTATTGTCCACAGCATAACACCCCATGGTCTGTGCCCCCCAATGAGCGTCTCTGAGAAAAGGATTTTACGGTGAGTTATCACAAAAATCCCTGTTTTTCATCGTCTGTGTCCCACTGGCAAGCGCACATCGCTGTGTTTGACCCGACGATGGCGACGCAGAACTTAGGGACGCAGGCTGGAATCGTTCAGAAAAGCTGCTGTGTGACAAGGTACCAACGACCGCTGAGGATCGCTGGATGGTTTCTGCGTCGCTTAAGAGATCTGCCTGTTTGGCAGCTTACTAGCGAGCATTTAGCGATGCACCAGCGATCCTTACCAGGTCGTATCGTTGTCAGGATCGCTGGTGCGCCGCTAAGTGAAACGGGACCCTTAGAGTGATCCCAGAGGATCCTGTCCAGGAGGGAGGCCGTGTCCTCATGGTGACCTCATGAGCACTCAGAAAACAATCACTGGTAAATGGTAGCCATCCTTCCCCCAATCTCCATAATGTGAATTAGGAGAGAAGAAACTGCTGGATAGAAATGTGGATCTTTCTCCAGCTCCTCTGTGGTTCCATCCCTGGTGGAGGGGAACTTGGAGAAGTTGAGTTTCTTAGCGCGGCTCCTCCATCTGACTGACGAGGGTCTTCTCTGTCCCTCTCCTCAGGGTCCTCATCCTCCGAGTGCAGAACAGAGATTATTAGCACCAAATCAGTAGATTTGGGTTCCAGTATCATCTCTAGCCTGATGACACCCAATTATACACTTCTGACATCACGCCTGCCTTTTTGGAAAACACCAGTGATTGTCTTACCGCTGTCTCTAACATCATGTCCTCCCTCTATCTGACCCTGAACATGTCAAAAACTGAACTCCTTGTGTTTCCTCCCTTCACTAATGCACCTATGCCCGACATTGCCATCTCCGTGTGTGGTTCCACCATTACTCCCCAGCAACATGCCCGCTGCCTTGGAGTCATATGTGATTCCGAGCTTTCATTCGCCCGCCACATCCGATCACTGGCTCGTTCTTGTTATCTGCACCTCAAAAACATTTCTAGAATTTGAGCTTTTCTTACTTTCGATTCTGCAATAACTCTTACTGTTGCTCTTATTCATTCTCGTCTGGACTATTGTAACTCTCTATTAATCAGTCTCCCTCTTACCAAACTCTCCCCTCTCCTATCCATCCTGAATGCTGCAGCCAGGATCATATTCCTCACCAATTGTTACACCGATGCCTCTACCTTGTGCCAGTCCTTACACTAGTTACGCATCCACTCCAGAATCCAGTATAAACTTATTACCCTCACCCACAAAGCACTCCACGGCTCAGCACCACCCTACATCTCCTCTCTCGTCTCAGCCCACCACCCTACCTGTGCCCTCCGTTCTGCTAATGACCTGAGGTTAACATCCTCAATAATCATTACCTCGCCACTCCGGTCTCCACGACTTTTCACGTGCTGCGCCATTTCTTTGGAATGCTCTACCCAGGTTAATACAATTAATCCCCAATATTCACAGTTTTAAGTGTGCCCTAAAAACGCATTTCTTCACCCTGGCCTATCACCTCAACTCATTAACCTATCTATCCCTGTGTGCCCATTCAAAATTTTTACCTTAACCAAGTTCCTCGTATCACGTTCTCACATACTTTATGCATTTAATAGCCCTCTGTGTCTGTACTGTTACATATTTAGACTGTTAACTGGTTCATGCAGCAACAGGAACACCCGATTCTTACACTGGCTGGTCCGAATAATGAAAGCAATTGTTACCATCCACCTTTCGTGTCTCCACTTTTTCCTCATAGATTGTAAGCTTGCGAGCAGGGCCCTCATTCCTCTTGGTATCTGTTTTGATATTTGTGTTTATTGTTATGCTGTAATGTCTATTGTCTGTACAAGTCCCCTCTATAATGTAAAGTGCTGCAGAATATGTTGACGCTATAGAAATAAAATTATTATTATTATTAGGCTTTGGTCTCGCTGATTATCACTTCATACTTGGGTCCACAATGTGCTGGGACCTCGGTACCGGTGGTGAGCAGCACAACAATGTAATTTAGTCCCTGATACATAAACCTTGAATTACCGGTTCTGAGAGACGTGTCTCATATATAGACACAGCAGGTCATGTATTCAGTCTGTGTGTCTCCACAGATGGATCCAGGAGGAGAAATACACCAGAGAGATGTCCCCGTCCTCTGTATCCCCAGGACTGTCCAGAGGAGAATCACAACATCCCGGAGGATCATCAGGTAGATGACACTGAAGCTCCCACAACATCTGACCATGAAGTGATGGGACCTGAGCTCATCTTACATTTTTCTTTTTAGGGTGAAGATCTGATTGATATTAAGGTTGAGGTTGTACATGGAGCACAAGAGGCGATCACAATATGGGCTGATCAGCAGGGTGAGGAGGGGAGACTGTCATGTCTGTTCTGTGGTCCCCTACTACTACTCCCATCATCTTATCACATGACACAAACTACAGTGGCATGTAAAAGTTTGGGCACCCCTGGTCAAAATTACTCTTATTGTGAACAGTTAAGCAAGTTGAAGATGAATTGATCTCTGAAAGGCCTAAAGTTAAAATGACACATTTCCTTTAGTATTATACAAAATAATATATACCGTATTTTTCGGACTATAAGACGCACCCCAAATTTTCAGAAGGAAAATAGGGAAAAAAAATTAATCTGTCAAATGGGGGTCTGTCTTACAGTCCGAATTCAGCTTACCCGGCGCAATCAACAGTGCTGGTGGAGCGGGGTCACAGAGGGTGTTCGATTGGCAATATGACCCTCATCCCAGGCTGGTGCAGCAGGTGCGGTGGACTCCGGGAAATCCCATCCCAGGCTGATGCGGCAGGTTCGGCGGTGGTGCTGGGGGGAGGGGCAACGTCAACATCCTGTGAAAGCCCGGAGGCCCTGCATATCTATAGCTGCGATGCGTTGGCCTCCATGAAAATGGCCGCCGTGGGCAGCGCATGCTCAGATTGAGATCTCAGCAACAAGATCTCATCCCGAGATCATTGCCGAGATCTCAATCTGAGCATGCGCCGCCCCAGGTGGCCATTTTCCCAGAGGCCACCGCATCGCAGCAATAGATATGCTTGGCCTCTGTGCTTTCCAGGGCTGTGGAGTCTGAGCTTATTTTGGTGGAGTCGGTATAAAATGGTCCGACTCCTAAAATGTATAGTAAATTGGGTACAGTAGTTCAATGCAGAATATGCTGAATATTTTTTCATAGGAATTTGGGAAAGTTATGAAATGTCCTATAAATGGCTGTTCTATTCCTGATCTAAGGCTACATTCACACACAGCGTTTTTGCTGCGTTTTTTGAGGATACGTTTTTCAGCTGCAAAAGCAGATCAGCTTTTTAAAAAAACGCATCACCTGAAAGGATTTTGAGCCCATAGATAATGTTTTCAATAGCAAAAGCAGATTAGAAATCTGCTCTATCTATATATCCATTTATCCATATCTGTCTATCCATATCTTATCTGTACCAAAAAGAATGAAAGCCGGGTATCACACAGACTAACACTCCTTTTTTTTTTTTAGCACCAGTCAGGTACACCTCATAGCTGCCCAAAAGGACGCCCAGGACAGGCATTGCTTGTCTTCAGTAACACATCAACATCAATTGATAGTTGGAATAAATAGACTGCATTCACCACATCTTAAGGTGCAGGCTTTATTTTCAAGTGTAGGGGTGTGCAGTATAAGGTTCTGCAGCAGCTGAGGTGTGCAGTATGAGATTCTGCCCCCCCTAGTTTTTATCCTGGCTAAAACTGTTTCTTATAGATATGGCGAACCCTCAGGTAACCCTAAATGAAGGTCAGTGGACACAGGTGGCTGAATTGAAGGAATTGCTTAATCACCTATTTACCGTGACTAAAAAATTACAAGCTGAGTATTTAACTCCTGGCATTTTCATGAGGGAGTGGAAGAACTTGCTATTTTGCCTGTCCCAAAGAGGAGATTTAATCGCAGATGGCATTTCTGCTTCAATGAAACGGAGAGAGATACAGCTATTGGAAAATAAAATTTTTCTGGTGGCTGTTTATGTGGACCCAAGTCATCGTATATTGCTTGATGATCAACAGCTTACTAAAGGAAAAGAAGCTCTGACTGAGGTAGCAGTTAGGATGAGTGGCCTACAGGAGGACTGCCAGGCGCAAGAGAAAATTGGCTATTGCTGCCAGAACCCCTAAAATTGATTCCATCTTGAAGAGACGTGCTGGAGAAGGGGCAATTGCTGATCCAGCCACTGGGTGGGGCACCACCTATTTAATGATTGAGCGATTGCTTGAGCTGAAACCTTTCCCTGTAGAAATGGCCAACCCTCAGGTAACACTACATGAAGGTCAATGGACACAGGTGGCTGAATAGAAGGAATGACTTTATCACCCATTTACAGTGACTAAAGAGTTACAAGCTGAGGATTTAACTCCTGCCATTTTTTTAAAGGAGTGGGAGAACTTATTTTGCCTGTCCCAAAGATGAGGTTTAATCGCAGATGGCATTGCTGCTTCAATGAAATGGAGAGAGACACTGCTATTAGAAAATAAAATACTTCTGGCAGCTGTTTATGTGGACCCAAGTCATCGTATACTGCTTGTTGATCAATAGCTTTCTAAAGGAAAAGAAGTTCTGACTGAGGTAGCAGTTAGGATGAGTGGCCTACAGGAGGACTGCCAAGTGCAAGAGGGCTTGGGTCCTGATAGTGCTACTGCTGCCATATCTTCATCCTCATCAGATGAGGAGTTTGACTTTGACAAGTATTTGGATGAGTGTTGCTGCAAGGAAAAAGATTTCACTCCGTCTCCTATAGCAGCAGATTGACCATATTTCATCAAAATGTTTCACTTGCTCTCAAAGAAAAAGAAAAATTCAACCGTTCATCAAAACTGACTGTACATGAGGCAATTCCTTTATACTTGGAACTTGTTAGCGATGTTGCCCATGTGGTTCTGGCTTTGCCTCCAACCCAAGTTAGTGTAGAGAGGTTGTTCTCTGGCCTTAAAATTAGGTCAGATTTGAGGTCATCTATGAAGGAGGATCTGATGGAGGCAATTCTATTTCTTAGAACAAATTCATAGACCGCACAAATGTTATTTAGTATGGTTTGAAAACTGTTTTTTGCCACTTACATAGTTTATTACATAGTGTTATATATATACTGTGTATGTATGTGTGTGTGTGTGTATATATATATATATATATATATGTGTAATCGATATTACATAGTGCATTGCATATTTACAATTTATTACAGTTCTATCTAAATGTCTTGATTATTGTATCATAGAAATGATTAAATGTCTGATGTTCACATTGTACTACAAAACATTTTTCACTTAAATATAAGCAATATATGTCGGAGTTGTGGAGTCGGAGTCGGAGTTGCAGGTTTGGCTTACCGCCTCCACAGCCCTGGTGCTTTCACAATATTCCGGCGGAGCCTCCCGCACCACAGAGTATCACCGCCGCACCAGCCTGGGAAGGGAGTGTGATCAAAGCTCGGCAGTGTCGGATCGAGACCGCCACAGAATCGCCTGACTCCTGTTGCCGCCACAGTATTTGTAAGGATATTCCGAAAAAATTTTTTTGGGAAAAGTGTATCTTATAGTCTGAAAGATACGGTACAATGTCATTTTTTACACATTAAAAATTACAAAAAAATAGGCCAATGCAAAAATTTGGGCACCCTTGGAGATTTGTGTGCTCAGATAACTTTGACCAAGGTATCAGACCTTAATTAGCCTGTTAGTGAACAAGCTATTATACTATCATCGTTAGAAAAGGCCAGGAGATGCAAATTTGCCAGCTTTTTATATATACCCTGCCTCTTCTAACCTTGTGCCAAAAAACAACAGCCAAGGGTTTTTCTAAGCAGTTGTCTAGCACTCTGAACATGAAAATGTTGGAGGCCCATAAAGCAGGTTATCAGTAATAGTGGAGGTCAAGATTGGTCTGGAAGACCAAGCAAAATTTCAGTGACAGCTGCTAGTAGGATTTTTAGACCGGCAAATCACCTGCTTGACTACAAAAGATCTTCAGAAAGATTTAGCAGACTCTGGAGTTGTGGTACATTGTTCTACTATTCAGAGACAACTGTACAAACATGACCTTCATGGAAGAGTCATCAGAAGAAATCCTCTCCTGCATCCTCCCCTTACAATTTAGAGTCAGAAGTATGCAAAAGAACATCTAAACAAGCCTGAAGCATTTTGGAAACAAGTCCTGTGGACCAATGAGGTTAAAATTAAAACTCTTTGGCCACAATGATTAAAGGTATGTGTGAAGAAACCAGAGTATATCTTAATTGCCCAGACGGCTATGTTTTACCAGGCCTGGAGGAATTGACTTTTTGGCTTGTGGATTTAAGTGTGGATTCTGGTGGGTCTAGAAGGCTGACTTGCACAATGATATACCATGTAATATAGTGTGTGCTTATCTGATGTTTGTTTATATTCTGGAATCAGTTTGTTGACTTGAATGTAAATGGGGAAGGCTGTGAGGGTGCACTGAAGGACACTGGGTAATTCTAAAAATAGCTTACCTGCCTTGGGTATAAAAGACCCTGAGACAGAGAGACGGTGCCTCATCTCATCACATAGAGCTACCAGCCGGACATTCTGCTAAACACTTAACGGACAAGAAACTGTTCAGGATCCCAGCAGAGGGTATGTCAGACCTGGCTGAAAAAACACTGGACTGCTCTCGGTTATCTCCCTACGCTTGTCGTGACCTCCTCTCTGTGTGTTATCACAGGTGGAATAGCGATCCTGGGAGCTCTAACATAACATCCACTAGCATCCGTATGAGCCAGCGGAGGGGTGAGACCTTGTAATATGCACCATCTTGGGGAAATTGCTGAAATTGTTCTGTTTGCTACTGGGTGTTGTGGTTCAATAAAGCTTGGCCACACTGTTTTACCCTAACCCTGTGTTGTCTGTGTAGTATGTTGCCCACGGGGAGATAGAGTGGGCGTTCAGTGATGTGAACCCTGGTCCATGCAGTCTTGGTAAAGACAGCCGGGCCAACGGACGAGAGCACCCACTAACCCCGTTTCTCCACAGTATGTGTGGAGAAAAGTGTCACAGGTTTACCACATCAGAGAGGAGCCAGAAGACCACAGCATCTCAGTTCACCCACTCCTGTACGTTTCCTTCATATTAAATGGTGCAGGTTTCTGTCAGCAGTGCAGGGGTTAAACTGTTCTGCTTGGATTATCTTTAGCTTCCTGTTTGGAGGATCTCGGCTGTGCTGTATCGGCCACTGCCCTCTCCTATATATTCTCGCCTCTGACAATATGGATTGCCAGTATTAAGTCTTGTGCTTCTTGGTGAGCAGTGGAGGATTTGGTGTTTGGTAGAGGTGTTTAGGAGAGTTCTGTGACTGTTGCTTTGTGTTTCAGTTGTGTGCATAGCCCCCATCCAGTCCTATTTTGTTTACTGTCCAAATCCCTCCATTTTCTCCCTCTGTTGTCTGTGAGTGCATATTTTGTATGTTTGGTATTTTCATTTTTCCCTTAACGTCCTTCCTTGTTTTTCTGGTTTGTGATTTTGCATACACTATTCTACCCCACTTTCCTGGGAGTGGGAGGGGACAGATAAGGACTGATTCAGGAGTGCAGAAAGGTATGGGGCCCTTACATCATCACCATCAGAAGTAACCTGGGGAGCGGGGATAGCTAGGGTGCCCCTAGCGTTAGGGACAGGGTGGGAGCCCCTGGCCCCGGGTTATCAGATAAGACTAGTAACAGTAACACTGGCCCATGCGATTTTTTTTTTTTTTTGATCCATCATAGACCATATTACTGCTCTGGCTGGGCAACTGCAGCAGCTCAGTCTAGAGGTTGCGGATCTTTGCTTTATTGACTTGAAATACCCAAACACGTCCGGTTTGGGGACTGCGACTCCCAAACAACCCCTGGTGGAACCCAAGGTCACTTTTGCCTGACAGGTTCTCTGCAGGGTGTGGAAAGTTTGTTACTTTCAGGGAAGCCTGTAAACTATATTTTAAGTTGCATCCTCACTCCTCTGTTACTGAGGAGCAATGGATGGATATCGGAATTTTGCTCTTTCAGGATGGACCCTCCAGCCTGGGCATTTTCTCTTACAGACGACTGTTGCTATAGACGTTTAAGGAATTTTTTTCAGATGCTGGGTCACGTGTATATTGACCACAACCGCTCAATCCAGTTAATTCAAGAGTTATCGGTAAGGGTAAAGGATGCCGTTGCCTTCCATGACACTCCGTCTCCCTGGAGGAGGCCATGTCTATAGCCATCCGTGTAGTCCACCATCTATGTCAGAGACATGGGGAGACACTACAGTTTGCTGAAGACCCGGAGTCGGGGGAACCTGGGTCTGAGTTTACCGTGGATCCCATGCAGTTGGGTAGTGCGGCACGTTCTTTGGGTTCTATAGTAGTTCAGCATAAAGGAGGAGTGTTGTGGTTTTTTTTTTGGTGGAAAGAGTCATTTTGTGGGTACATCTCCTTCCTTATCCCCCTGTAAACAGCCGCCAGAAAACTAAGGAGCCCGGGTGTGTACTTATTTCCTCCCTTGGTAGATCTCGAGTTTTGTCTACCAGCCGAGATCCATCTTTGCAAAGAAAAGGTGGTCATTTGTCCATTCTGGACAGTGTGCGCAGTTTTATTTGATCTATGCCAGGTTCGTCCAGGCTCAAGGCCTCAAACCACAAGTATTGTTTAAATCCATACCCATTATCGCTATTGACTCTGCACCCTTGAGCCAGGGGTATTTTACTCAGGTCGTTCGTATGTTGCATATACAGGTAGGGGCCATGCACTCTGAATCTATAGATTATTATGTGTTAGAGGGCTTGCCTTCTCCTGTGGTTTTTGGACTACCTTGGCTTTTGCTACACAACCCTGTGGTAGACTGACAGACTCGAGAGGTGGTTAAATGGAGCGAGTATTGCCAAGAACACTGCTTGGCCGCCCTGCTAGCCAGGGTGGGTACTCAATCTCTGCCTGAAAATATGTCTGACGGCAGGGATGTGTTTTCAGAACCGAGGAGTCAGGATCTCCCTCCAGATAGTCCTTATGATTGCTCCGTTAATCTTATTCTTTGGGCTAAGCTGCCAAAGAGCAGGTTATACAACATCTCTGGACCAGAGAGGCAGGCCATGAAGGACTATATCACTGAGAGACTGGCAAATTATCATATCAGACCTTCATCACCCGTTGCTGGAAGGTTTTTCTTTGTCAAGAAAAAAGACGGGGTTCCGCCCTTGCCTAGACTTTCGCAAAGTCAATTGGATCATAGTCCGTGATCCATATCTTCTCTCTCTCTCACCCCGGATCTGTTTAATCAGATTGTGGGAGACAAATAGTTTTCTAAGCTAGACCTCCGGGGGGCTTATAATCTCATTTGCATCAAGGAGGTGGATGAGTGGAAGACAGCCTTCAATACACCTGAGGGACACGATGAGAACCTAGTGATGCCATATTGGTTGACTAATTCACCTGCCGCCTTTCAGCACCTTGTTAATGACCTCTTTAGTCACCTGACAGGCAGGTTTGTTGTGATCTACCTTGATGATATTTTGATTTATTCACCTGACCTTGAGACACATTAGTTACATGTGAGGTAGGTCATTCAGATACTCAGCCAATAAATGATTTGTCAAACAGGAGAAATGCATGTTCTCGGTTCAGGAGATCCCTTTTATGGGTTACTTTTTATCATCCACTGGTTTTCACATGGATCTGGGAAATGTCCAGGCGGTACTGGATTGGGAACGTCCTGAGGACCTAAAAGCCTTATAAAGGTTCTTGGTTTCGCCAACTACTACCGAAAGTTCATCAAAGGTTTTTTGTGATGGCTAAACCTTTGACGGATATGACCAGGAAAGGGACGGACTTTTCCAACTAGTCCAGTCCAGCCCGAGAGGATTTTGATACATTGAAAAGATGTTTTGCTTCTACACCTATCCTTATAAATCGTGACGTCACTCAGATATTTATTGTAGAAGTTAATGCGACTGAGGGGGGTGTGGGGTGTGTTGTCGCAGGGTGCATCTGCTAGTAAATTGTGTCAATGAGCATATTTTTTTAAGAAACTATCATCTACTGACAACCTATGACATTGGTAACAGGGAACTCTTGGCAATTAAGTGTGCTTTTGAAGAGTTGCGTTATTTTTTTGGAAGAGGCAGTTTATCTGGTCATGGTAATCACTGATCATAAAAATCTATTATATTAAGAATCTGCTAAGCGTCTGATGTCTAGACCGGCAAGGTGGTCTTTATTTGTCACCAGATTCAACTTTTTTGTGGCGTATAGGCCGAGGGATAAGAATGTTAAGGCTGATGCCTTATCTTTTTATTTTCCTGGGGGTGGAGATAATTGTTATTGGTTCCTATATTACAGAAAGGAATAGTTACTGCTGCTATAAGTTCTGACCTTGATAAAGAGGTTGTAGAGGCTCAGGGGGAAGCCCCAGCTGCCTTTTCTTTAGGTAAATTGATCGTACCTGTTAATATGTGTCTAAGTTGAAAGTGAACTTCATGATTCGGTCTTGGCCGGAAACCCTGGTGATAAAGCCACCACAAATCTCCTTACTCGGCAATTATGGTGGTCTGGGGAGCATCAGGATGGTTGGGAGTATGTAGCTGCCTGTAGTGTGTGTACACGTTCTAAGACCCCACATAATCGTCCATCTGGGTCCCTCCAACCACTGGCGAATCCCAGTAGACCTTGGACACGTGTTGTGAACTCATTTTCTGCTCCACCAGTTGAGCGTTCTCCTTCCGTTCTCCCTCCGTTCTCCCTCTGGTGGTGACAGGAGATAGTGAGGTTAGTTTAATTGGTAGTGATCTGCCACCTGATGAGGAGGATAACGATTGGTTCTCTGGAGTATCAGACTGGATATAAGACAGCCGACGCCCTATCCTGGTGCTGGTGATTCAGTCTGATTCTCAGGTCTTGGACTTCAGCTCTGTTCCAGTATTCTCAAGCTAAGGTTGTGTTTGCTACTGTTCACACTTGCTCTTGTTGGTGAATTCAGTTTTTTGTGTGGTCAGCCAGCCCTGGATGGGGCTGTGCTGAATTTCCACTCTTATTTATCTGTATTTGCCAATTTGCCTTTTTTGTCCCTTATTAGATTGGCCACTTTTTGCTCTGTCTCAGAATATTTCAGAGTGCTGATATAGTGGGAGAAGTCTAGTGACTTTAGGGTTAATTTTGCTATCAGAAGTGTTGGACATTATTTTCGTAGGGTTTTTGGCAGATTGCAGACAGTGTCTTTCCTTTCCTGTCCTTTCTAGTTAGTTTGGCCCCATCGTTTGCTCAGCCTATTTTCCTGCCTGTGTTTGTGTTTTAATCTTGTTTCACATCAATACATGTGGGGGGCTGTCTTTCCTTTGGAGTCTGCTCTGGGGCAGTTAGTTTTCCCCTTTTCTTGCTTTAGGTTTATTTAGCTCTCCGGTTGTGACCAGGCATCTAGGTTCATCGTAGGTACGCTCCACGACTGCTGCTAGTTGTGTGGTTAAGATCAGGGATCTGCAATCTGCATAGTTACCAACCTTTCTGGTTTTTTGGGACTTAGCTTTTTGTTGTCCTCCTTGGTGACCCATTCATAAGACACGTCTATCAGTAGATTTCATTACTGATGTAGCTGTGTCTGCAGGTAATAGTTATTTTGGTGGTGGTGGTGGACAGGTTCAACAAGATGTCTAAGTTTATTGCGCTATTCGCTTTATCCAACGCCAAGTCCTTGGCGCAAATTTTCATCAGATAATCTCACAGTTTCTATGGGATGCCTACCAATATTGTTTCTGACCCCAGGGGGTGCAATTTATTTCCGAGTTTTGGAAAGCGTTTTGCTCAAGGTTGAGGATCCATCTATTGTTTTTCTCCAACGTCTAATGGGTAAACTGAACTCGTTAACCAGAATCTTGAGACTTATCTTAGGTGTTTTGTATCTGAGAATCAGGAAAATTGAGTTACTTAATTTACCTCTTGCTGAATTTGCGGTGAATAACCGTTGTCATGAGTTTACTGGTAAGTCCCCATTCTTCGGGGCCTACAGTTATCCTCCTCAGTTCAACTCATTTAGTTGGAATTTGTCACGACACGGACTGTGTGTCTTTAGGTGTACGCACCAGAGGAAGAGTTGTATCGGGTACAGCAGTCACAAGTAGGAGCGTGCTGTGCACGACACTGCACCAGAGCAGGACCTGGCAGAGCATGTGACCATCGGGGGAATGGCCTAGGGCGGAGCCAACTCCTGTACAGGGGAATGTAAGCCGGCGGCACCGGGAGAATAGTCAAGGAAGCCTAGGTCAGTAACAATAGGGCAATACAGAAGCCAACGGATGAGACAGAAGAATAGTGCAGGACAACCCGAAGTCAGAAGCCAGACAGGGACGTGGTAACTAAGGACATAGATGAGGGAATAGTCAGAAAACAAGCCAGAGGTGAAGACCAGAGAGATAACAGTAGTACAGAATCACAAGACAGACGCAGAACGAGGGACAAGCTGGGTCATACACAGGTACAAGCACACAGAGCAGCAAACGGTATACAAGAGTATAACTACGGTCAACTGCTCAGCCGGAACACGGAAGTATCACTGACAGAGAGCCTGGCTCACAGTAGGTTCTAAATAGCCCTCCCCAATCTAAAGAGAGGCCATACAAAGTTAACCCCCACAGATCCAAGACAGGGAAAGAAATCCTGTCCTGAATTATGACAGAATTATTCCTTGGGAATACCTGAAGAGGAACAATTTTCATAATCTAATATGTCCGTGTGGTAAGAGGTTCTTAATAATTTGAAGAAGATGGAATCCAAATATGAGTGTAGCTGATCGGAGACGTGTGGTGGGTCCGGACCTGTGTGTTGATGACTTGATATGGTTGTCCTTGAATAACATTAAGTTGAAGGTTCCTTCTTGGAAACTGGGTCCCAGGTTCATTGGTCCTTCCTTATAAGATTGTTTCCGTCATCAATCCTGTATTATTTCTTCTTGCTTTGCCACCTACTTTTAGGATTCATAATGTGTTTCACCAGTGTTTCCTCAAAAAATATGTTGCGTCTTCTGAACCATAACCACTTCCTCCATCTCCAGTCAAAGTTGATGAGAATTTGAAATTTCAGATAGCTAAGATCATGGATTCTCGCTTTGTTCGGCAGTCTCTTCAGTATCTGGTACACTGGGAGGGTTACGGTCCTGAAGAGAGGATGTGTGGTAAGGTTATTCGGGTCCTTTAACACGGCACACCCTGATAAACCCGGTCCTGAGTTTCCGGAGGTCTTTCTTAGAAGCGGGGTACTGTCACGCGATTTACCGCACCAGAGCGGAACCAGAAGACCGCAGCGTCTTAGTTCATGTTCTCCTGCACTGAAAAGAAACACTTCTTCCTCAGTGCAGGTTTATTTAAGCAGCGCAGGGGTTAAACTGTCCAGCTTGGAGTTGCTGAAGCCTCTTGCTTGGAGGATCTCAGCTGTTCAGTGTTAGCCACTCCCTTCTCCTATACATTCTTGGCACTGGCAGTCTGGATTACCAGTATTAAGTCTTGTGCTTCTTGGTGAGGAGGGGAGGATTCTGTGTTTGGTAGAGGCGTTTAGGAGAGTTGTTCCTTGACTTTTGCTTTGTGTTTCGGTTGTGTGCCTATTCCCCATCCTCTCTTATTTTGTTTACCTTCCTTATCTCTACGATGTTCCCCTCTGTGTTGTCTGTGAGAGCATATCTTGTTTGTTTGGTATTTTAATTTATTCCTGTAAGTCTGTCCTTGTTTGGTTTGTGTATATACATAGGAAAGCAGGGGAGGATTAATGGCAGAGCAAGGAATGGAAGGAGCACCGTTTTACTTTTTCAATGCAAAATTGGCTGGAATAGAGATCAGTCTCCATGTCGCATTTGGAGAGCCCCTGATGTGCCTAAACAGAGGAAACCCCCCACAAGTGACCCCATTTTGGAAACTAGACCCCACCCCCCCAAGGAAAAATCAAATTTTTTCCACAAAAATTATCTTTTCACCCCCAATTTTTATTTTCCCAAGGGAAACAGGGCCCCAAAAGTTATTGTGCAATTTGTCCTGAGTACGCTGATACCCCATATGTGGGGGTAAACCACTGTTTGGGCGCATGGCAGAGCTCGGAAGGGAAGGAGCACCGTTTTGACTTTTTCAACGCAGAATTGGCTGGACGCCATGTTGCGTTTGGAGAGCCCATGATGTGCCTAATCAGTGGAAACCCCCTACAAATGACCCCATTTTGGAAACTAGACCCCCCCCAAGGAACTTATCTAGATGTGTGGTGAGCACTTTGAACCCACAAGTGCTTCACAGAAGTTTATAATGCCAGGGCTTGAAAATAAAAAAAAATAATTTTTTCCACAAACATGATCTTTTAGTCCCCAATTATTTATTTTCCCAAGTGTAACACAGGAGAAATTGGACCCCAAAAGTTGTTGTCCAATTTGTCCTGAGTATGCTGATACCCCATATGTGAGAGAAAACTACTGTATGGGCACACGTCGGGGCTCGGAAGGGAAGTAGTGACGTTTTGGAATGCAGACTTTGATGGAATGGTCTGCGGGTGTCTTGTCGCGTTTGGAGAGCTCCTGATGTGCCTAAACAGTGAAAAAACCCCACAAGTGACCCCATTTTGGAAACTAGACCCCCCAAGGAGCTTATCTAGATATGTAGTGAGCACTTTGAACCCCCAAGTGCTTCACAGAAGTTTATAACGTAGAGCCATAAAAATAAGAAAATCATATTTTTTTCCACAAAATTGATATTTTCACCCCCAATTTTTTTTTTATTTTCCCAAGGGTAACAGAAGAAATTGGACTCCAAAAGTTGTACAATTTGTCCTGAGTAGGCTGATACCCCATATGTGTTGGTAAACCATTGTTTGGGCGCATCGCAGAGCTTGGAAGGGAAGGAGCACCGTTTCACTTTTTCAACGCAGAATTGGCTGGAATTGAGATCAGTCGCCATGTTGCGTTTGGAGAGCCCCTGATGTGCCTGAACGGTGGAAACCCCCCAATTATAACTCCACCCCTAATTCTAACCCTAACGGGAAAATGGAAGTAAATGCATTTTTTAAAAAATTTTCTTTTATTCCCCTAACTAAGGTGGTGATAACGGGGGGTTTGATTTACTATTTATGGCGGTTTTTATGTTTGGCAGCTGTCACATGCTAAAAGACGCTTTTTATTGCAAAAAATAGTTTTTGCATCACCACATTTTGAGAGCTATAATTTTTCCATATTTTGACACACCGAGTCATGTGAGGTCTTATTTTTTGCGGGACGAGTTGACGTTTTTATTGATACCATTTTCGGGCACATGATATTTTTTGATCGCTTTTTATTCCGATTTTTGGGACACAGAATGAACAAAAAACAGCATTTCATGAATTTCTTTTGGGGATTGCGTTTACACCGTTCCGCATGGGGTAAAATTGATAAAGCGGTTTTATTCTTCGGGTCAGTTCGATAACAGCGATACCTCATTTATATCATTTTTTCATGTTTTGGCGTTATTATACAAAAAAATTTTATATAAAAAAAAATCATTTTTGCATCGCTTTATTCTTCTAACTTTTTTATTTTTCCGGTGATGACACTGTATGGCGGCTCGTTTTTTGCGGAACAAGATGACGTTTTCAGCTGTACCATGTTTATTTCTATCCGTCTTTTTGATCGCATGTTATTGCACTTTTTGTTTGGCGGTATGATGATAAAGCGTTGTTTTTTTGTTTTGTTTTTTTATTTTTTTAAGGGGTTTGCTAAAGGGGTTAACTAGTGGGACAATTTTATAGGGCGGGTCGTTATGGACGTGGCGATACTAAATGTGTACATTTATTTATTTTTTCGTTATTTACATAAAGAAATGAATTTATTGGGGAATATTTTTTTTTCTTTAGGAATTTTTTCAAAATTATTTTTAAACATTATTTATTTTTTTTTACTTTTTTTATATTGTCCCAGGGTGGGACATTACTGTGTAACGTCAGATCGCTGATCTGACACTTTGCACAGCACTGTGTCAGATCAGTGATCTAACAGGCAGTGCAGGCAGCTTCTCTGAGAAGCCACCTCCAGGAAGGACCCTGCGTCCATCTTGCAGAAAGGAGGCCCTCAGAACAAAGCAAGCACATCGCGTTGTTCTGATGGTCTCAGGGAAGCACGCAGGGAGCCCCCTCTCTGTGCGATCACTGTGGTGTTTGATCTCAGTGTGCCAGGCGTTAATGTGCCGAGAGCGGTCCGTGACCACTCCTGGCACGTAGTGCTGGGTGTCACCTGTGATGATCAACTGACACCCGGCCATGATGAGCCGCGCCCCCCCCCCCCATGAACGCGGCTGATCGCGTATGATGTACTATACCATCCATGGGCATTAAGGCACAGGGCACATGGACGGTATAGTGCGTCAAATGTCGGGAAGGGGTTAAACAAGTGTTTTATGTCTGCCCCTATTCTGGTACAATCTGATCCATCTAAACCCTTTATTGTAGAGGTTGACACGTCTGAGGTGGGGGTGGGGGCAGTGTTGCCACAGGGACCCGCCACTCTGACAGAAGTGTGTGCCTCTCCTTCCCTAATGGAAATCAGGATTCTTATGAGGTCAGCGAATATATGAATTATTGAGGAACAACATGCGGTGAGATTGTTCCTTTTTATATACTACATTGGAGTCTAAACCAGGGCATTTGATCTATTTAACTTGAATAATAGCTAATCGCTTATGATTTTTTTTTCCCTTTGGATTGGTGTAAGGGTTAAAGTTACAACGTTGTTTACAACTATACCCGGTTATGTATTCATCACTATGGCTAAGTGTTATTTTTGTGTGTGATTTTTTTATGTGCGTTGTTTTTGCATTGTTGTAGATTTTTTTCATATAAAGGGGTCTAATTATAGCATTAACTATTAAAAGTTATATTTTTTTAATCCTACCCTGCTTTCCTACAATACTTTAGATTGGTAGCCATTTTGCTTAATTCCTTGTGTATATACATACACTATTCTTCCCCACTTCCCTGGGAGGGGTACATGGCCCCGGCATCTTCACCATCAGAAGTAACCTGGAAAGCAGGAACAGCTAGGGTGTCTATCGTTAGGAATCGGGAAAGAGCTCCTGGCCTCAGATTATCTGACAACAAAATTGTGACAAAAAGGGGACAGAATTTGAGGAAAAGAACATCTCGGCCAAAAAATTAAGCATGGGGGTGGATCAGTCATGCTTTGGTGTTGTGTTGCAGCCAATGGCACTGGGAACATTTCTCAGGTACAGGGAAGAATGGATTCAATGAAACTTCCACAAATTATTGATGCAAACATAACACCATCTGTAAAAAAGCTGAGGGTGAAAAAAGGAAGAGGATGGCTTGTACAAATGAATAATCCTAAATACACGTCTCAATCCACAACAGGCGACCTCAAATTGAAAGTTTTTGTTACGCCGCGCTCACCCGGTGCCGGGACTTCCCACCTGACGTCACCACTTCCGGTGCCGCAGCTGCTCCGGGAGTCCCGTCGGGTGAGTATGCGCACCTCCTTCAGCTAGTCCCATGGCTGCACAACGTTGTTAGTGCGCATGCTCTTCCCGGCTCTGACTGCATCCATACCATCTCTATGGTCCTGTAGGACCTGACCCGGAAGTCCCTGTGCTCTTGCCCTCTATCAGGCTACGTCTTCCTATGAGAGGTGCCTGATTATTGTTGTGCTTCCAGGCTTGGTCTGTTTGGTCCTAGCTCGTCTGTGCGCTGTATTCTGGTCCTCTGCCTTGTGCTCTGTCGTGCCTCCTGGCACATGCTCTTTTCCTGTGCTCTGCCTTGCCGTGCTCCCTAGCACACTCTCCCGGCTCCTGTACTTTGCCCTGTCGTTCTCTGCTCGTGCTCTGCTCCAGCCCTATGTGCCTGTCGTGCTTCTTGGCACACACTCTGACTTGCCTTGCATTCTGGTGTGCTTCCCAGCATGCGCTCTGCCTAACCTTGCACTCTGGTGTTCTTCCCAGCACGCGCTCTGTTTAACCTTGTGCTCTGGCGTGCTTCCTTGCACGTGCCCTGCTTTGTCAGTGTGCACCATACGTGCTCCCGTGTACTCGCTTTGCACTATCCAGTATCTAGCGCACTCCCGTTTACACACCTTATATTGCCCTGATCCCTCCGTATACTCGCTCTGTAGTGTCCTATAACCTGCATGCCCCTGTGTACATGCTTTGCACACTCTCAGTTGCATCCTGCAGACACTCATTTGTGTCTCCTGTGAGTCGGCCACCTGGTTCCAGCAGTCGTGGTACCTTACCCCCTTGGACTTGCCCCTGACACTCCCTGTATAGGGGGTGGTCCTCACTAGGTCAGCTTGCTCTGGATGGGTTGGTGCCACGACCCAGAGGGTCCACTCCAGGAGCCGTCAGTTTTAAAATGTCCCTCACAGTCCCGTGATCTGACAATCATTGAAAATCTGTGGCTCGACCTCAAAATAGCAAAGGATGCAAGACGCCCCAGGAATCTCACAGAACTGGAGAAATTAGCCAAGGAAGAATGGATAAAAATCCCTCAAACAAGAACTGAAAGACTCTCATCTGACTACAAAAAGAGTTTACGAGCTGTGATACTTACAGAAGGGGGCACTACTAGGTACTAACCATGTAGGGTGCCCAAACTTCACAATTTTCCTTTTTAAAATGTGAAATGGGAAATATATATTTATTTTTTTGCCTAAATTACAAAGGAAATGTGTCATCCTTAATTTTAGGCCTTAACTGTCCACGATAACAGTAATTTTGTCCAGGGGTGTCCAAACTTTTATATGCCATTGTATTCTGTAACTGTATTTCCTACAGATGAACTCATGGAGAGAAATCCACCAGAGAGATGTCCCCGTCCTCTGTATTCCCAGGACTGTCCACAGGAGAATCACAACATCCCGGAGGATCATCAGGTAGACTGCGCTGAGCCGTGTACCGGATCTGTATATGGGGGGGAATTTCTGATTGAGGTCATAGGTGTCACAGATTTTGGTGTTTTTTTTGTATTGTGCTGATTTTTTACATCTGATATATCAGGAGGAAGATCCGACTAAGGATAGCGTGAAGGATGAGACAGAAGAAGAAGCGATGACGAGGGGGGATCAGCCGTGTGTTAGTGACGGGAAGGAAGAGATTCTGGTAGATGTTTCCACAGGTATGTAATAATGACCAGCATGTGACGATGATGACTGGCGTATGTCGATGATGACCGGTGTGATATCATGTAAAGGTCTCCGGTGTAGTGAGGATTTGTCCGCTGTCCACATTACAGCTAAAATGTCCGGTGATGGCGTGACTGCTCCTGTACAGAATCTGGCGGTGCGCCGATAAATAATGGGGCGGTTTTCACACCTTCTTTTTTTTTTTTAACTCTGTTTATTAAATGCATAGTAGTACATAAAGGCAATGACATAAAAAAAAATCACATCCCCACCGTGTGCGAACTGAACTCTCACATAATGTCAATGACTATGGTATTGGAACCTGATTATGAACTGTCTCAGGTAAGTACCATGAGGTATGTTCCAAGTGAGTCCTCAATCAATCTTTAGTGTTGTCTGGTAATGTGGGAATGAACGACTCCCATCTTTCGAAGAGTTTCCCGTTCATTTTTTATTTGTTTGTCAGTATGTCTAGCTAATCCATTTTAAACTTTTAAACAAAAATATAATTTTGGATTGAATAAGTGTTAGTGGTGGTGTCAATGGGTTTAACCAATGATGGAGGATATTCTTCCTCATAGCCAAGGCCCAAATAATTAGTGATGATCTAATCTGTCTTGATGACTATTTGCCAGGGTTGTGGAGTCGGAGTCTGAGCGCATTTTGGTGGAGTCGTTATAAAATGGACCGACTCCTATAATATATAATAAATTGGGTAGAGTAGTTCAATGCAGTTTGTGGGGAATATTTTTTTCATAAGAATTTTGGAGAGTTATGTAATGCCCTATAAATGTCTGTCCTATTCCTGACCTAAGGTCTAGACTTTTAGCTGAGATGAATCTGTGCTGCAGTTTATGTTCATGATAAGTAGTTAAGCTCCACCTCTACAGATAAGGAGAAAAAATGACACACAGGGAAGGAATGCCTGCATTCATCTCAGAACTTCTGGAGTGAACAGGAAAGCAGGATTAAGGCAAGTACTTCTTAAAGGGGTTGTCCACTACTTTAAATTAACCACCCAATGTATCCTCCCGGGTCCCCTAATGAATTTTGTATATACCTTATATTGCCTATACTGCCTGTGAGCGGCGCTATCTGTGGCCGCTCACAGGCAGCACGTGACCCAGCACTGACATCACGTCAAGGGAGGTGTGACTCAGTGCTGGGTCCTCGCAGTGGCTGCTGAGTTGTGGGCGTGGTTACCCCCCCGCATCACACCCAGCATCCACCACGCGCTTTCTCAATGAATGGGCGCGCGGTGGATGCCAGGAGTGACTCGGGAGGATAACCCCTCCCACAGCCTGGAAGGAGGAAGAGGGACCCCTGGCTGCTGCCAGCACTTGACGGGACGTCAGCGGAAACTAGAGCCGACTGTAGCCGGGGGTGACGTGCTGCCTGCAGAGTGAACTATTTTGCTATCAACGATCGATATGTTTGTGACAACAAAAAAAATTGTTGCTAAGATGCTAGCAGTAAAAGATCATCACAGCAGCCAGTTTCTCCGGACCTTAGTGGAAAAAGTTGTGCAAGATTATGAACTCAGAAAAGAACAGGTTCTTGCTATTGTAATAGATAATGCTTCAAACATAAGTACAATTAAACTGATAAATGAGAATAATGAAGGTGCACAGCAGCTGGAAGAACATTTCACATTCATTATGTTGGAGATGGAAGGCCACAGTCCTGTTCCCATAACGGAGGAATAAACAGATATTACTACAGCAAAATGATTCTTTACAATTAGATGATCTTCTTGAAGCTGCTTTACACCTCTTTCCTATTCATCACATGCGCTGTGTTGTGCACACCCTGCAGTTGGCAATAAGAGAGAGTCTGCAAGAGAGACATACTGGAAATCTGATTGGAAAAGTGAGGAAATTGGCTATTGCTGCCAGAACCCCTAAAATTGATTCCATCTTGAAGAGACGTGCTGGAAACGGGGCAATTGCGGATCCAGCCACTGGGTGGGTTAGCACCTATTTAATGATTGAGCGATTGCTTGAGCTGAAACCTTTCCCTGTAGATATGGCCAACCCTCAGGTAACACTACATGAAGGTCAATGGACACAGGTGGCTGAATTGAAGGAATGACTTTATCACCCATTTACAGTGACTAAAAAGTTACAAGTTGAGGATTTAACTCCTGCCATTTTTTTAAAGGAGTGGAAGAACTTGCTATTTTGCTTGTCCCAAAGGCGAGGTTTAATCGCAGATGGCATTGCTGCTTCAATGAAATGGAGAGAGACACTGCTATTAGAAAATAAAATTTTTCTGGCAGCTGTTTATGTGGACCCGAGTCATCGTATATTGCTGGATGATCAACAGCTTACTAAAGGAAAAGAAGCTCTGACTGAGGTAGCAGTTAGGATGAGTGGCCTACAGGAGGACTGCCAGGCGCAAGAGGACTCGGGTCCTGCCAGTGCTGCTGCTGCCATTTCTTCATCCTCATCAGATGAGGAGTTTGATTTTGACACATATTTGGACGACATGGAACAGGCAAAGCGATGCTGCAGGGAAAATGATTCCACTCTTATAGAAAACAGATTGACCATATTGCAGCAAAATTTTTCACTTGCTCTCAAAGAAATAGAAGAGTTCAATCATTCATCAAAACTGACTGTGCACGAGGCAATTCCTTTACACCCTGAAATTGTTAGAGATGTTGCCCATGTGGTTACGGCTTTGCCTCCAACCCAAGTTACTGTAGAGAGGTTGTTCTCTGGCCTTAAAATTATTAGGTCAGATTTGAGGTCATCTATGAAGGAGGATCTGATGGAGGCAATTCTATTTCTCAGAACAAATTCATAGACTGCACAAATGTTACTCAGTACGTTTTTGTTGAAAACTGTTTTTTCCCCACTTACTGCATAGTGTATAATAAATTGTAAATATGCAAATGTTTTTTGTTCTAAAGTTGTATTCCAATAAATAGAACCTATAATATATCTAAATGGCTTGATTATTGTATCATAATAATGATTAAAAGCCTGATGTTACCATTTTACTACAGGAAATGTATCACTTAATCTCAAACATGAGCCATGTATGAGGGAGTCGGAATCTTTGAGTCGGTGTCATGGAAATTGAGTCGGAGTCAGAGATTTGGCTTTCCTACTCCACAGCCCTGCTATCTGCCAGGATGTTGAAAACCGCCCTCTGTGGTGTTAGTGGAAAAGTAATGCAATATGTATTTTGGATATATGAATGAATGCTTTTCCATAATTTCTGAATATGTATGCACCCCACAAGTGATGGAGTAAATATGTATTAGCTGAGCCACATTTGGAGCATGAATAGATAATCCCAGGAGACATCTTTTTATGTAAGGAGTTATATATGCCCTGTAGAATATCGGCGAAGCCATGTCAGTGTAGCTATTATAAGGGATTGTTTCCTTTTGGGTCAGTGTGACTTTTAGAAAGTCTTCCATTTTAGACCCTCGTATAGCCTCTCTCCACTTGCCTGGACCCTTCAGTTTCCCTTCCCAAGACCCTCGCATCCTTATTATTGAGTAGATTTTGCTTGTGGATGAAATTTGGGATAAAGTTCCATTTAATAAAGGTGTCTAGATACCTACCTAATTTGGGTTCTGAACTCTTAGCGCTAATCACCCACGACTGTAGAAAAATAAAGGGTTTACCCACAAGAGCTGGAAATCTTTATGACGCCCTGTCGAAAGTGACCAGCGAGAAGTCGTCAATACATTTTCTACCTTAGTACAACCCTGTGTCTCTAGTACTTTGTATATCAAAGAAGGTTTCCCTCCTAGAAATCGAGGATGACCCATGAATGGCTGAAATGGAGAAGAGTAGATATTAAGCCCACATAGTTTTCGAACCCTACGCCAAGTAAGAATTGTGGACCAGAGTGTTGGGTGTTCCTTAACATTGTGCTTTAGGGCGGCTAATGAAATTTGATTACTAAGTTGTTGCTCTACCTTTAGACTTCCCCCTTTTCCAGTAAGTTGCATAATAAAAGTTATAATTATAAAGATCTGGGAAGTTAATTCCCCTGCCTCTTTGGGTAACAGAAGATGATTTAGGCTTATTCTTGAGCGCTTTTATTGTTCCAGGCAAATCTCCTAAATGTAGCATTGAGTAGCTTAGCGTCCGATTTATGAAGTAACAAGGGGAGTGTCTGGAACAAATATATTAGTTTGGGGAAAATGACCATTTTAATTAGATGACATCTGCCCGAGAATGTTAACCTAAAATGGTTCCACGAATGAAGAATCTGAATTCTGCATATAATTAGGGGTTTGTAATTACTCCTGTAGAGTTGTGTTGGAATAACTGGGAGATGTACTCCCAAATATTTAATGAAAAAGTAGCAGGGTAGAGGTAAAGGGAAAAGTCAGCTCAGCAATATCTGCAGGAACCTGGTTGTCCGACACGCACAGAGGCATCTTGATCAAGGGCGTAGTCCAAAATGAAGAAAGTAAAAAAAAACAAAAAAAAAAAAACAGAACTCCAGTGTGTATACTGAGAAAAGTTAAAATTCCAATTTAATTTAAAACATCATTAAAAAATATGTAAGTCGATTACTAGGTAGTACACAAATATTTAATAGAAACAGATCTACAGTGAAATGGGAATGAGTCTAGTCCAGTTCTTCCCGCCCTGAATAATGCTAGGACTTCTCACTTGTTATAGTTTTTTAAAACCCTGATATTTGCCCAAAGCTATTTAGAGTCTCCATTATAACTGGGATTGCTTGGGATGGATTAGCGATAAAAAGTAGGATGTTGTGCTAAACTTTTAACCATTACTGGTCCTATACCTATTCCCTGATTTATTGTCAGGTTTTGCAGCTTTCCCAGTAAGGTTGGGGTCACACTCCATTATGGTAGTGCATTAGACGGACTGCGTTACACCGCGGAATATAACACGATGTAACGCAGTCCGTTAACGCCTCCATTCCCTCCCATTATCGGGCGCATCGCTATTTGATGTCACTTTGAGGGGTCTATATGATAGAAAATACCCAAAAGTGACACCATTCTAAAATCTGCACCCCTCAAGTTGCTCAAAACCACATTCAAGAAGTTTATTAACCCTTCAGGTGCTTCACAGGAATTTTTGGAATGTTTGAAAAAAAAAATGAACATTTAACTTTTTCACAAAAAATTAACTTCAGATCCAATTTGTTTCATTTTACCAAGGGTAACAGGAGAAATTGGACTGCAAAAGTTGTATAATTTGTCCCGAGTACGCTGATACCCCATATGTGGGGCTGAAACATGGCAGAGCTCGGAAGGGAAGGAGCACCGTTTGACTTTTCAATGCAAAATTGGCTGGAATTGAGATCGGACGCCATGTCGCGTTTGGAGAGCCCCTGATGTGCCTAAACAGTGGAAACCCCCCACAAGTGACACCATTTTGAAAACTAGACCCCCTATAGAACTTTATCTAGATGTGTGGTGAGCACTTTGAACCCCCAAGTGCTTCACAGAAGTTTATAACGTAGAGCCGTAAAAATAAAAAATCATATTTTTTCACAAAAATGGTCTTTTCGCCCCCAATATTTGATTTTCACAAGGGTAAGAGGAGAAATTGGACCCCAAAAGTTGTACAATTTGTCCTGAGTACGCCGATACCCTATATGTGGGGGTAAATCACTGTTTGGGTGCACAGCATAGCTTGGAAGGGAAGGAGCAAAGTTTGACTTTTTCAACTCAGAATTGGCTGGAATTGAGATCAGACGCCATGTCACGTTCGGAGAGCCCCTGATGTGCCTAAACAGAGGAAACCCCCCCAATTCTAACTCCAAACCTAACCCCAACACACCCCTCACCCTAATCTCAGCCCTAACCATAACCCTAACCACAAACCTAACCCTAATCCTAGCCCTAATCCAAACTCTAACCCTAACCATAATGGGGAAAATGGAAATAAATACTTTATTTATTTTATTATTTTCCCTATTTAAAGGGGTGGTAAAGAGGGGTTTGATTTACTATTTATAACGGATTTTTATGTTTGGCAGCTGTCACACACTAAAAGACCCCTTTTTTTTTTTCTTGCATCACCTTATTTTGAGAGCTATAATTTTTCCATATTTCGGCTGACAGTCATGTGAGGTCTTTTTTTTTTGTGGGACGAGTTGATGTTTTTATTGGTACCATTTTCGGGCACATGATTTTTTTGATCGCTTTTTATTCCGATTTGTGGGACGCAGAATGAACAAAAAACAGCAATTCATGAATTTCTTTTGGGGAGTGCGTTTATACCGTTCCGTGTGTAGTA
The DNA here is from genome assembly GCF_039654945.1 of Dendrobates tinctorius. Lineage (NCBI taxonomy): Eukaryota > Metazoa > Chordata > Amphibia > Anura > Dendrobatidae > Dendrobates > Dendrobates tinctorius. Next base: position 2,729,958 of record NW_027361847.1, read on the forward strand.
AAATTGATAAAGCGGTTTTATTCTTCGGGTCAGTAGGATTACAGCGATACCTCATTTATATCATTTTTTATGTTTTGGCGCTTTTATACAATAAAAACTATTTTATACAAAAAATTGTTTTTGCATCGCTTTATTCTGAGAGCTATAACTTTTTTTATTTTTCTGGTGATGGAGCTGTATGCGGGACAAGATGATGTTTTCAGTGGTACCATGTTTACTTATATCCGTTTTTGATTGCGGGTTATTCCACTTTTTGTTCGGCGGTATGATGGTAAAAAACAAGGCAAAAAACAATGCTTTTTTTATGGTGTTCACTGATGGGGTTAACTAGTGGGACAGTTTTGTAGGGCGGGTCATTGCAGAAACTGGGATACCAAATATGTGTACTTTTATTTTTTAGTTTTGTTTTCATTCAAATATTTGTTGTTTTTTTTTTTTTTATAGAATATTGATTTTTTTTTTACTTTTTAAAAATTAATTTACAATTATTGAAATTTATTTATTTATTTTTTTTTTTTAAATTTACTTTTACACTGTGTCCCACTATGGGACACTCATTTTCTGCAGGCTGATCGCTTCTATAGCATGCAAATCGACATGCTATAGAAGCTGTCAGTGCTGCAGGGATTTTATACTAACCTGAGAGACTTCATGACTTGCACTGCGCATGTCAGGAAGTCTCTCAGGTCTGGAGTCCCGGATGTCGTCATGGCGTCATTGGGTCTCCATGACAGCGATCGGGCCCCCGCGTCATGCCGCGGGATCTCCGATCCAAAGGCAGAGGTGCTGTCAGAGTTAACAACCCCTCTGCGTGCTCCCAGAATGCTGGGATCATATTTGATCGCAGTGTGCCCGGGGGGTTAAAGTCCCAACCCCGTGAGCACGGCTGATCGCGTATGACGTACTATTCCGTCCATGTGAATTAAGTCCCAGGGCACATGGACGGAATAGTACGTCTGAGGTCAGAAAGGGGTTAATATTCCATCCTTTACTTAAATATTTTCTTTCAAGAGTCCCGTGCTGTTATATAAATGACCTGAGCTTGTGATTCAGACAGAACCTCTGCCGCAAGATTCCCGGTATTGAGGCAGATGGAGGCACTGTGGACGCCGTTTAATCTGATGGTGCTTATCTTTTTAGGCTTGCATAAAAGCACGGTCGACCATTGTTGTGTACCACTGAAAAGAAGGACACCACTGAACAGAGTCCACAGTAACTCTGCTGCCTCATTATAGTGAATGGATCTCTCGGGGATGTCATCTGAATCACATATTTTGTAGATTTAGATGAAAACCCCGATGTAAGTGCTCAGCGTGGAGCATTGCAGGATAAATGTGATCCTAAACGTTCTTTACCTCAAAATGCCACCAATAAAAGCTTCTACTCAACCCACAAAAAAGAAGTCCCCACTCAGGTTCCTCATTTGTTAACAGAAATATCTGGGGCTTCCACATTACTGGTAGAAAGGCTGTGGAAAAGTGATGTGTCCTCCCATCAAAAGAAATCCAGCAAAATCTGCACTTCCAAGTACCCCTCGTCCTGAACCCCACAGTGTCCCTAAACAATGGTTAGTATCCACATGTTTGGCATTACTGTAGTGAAGAGAGGCCACTTAATATATGGGGTGCATGTCTCCAGAATCACAAGCTGTGCATAATGTATGAGCACTACAACGTACTGGGCACTACAATGTACCGAGTACTAGAATGTACTGTCACTACAATGGCATATTTTCCTTTAGCAACATCCACTGCTGCTTGTTCTGGAAAACCCATGGAGTCAAAATAGTCACTACATCTGTAGATAAATTCCCAGTTTTGTAATTGTCAAAATAGGAGCACTTGAGGGGGCGGGATTCTCTTCTTCTGCCACTTAGGGGCTCTGTTTATGGAATCCTCAAATTAATCTACAAAAATTTGTTCTCCAAAAGTCAAATAGCGCTTCTTCCCTCCCGAGTCTTGCCATGTGTCTAAGCAGTACTGTGCAGGCACATACAGTGGGGAAAAAAAGTATTTAGTCAGTCAGCAATAGTGCAAGTTCCACCACTTAAAAAGATGAGAGGCGTCTGTAATTTACATCATAGGTAGACCTCAACTATGGGAGACAAACTGAGAAAAAAAAATCCAGAAAATCACATTGTCTGTTTTTTTTTCATTTTATTTGCATATTATGGTGGAAAATAAGTATTTGGTCAGAAACAAAATTTCATCTCAATACTTTGTGATATATCCTTTGTTGGCAATGACAGATGTCAAACGTTTTCTGTAAGTCTTCACAAGGTTGCCACACACTGTTGTTGGTATGTTGGCCCATTCCTCCATGCAGATCTCCTCTAGAGCAGTGATGTTTTTGGCTTTTCGCTTGGCAACACGGACTTTCAACTCCCTCCAAAGGTTTTCTATAGGGTTGAGATCTGGAGACTGGCTAGGCCACTCCAGGACCTTGAAATGCTTCTTACGAAGCCATTCCTTCGTTGCCCTGGCGGTGTGCTTTGGATCATTGTCATGTTGAAAGACCCAGCCACGTTTCATCTTCAATGCCCTTGCTGATGGAAGGAGGTTTGCACTCAAAATCTCACGATACATGGCCCCATTCATTCTTTCATGTACCCGGATCAGTCGTCCTGGCCCCTTTGCAGAGAAACAGCCCCAAAGCATGATGTTTCCACCACCATGCTTTACAGTAGGTATGGTGTTTGATGGATGCAACTCAGTATTCTTTTTCCTCCAAACACGACAAGTTGTGTTTCTACCAAACAGTTCCAGTTTGGTTTCATCAGACCATAGGACATTCTCCCAAAACTCCTCTGGATCATCCAAATGCTCTCTAGCAAACTTCAGACGGGCCCGGACATGTACAGGCTTAAGCAGTGGGACACGTCTGGCACTGCAGGATCTGAGTCCATGGTGGCGTAGTGTGTTACTTATGGTAGGCCTTGTTACATTGGTCCCAGCTCTCTGCAGTTCATTCACTAGGTCCCCCCCCGCGTGGGTCTGGGATTTTTGCTCACCGTTCTTGTGATCATTCTGACCCCACGGGGTGGGATTTTGCGTGGAGCACCAGATCGATGGAGATTATCAGTGGTCTTGTATGTCTTCCATTTTCTAATTATTGCTCCCACAGTTGATTTCTTCACTCCAAGCTGGTTGGCTATTGCAGATTCAGTCTTCCCAGCCTGGTGCAGGGCTACAATTTTGTTTCTGGTGTCCCTCGTCAGCTCTTTGGTCTTCACCATAGTGGAGTTTGGAGTCAGACTGTTTGAGGGTGTGCACAGGTGTCTTTTTATACTGATAACAAGTTTAAACAGGTGCCATTACTACAGGTAATGAGTGGAGGAAAGAGGAGACTCTTAAAGAAGAAGTTACAGGTCTGTGAGAGCCAGAAATCTTGATTGCTTGTTTCTGACCAAATACTTATTTTCCACCATAATATGCAAATAAAATGAAAAAAAAACAGACAATGTGATTTTCTGGATTTTTTTTTCTCAGTTTGTCTCCCATAGTTGAGGTCTACCTATGATGTAAATTACAGACGCCTCTCATCTTTTTAAGTGGTGGAACTTGCACTATTGCTGACTGACTAAATACTTTTTTGCCCCACTGTATGGGGTATTGCCACGTTCAGCAGAAATTGTGTAATAAATGATGTGGTCATTTTTACCCTTTTTATCCTTGTGAAAATGAAAAACTTTTGGCCAAAACATCATTTGATGGGGGGATTCATTTGTAACCCCTTCAAGACCTTGGAGGTTTTTGTTTTTCTGTTTCCGTTTTTTGTTCCCTGTTTTCCCAGAGCAATAACTGTTTTAAATTTTTTTGGTCTATATGTCCATGTGAGGGCTTGTTATTTGCAAGATGAGTTTTACTTTTGACCTACATCATTGGTTTTACCATATTGTGTACTGGAAAACGGGAAAAAAAATACGAAGTGTGGTGAAATTTCAAAAAAAGTGCAATTAACCAATTGCTTTCTTTTTTTTTTTTTTTTTTAGAGCATGTTCCCTAAATGATGAAAATGACCAGCCACTATGATTCTCCAGGTCATTATGAGTTCGAAGCCTTTCTCTGTGTAGCAGAAATGCTCATCTGCTATGAGGGCCGTCCACAGGGTGTTTCTCATAGCAATCCGACATTGACAACAGGGGTCCCCTGCAGACCCCAGGTTGTCGTGCCAACCCATCGGCGGGGGTTTTGATGCGCTTCTGGTGCAAGCATGATGTCAGGTTAACAACAGCATTTCATATGTTAACAGTCGTGTCTGGATCACAATTTCACCCCCTGCTGTTATGGGCACATGTCAGCTGGTGAAATCAGCAGACATGTGCCAGATAACAAGCAGGCTCAGCGCTGGACCTCCCATGAGGGCGGGGACACATCCTATGATGTACCTGTACATCATAAGTTGTCAAGGGGTTAATTTTCACAGTTCAATGTCTTATAATTTTGTGAAGCACCTGTGGCTTAAAAATGCTCACCATATTTTTACATAAATTATTATTATTTATATAGCGCCATTAATTCCATGGTGCTGTACATGGGAAGGGGTTACATACAAGTTTATCGTTAACAGTAAACAAATTTACAATGATAGACTGGTACAGAGGGGAGGGGACCCTGTCCTTGCGGACTTACATTCTATGGGATAATGGGGAAGAGACAGAAGGTCGGGGGTGCAGCAGCTCTGGTGATGAGGCGGCAGCTCAGGTGGTGGTGAAGCAGCAGAGTGGTCATTGCAGGCTGTAAGCTTTCCTGAAAAGATGGGTTTTCAGGTTCCGTTTGAAGGATCCGAGGGTGGTGGATAATCGGACGTGTTGAGGCATGGCATTCCAGAGGATAGGGGATATTCGGGAGAAGTCTTGGAGGCGGTTGTGTGAAGAACGAATAAGTGTGGAGGAGAGGAGGAGGTCTTGGGAGGATCAAAGATTACGTAAGGGAAGATATTAGGAGATTAGTTCAGTGATATAGGGAGGGGGGGACAGGTTGTGGATGTTTTTGTAGGTCAGTGTTGTGTTAGTAGTTTGAACTGGATTCGTTGGTGAATTGGGAGCCAATGGAGGGATTTGCAGAGGTGAGAGACAGGGAAGTAGGGAGGAGAGAGGTGGATTAGTCGGGCAGCAGAATTGAGGACAGACTGGAGTGGTGCAAGAGAGTTAGCAGGGAGGCTACAGAGGAGAGTGTTGCAGTAGTCAAGGTGGGAGATGATGAGGGCATGTACAAGAGTTTTAGTAGATTGAGGACTGAGGAAGGGACGGATTCTGGAAATATTTTTGAGTTGAAGGTGGCAAGAGATTGGACTTGGGGGGTGTAGTTTCCAAACTGGGGTCATTTGTGGGGGTAGACCAGGGGCTCTGCAAAAGCGACATGGCGTCCGCTACCTATTTCAAACGTTTTTACACTCCAAATGTGCCCAAACAATACCCCCCACACACACATGGGGCATCTGCATACTCTGGAGTAAGTGCACAACAGATTGTATGCTCCATTTTCTCCTGTTACCCTTGTGAAAATGAAAACTTTTGGGCTAAAGCAACATTTTTGTAGGAAAAAGTTACATTTTCATTTTTCCTACCAAATTGAACACTGCTTTAATTCCTGTGAAGCACCTGATGGTTAATAAGCTTATTGAATGTGGTTTTCAGCACTTTGAGAGGTGCAGTTTTTTGAATGGTGTCACTTTGGGTATTTTCTGTCACATAGGCCCCTCAAAGTCACTTCAGATATGATGTGGTCCCTAAAACAAAATAATTGGTTTTGAAAACTTTGTTAGAAAAATGACAAATTACTGATGAAATGTTAAGCCTTATAACTTCCTGACAAAAAGTTAAAGTATGTTTTAAAAATGATGCTGATGTAAAGTAAACATGTGGAAAATGTTATTTCTTAACTATTTTTGGTGGTATAACTATCTGGATTAAGGGCATCAAAATTTAAAAGTTTGAAAACTGCAAAATACTCACATTTTTTGTCAAATTTGATATTTATATGGATAATGCAAATAATAATGACCAAAATTTACCACTAGCATGAAGTACAATATGGGTAACGAATGGAAGCAGAGGCAGAGATCGTGAAGTTCACATTCGTTTTTTATTTTTAAAGTGGAACCTCGGGACCACGGTCCGGGGGGCTCCGAAGGGGGCGTGACTAGTGAGCCCGGGGTACCCGTAGTAAAGCCCCTCAGACAGGACCAGAATGGAATACCCGGAGGACACAGGTGCTGCCTCTAGTTAGACCCCGGACACGTGGCAGCTGTCCCAGCGGGACTAAAAGGGATAACAGAAGTAATAGCAGAGTCCGTAATGAGTGAAGTCCTGAATCCGGGTAGTTGGTAAGTAGCTGGTTCCAGTGACCTTGACACAGTCCTCGGACTCGGATGGCTATTGGCGGAATGGGATGGCTTTCGCTCAGATGGTTGCAGATATAACCAGGAAGATCAGGATACTGATACTCTGTGGAGACAGATGGCATTAGAGAATGCACAGAGTGCAGACGCAGCGCAGACAGGTTAGCAAGAGAACTGGATGTAGCAATGATTGATACTCGTTGCTCCGGCGCTCTCCCTATGGAGGAAAGGCCAAAAACAGCAGCCAGTGCGCTGCCATTGGATAATTGCTCTTTTTGAAAAATGCACGCTGTCCCTTTAAGAAGGCAGGAGAACACGCAGGCGTGCCCTAATAGCTGTAGTTACAGATCTGCTGACAGGACGCCAGGAGGTGGAGGCAGGGGAGAGACCTGAATGCTGAGCAGCAGCATGAGACACACATGAAGCCGGCTGCTGCCTAAGGACAGCGTACGAGGCACGAGGTGAGTGCCCAGAACGGGGGGCAGCGGCAAACCTGGATGCAGCGCCAGGACGGGGACCAGGTGTAACAGAGGCAGGCCTGGGCGCCGTGCCAGGGCAGGGACCGGGTGTAACAGTATCCCCCTCTTTACACCCCCTCTTCTTCAAGCTTGCGTAAAATCTTTTAAGGAGAAGAGGAGCCTGAATGTTCTCTCTAGGCTCCCAAGATCTCTCCTCAGGACCAAAACCCTTCCAGTCCACCAGGTAGTAGGTCTTACCCCTTACTTTTTTCACGGCCAGGATGAAGGTCTGTGATGAAGTCCATCGCGATGTGTTGCCAGGGAGCGGACGGAATTGGAAGAGGCTGAAGCCTACCTGCAGGTAGGTGTTTGGCTGTCTTGTTAAGGGGACAGGAAGGACAGGCCGTGACGTACTCCTGGATGTCCTTAGCCATAGCAGACCACCAGTAGTATCGGGAGATGAGTTGCAGAGTCTTTCTCTGACCGGCGTGACCAGCCAACTTGGAGGAGTGACCACACCGAAAGACACGAGTACGTTCAGGAGCAGACACGAAAGTTTTCCCAGGGGAAGCCGGGTATGATCAGCAGAAGCGACAGCAACTAACCTTGAGGGTTCAATGATGTGCTGCGGTTCTTCTTCTTGATCCGGAAGTAGAAAGGCTCTGGAGAGTGCGTCTGCTTAGACATTTTTGTCAGCTGGGCGAAAATGAACAAAATTAAAGCGATAAAAAAACAAAGCCCAGCGACCTTGACGAGGATTCAGCCTTTGCGCAGTTTGGAGGTAAGCAAAGTTTTTGTGATCGGTGTATATGACTACCTGATGAAAGCTACTTCTAGAAGATGCCTCCACTCCTGCAGAGCCAATTTGATAGCCAACAGTTCCCCATCTCCAACGGAATAATTCCTTTCTGCGGAAGTAAAAACCTTGGAAAAAAACCCACAGGAGTTTATTCGCCCGGTGGACGATTTCTGGGTAAGTACGGCTCCCCCACCTACGGAGGAAGCATCAACCTCAAGAAAAAATTGTTCATTGGAGTTAGGACAATGAAGAACAGGTGCGACAGCACAGGCCTTTTTGAGAGAGACAAAAGCCTTAGCATCAGGAGGCCAATCCTTGGGATTTGTACCTTTCCGGGTCAGAGCTGAGATGGGCGCCACTCGGATGGAGAAGTTAGGATTGAATTGTCTGTAGTAGTTGGCGAAGCCCAGAAATCGCTATATGGCCTTCAGCCCAGACGGACGTGGCCACTTGAGTACAGCCAATACCTTCTCTGGATCCATTTTCAATCCTGTGGAGGAAACAGTGTAACCGAGGAAAGGCAAAGAGGATTGTTCAAAGAGGCACTTTTCAAACTTGGCATACAGTCTGTTCTCCCTGAGCCTCTGTAAGGCTAGGCGTACTTGCCTCTGGTGCGTGACCAAGTCAGTAGAAAAAATCATAATGTCGTCCAGATAGACAACAACACAGGTGTAAAGCAGATCCCTGAAAATGTCATTGACAAACTTGGAAAACAGCAGGTGCATTGCTTAGACCAAATGGCATTACCAGGTACTCGTAGTGACCATCACGGGTGTTGAAGGCTGTTTTCCATTCGTCTCCATCCCTGATTCAGATCAAGTTGTAGGCACCTCTGAGATCCAGCTTGGTGAAGATTTTGGCCCCTCGGAGACGGTCAAACAGTTCTGAAACTAGAGGCAAAGGGTACCTGTTTTTTACCATGATCTGGTTCAGTCCCCGGTAGTCGATACAGGGCCGCAAAGATCCGTCCTTTTTCTTCACGAAGAAGAATCCTGCTCCTGCCGGTGATGATGATTTTCGGATAAACCCTGTGGCCAAATTCTCCTGGATGTAGTCTGACATAGCCTGAGTCTCTGCCTGGGAAAGAGGGTAAACTCTCCCACGGGGAGATGTTCCAGGAAGATCTATTGGACAGTCATACGACCTGTGGAGGGGAAGTTTTTCAGCTTCCTTTTTCCCGAAGACATCAGAGAAGGACTAGTAGGCGGATAGTAATCCAGGCAGGGTAGCAGGTTGGACCGGGGGTGAAACTGGTTTAATCCGGGTTAAGCAACGGTCCAAGGGGTGAGACAAACCAGGGTACACATAAAAACGGATTCTTTCAGAATGCTTAAGACCTACTCGGAGTTCCACTGGCTCAGTCTGGAACTGGATGGGTTCAGTCAGTGGCTGGCCATCGACAGCGGTCACCCGCAACGGATTGGGAAGAGCCTGGACTGGTAAGCGGTAACGATCCACAAGCGTCTGCTGGATAAAACTCTCGGCGGCTCCGGAATCCAACAGACAGAGTCCAGAAAATTTTATTGCTCCGCAGGTCACGGAGACGGAGATCTGCAACGAAGGAGAGGAATATTCTCTACCTAGGGTGGCCTCTCCTACCGAGCCTAGGCACAGGAGCGGATCAGGTGTTCGGAACTACCACAATATAGACAGCTTCCGTCTTTGCAACGCGCCTCCTGGCGGCGGCTGGCCAGACTTACTCGAACTACCTCCATAGCTTTGGGAGAAGATGAGGTAGCCATCTTGGAAGAACTAGAGTCCAGGTGGTAGGACCTCTTGTCTCGCTTGATCTCCATGGATGGCTCCTGAAAACGCAGGTGATTCCGGGTCGCCAAGGAAATCAGGTCATCCAAGATGGTAGGCCTGTCCCGTCCCACCAGCTCATCCTTAATTTTTCCAGATAGGCCCTCCCAGAAGGTAGCCAGCAAGGCCTCATTGTTCCAGGATAATTCAGACGAGAGGGTGCGGAACTGAACAGCATACTGAGCCACCGTGAGGGTTCCTTGGCGTAAGCGAAGCAGGACAGAAGCGGTCAACGTCACCCGGCCAGGCTCATCGAAGGTCCTGCGAAAAGTCTCTAGGAAAGATTGAAGATCATTAACCAGCGGGTGTCCTCTCTCCCATAACTGGTTTAGCTAGGCGAGAGCTTCTCCTGCTAGATGTGAAATAATGAAGCCCACTTTGGTGCGGTGAGAAACAAACATGTGCCCCAAGATTTCGAAGTGTAGGGTACACTGGTTGAGAAAACCTCAAAACTGAGTGGGACCATGGAAGCAGGGAAGAGCCGGCAGGCGAGGACCCTTGCTTGCTGTGACAGCAGGTACCTGGGTGCTGGTAGGTGAACCAGGAGCAGCCGGGTTAAGCAGAAAATCCATGCAGGTGGACAGGTTACGTAGATAAGACGTGATCTTATCCTGTTGATCTTTTAAGCGGGTCACCTCTTGGCACAGCTCCATAGTCGGAGGCCTCTGGAGTCCAGCGGATTCCATGGCCGGAGCAATCTGTAACGAATGGAAGCGGATGCAGAGATGGTGAAGTTCACATTCGTTTTTTATTTTTAAAGTGGAACCTTGGGACCACGGTCCGTGGGGCTCCGAAGGGGGCGTGACTAGTGAGCCCCGGGTACCCGTAGTAAAGCCCCTCAGACAGGACAGAATGGAATACCCAGAGGACACAGGTGCTACCTCCAGTTAGACCCCGGACACGTGGCAGCTGTCCCAGCGGGACCTAAAGGAATAACAGAAGTAATAGCAGAGTCCGTAATGAGTCTGTTCCTGAATCCGGGTAGTTGGTAAGTAGCTGGTTCCAGTGACCTTGACACAGTCCTCGGACTCGGATGGCTGTTGGCGGAACGGGATGGTTTTCGCCCAGATGGTTGCAGATATAACCAGGAAGATCAAGATACTGATACTCTGATAGCATTAGAGAATGCACAGAGTGCAGACGCAGCGCAGACAGGTTAGCAAGAGAACCGGATGTAGCAATGATTGATACTCGTTGCTCCGGCGCTCTCCCAATGGAGGAGAGGCCAGAAATAGCAGCCAGTGTGCTGCCATTGGATAATTTCTCTTTTTGAAAAATGCACGCTGTCCCTTTAAGAAGGCAGGAGAGCACGCGGGCATGCCGTAATAGCTGTAGTTACAGATCTGCTGACAGGATGCCAGGAGGTGGAGGCAGGGGAGAGACCTGAATTCTGAGCAGCAGCATGAGAGACACACAGGAAGCCGGCTGCTGCCTAAGGAGAGTGTGCGAGGCACGAGGTGAGTGCCCAGAACGGGGGGAAGCAGCAGACCTAGACACAGCGCCAGGATGGGGACCAGGTGTAATACAGGCAGGCCTGTGCACTGCACCAGGACAGGGACCGGGTGTAACAATATGTCACAATAGACATTCTCAGAATCACTGGGATGTGTGGAAGCTCCAGAGTTATTACCACATAAAGTGACAGTGGCCAGAATTGTAAAAGGAGGCTTGACCATTTACTTACATAATGTACAAAGTGGCTTGATCCTGGAGGTGTTAATGTGCCTCCAGTGCTATTGCAGACGTCTAAAGTTTCCTATGCTGCCCTTAGGTATACTGAGGACATGATTCCAGTGGCTGGCGCTTGACTGCTCCTGGATGTAGGGCCACCTTTGTGATTAGTCACTCATTTGTATACAGTACTGAATTAAAATTCCATTTTAATTGCATGAACACTTTTCTACATTAAGGGCATGTTAGGAATCTTGCTACAAGAGTGAATGGCAATGGTGGTACATTGAAGGGGTAAATGACTGGTTCCTATAAGTTCTGTCTATTTGCTGACTAATCTATGTGACCTGTCACGACCCTGTTTTTGGGTGTCCCGGGACCAGGGGATCCTTCTCTGTCCCTAACCATAGGGACACCCTAGCTCTCTGTTCTCCAGATTACTTCTGAGGGTGAAGATGCCAGGGCCACGTACCTTGCCTTAGCTCCTGAATCTGCCCACAGTCTTTACCCTTCTCCCCTCTTGTGTGGGTGGGGGTAGTAGTGAACCATAATACAATAACAAAAGTAAGAACAGAACCAGTTGCATAATAATGCACGAGAAAGCATCGCCAACTGGCAAGCCTCCCAGCAAGAAAACCTCACCAACTCCAATAAATTATGGCATACCAGAGAAACAGGAGTACACGGTGAAAACAGAAGAAATTAATAAATGTAAATATTTATTGTACATACAAAATACATAGAGAGTATTACAAAGTAAGATAATCATAGTGCACCAAGGAACATGCAGGCAAGAAGAAGGAGCCACCCCTCTGACAACACAATCCTATATTAGTAAGCGCTTCGGTAAAGTGACCCGAAGAAATAAAGCATATAGGGCTATCTTAAAAAAAGGTGTATGACGAAAATTAGCAATGCAGCTTACCGGGATAAATGGGTGCCAGAGAGAGAGCCCCGCAGCCAGATGTCCGCCCCATGTCCTTGGTGCACTATGATTATCTTACTTTGTAATACTCTCTATGTATTTTGAATGTACAATAAATATATACATTTATTAATTTCTTCTGTTTTCACCGTGTACTCCTGTTTCTCTGGTATGCAATAACAAAAGTAACCAGGCAATACCAACCAGGGTAATGGAAAATATTGAACATACAAATGTACTCACACAAACAGGAAGTCATCGGTGAGTGGAGGATGGGGTAAAAAACAAAGTAGGAGAAGAGAGGGAATTATCATACACTGGAAACCTAGCAACAGTCACATATAAATCCACCAAACACCTTCTTCAATAACAGCCACCAACAACCTCTAGCCATGCATCATAAGCAACTCTGACATGAGTGATAGCCAGGACCCAGATTATATTCAAGAAGGGAGTGGCTAACAGTGCACAGCTGAGAGCCTTAGCTCCAGGAGCTCTCAACAGCAGATTAACTCCTGCACTACTAAAAGAAGCTTACACCATTTAATATGAAGGTGAAGTGCTTATAATCAGGGTGTTACAATTGCGTACGCAGCGTGGCTTACCAGCCAACACTCCCACGTTGTCTAACCATAAGGACGATGAGGTATGCGCCCCATGTGATTGTGGAATCTGAACCACAGAGGGGGACCCAGGCCTACCTTGACTAGGGAAGTGTAGTGACCGGGGTCTGTGGCAGCTGAGCTTGTATACAAGATGGCTATATGCAGGAATAAAAGACACCGCACAACTTCAGGTATGAAGAAACATAAAGTTTACTTAAATAAAGCAAAAAGACATCTAGACACCAGGTTCCTGATTACGCACATCACGAAGGGTACACATCTCAGGTTTACAGGCAAAGCAAGAGGTCATCACGGGTTGACGCAGTCCAGGGTCATCTGGCACGGGCATCCTAAGAGGACTTCTCACTTAGGCCTCAGGAGTGGCACAGGCACAGCAGGAGAACATCAGACATCAACTTCGGACTAGCTTCAGACGATAGCAAGAGGTCATCATGGGTTGCCGCAGTCCAGGGACATCTGGCACAGTCATCCCAGGAGGACCTCTCTGCCCACAGGAGAGGCACAGGCACAGCAGGAGAACATCAGACACCGACCTCAGGCAGGCTTCAGACGATGACAGGAGCCATCACGGGTAAGATCCCAGGGAACCAGCAGGACATCAGAATATAAGCAAGACACGGATAGCACATGTCCAGGAACATTGGCACTACAACTGGGCATTCGCTGGTCAGGTCCAGGATTCACTGGGGGGACTCACCGGGGAACAAAGCTGGAGACTCCCGAGAACCACGGAGGAGGAATCCATCCAGGAACATGAGCGGGACTGACACGAGCACAAATTGGACCACCAGTACAACGGACTGGACATCTGGACACAGGCTGGACGTCGGGTCACGGATGGGACATCAGGATTCGGGTAGGACATCAGGACACAGGCAGGTCATCTGGACATCAGGGCACAAGCCGGACATCAGGTCACAGGCGGACTTCTGGATATCAGGACATCGGGGACAAGGCGGACATCAGGTCTCAGGTAGAACATCAGAACTCGGATCTCAGAACACTGGCATCGGACTCTGGACATCAGGCACCCGAACATGAGGCTGCAGTCATCAGGCTCTGGATATCTGGCAGTGATTGGCAGGCTCCGGGCATCAGGCAGTGAAGGATAGGATCCAGACATCTGGCGGAGGACGTCCGGCACCGGACATCTGGGAGCGGTCATCAGACACCGGACATCAGGCCATGATCATCAGGCTCCGTACAACAGGCCACGGTTGTCAGACTCCAGACATCTGGCAGTGACCTAAAAAGGAACTCAAGCAGTCTGGTGTAAGCACCGTGCGGTTGGACTGGAGCTGGCTGGGGATTAAACACCGGACTCCAACTTCCAAGATAAACCCAGGTATATTCACGGAAAGTCGATTAGAAAAAAGTCACAGTCACTGGGTACAGGGTTCAAGACACAGAAGGACTTCAGGAAAAACACGCAGCAGTAATCAGGACAAGAACTCTAGTACCAACACATAAACAGGGCAAGTCCAGGAACACAAACATCAGCTGTCCCAAAGCTGATAACAGACTGAACAGAAGCGGATCTGGGTACTCTGCCCCCAGAGCAGGCGGAAAAACAAACCAGCTTTCCTGGAACTGAACACAGGCAGGACAGGAGCTGAACACTAAACGCACAAGGTGAAACTTAATGCAAAGCTCTGGCAACGCCCCAAAGGGTAGGGAAACTTTATATATGAGCTGCCCCACAACAACAATTCAAGCACACACCCATTCCTCATAAAAACGGGAGGTGTGGTCGCACGCACACTAAGCACAGCCAGAAACAAATCAGCATAGCAAAGGACACCTGAATACACGTGGTAAGTCATGCACAACTACAGAGGACCTTGCAACCCACGGGTAGCTTCCACAGCGGCAGCCAGTGACCGCACATGCGGGTGGTCATGCAGCGCAGAGGAGACACATGTACGGCTATGCAGCAGAGTCAGGAACTCAGCAGCATCCCTACAGGTAACTGACAACAGCATTCCAGCTCATTATGGGGAAAGGAGTGAAGGGTTAAACCAGAAATATTATTTATTTATATAGCACCATTGATTCCATGGTGCTGTACATGAGAAGGGGTTACATACAAATTGCAGATATCATTTACAGTAAACAAACTAACAATGACAGACTGATACAGAGGGGAGAGAGGACCTTGCCCTTTCAGGCTTACATGCTACAGGATGGTGGGAAAGGAGACAGTATGTTGGTGGGTTGCAGCAGTTCCGGTGTTGGTTGAGGTGATATCACCGGTAGTGGTGAGAGAAAAAGAGGTAGCAGGGTCATTGCAGGCTGTAGGCTTTCTTGAAGAGGTGGGTTTTCAGGTTCCGTCTGAAGAATCCAAATGTGGTTGATAGTCGGACTTGTTGGGCAAAGAATTCCAGAGAATAGAATCATAGAATCGTAGAGTTGGAAGGGACCTCCTGGGCCATCTGGTCCAACCCCCTGCTCAAAGCAGGATTCGCTAAATCATCCCAGTCAGATGTCTGTCCAGCCTCTGTTTGAAGACTTCCATTGAAGGAGAACTCACCACTTCTCGTGGCAGCCTGTTCCACTCATTGATCACTCTAACTGTCAAAAAGTTTTTTCTAATATCTAATCTGTGTCTCCTCCCATTCAGTTTCATCCCATTGCTTCTAGTCTTTCCTTGTGCAAATGAGAATAAAGTTGATCCTTCTACAATGTGACAGCCCTTTAGATATTTGTAGACAGCAATTAAGTCTCCTCTCAGTCTTCTCTTTTGCAAACTAAACATTCCCAAATCCTGCAACCTTTCCTCATAAGACAGGGTTTGCAGACCGGTCACCATTCTGGTCGCTCTTTTCTGAACTTGCTCCAGTTTGTTGATGTCTTTTTTAAAATGTGGTGCCCAAAACTGGACACAATATTCCAGATGAGGTCTGACCAAAGAGGAGTAGAGGGAAATAATGACTTCACGTGATCTAGACTGTATGCTTCTGTTAATACATCCTAGAACTGCATTTGCCTTTTTTGCTGCTGCATCACACTGTTGACTCATATTCAGTCTGTGATCTATTAGTATACCCAAGTCTTTTTCACATGTGCTGTCACTTAGCCCTATTCCTCCCATTCTATATATGCTTTTTTCATTTTTATTGCCCAGATGTAGTACTTTGCATTTCTCCCTGTTAAAAACCATTCTGTTAGTTACTGCCCACTTCTCCAGTTTATTTAAATCTTTTTGAATCCTCTCTCTCTCTTCTCTAGTATTAGCTATCCCTCCTAGCTTTGTGTCATCAGCAAATTTAATCAGTTTACCCTCAATTCCTTCATCTAAATCGTTGATAAAGATGTTGAACAATACAGGGCCCAGGACAGAGCCCTGTGGTACCCCACTTGAGACATTCTTCCAACTGGATGTGCAGCCATTTACGACCACTCTTTGGGTCCGATCACTAAGCCAGTTATGAATCCACCTAACAGTTGCCTTGTCCATTCCATACTTAGTCATTTTTTCAATAAGGATTGTATGAGAGACTTTGTCAAATGCTTTGCTGAAGTCAAGATATACTATATCTACAGCATTTCCTTGATCCACCCAATCAGTGATACCGTCATAGAAGGAAATTAAGTTAGTCTGACATGACTTATTAGTTACAAACCCATGCTGACTCTGTTTGATCACTTCATTCTTATCCAGGTATTGACTTACATGTTGTTTAATAATTTGTTCAAAGATCTTTCCTGGTATAGAAGTCAGACTCACCGGCCTATAGTTGCCTGGGTCCACCTTCTTCCCCTTTTTGAAGATAGGAACAACATTTGCTCTTCTCCAGTCTTCTGGCACTTCTCCTGTTCTCCAAGAATTTTCAAAGATTATGGAGAGTGGTTCAGAAATTTCTTCTGCTATCTCCTTCAGTACTCTGGGGTGTAATTCATCTGGACCTGGAGACTTGAATTCATTTAGGTTAGCTAAGTGTTTCCTCACTATCTTTCTGTTTATGGATATCCTGGATTCTTCTATTCCCTTAATAGGACAGTGAATAACAGTTGGTGTTACATTTCCTTTCTGAGAGAAAACAGATGCAAAATAGGAATTTAAAAGTTCAGCCTTCTCAACATCCTGTCTTACCATTTCATCATTTTCATCCTGTAAAAATCCTATAGCATCTTTGACTTTTCTTTTACTTTTGACATATCCCCAAAATCCTTTATTATTGCTTTTGACATCTCTTGCAAGCCTCAATTCATTTTCAGCTTTAGCTAATCTGATTTGTGCCCTGCAGATTCTGCAGACAGCATTATATTCTTCTTTAGATATGCCTCCCTCTTTCCATTTTATAAACATTTTTTTCTTCCTTTTTAGCATGTGCTTAAGTTCTGTGTTCACCCATCCTGGTTTCCTTAAATACTTCCTATTCTTCCCTCTTTTCGGAATTGTTAACAACTGTGCTTTGAGAATTTCATTTTTCAAGATTTCCCATCCTTCCTGGACATTTTTGTCTTTAAGGATATCCAGCCATTGGATCCCTCCAATTATCTTTCTGAATCCCTTAAAATCTGCCTTTCTGAAATCTAACCTTGACGTCTGAGTCTTCACAGGTCTTCCGCCTCTAGTTATCCAAAATTCTAAAATAGCATGGTCGCTACCTCCTAGGGTTCCAGCCACTTTTACCTCCTCAACCATTTCCTCCCTGTTTATAAGGATTAGATCCAAGGTAGCAGTTCCCCTTGTTTTCTCCCCTACCTTTTGGAAGATAAAGTTGTCAGCAAGAGAGGATAAGAATTTCCTTGACCTGTTAGTTTTTCCTGAGAGAGATTCCCAACAAATGTCTGGATAGTTGAAATCTCCCATGACAACTATGTCATATTTTTTGGAGAACTTGGCCATTTGATGCATAAAGAGTTCATCCATATCTTCAGCTTGCACAGGCGGCCTGTAGTAAATGCCTACAATGGTGTCCTTTCCATTGTTCTGTCCTTGTATTCTTACCCAAACAGTTTCCACAGAACTCCCAGTCTCTGAAGCTTCAATCTCTGTGCAGATATATGCGTTTCTAACATACAATGCAACACCCCCTCCTCGTTTATCAAGTCTGTTTCTTGCAAATAAGTTGTATCCTTCTAGTCTTGTATTCCAATCATGTGTATCGTCCCACCAAGTTTCAGTGATTCCAATGACATCATATTTCTTTTCCTGTGTTAGTAGTTCCAATTCTCCTTGTTTGTTGCCCATGCTTTGTGCATTAGTATAGAAACATTTTAGTTTGTGATTGGTTTCTCTTTCTCCAATGTTTTTATTAATTAGATTCTTTTGTCTTTGTTCTTCCTTTCCACTTCTATTAGCAGAGTTCTCAATAGCATTTGTCAGGTGTATGGCTTTTTCTGGTCTTTTGCTTCCCTTCCCATGTTGTTCTAGTTTAAAGCTCTCCTTACAAGTGTAGCAAGGCGACTTCCAAATACATGCTTTCCAGTCTTCGTAAGGTGCACCCCATCTCTAGCAAGTAGTCCATCGTATAAGTAGTTCACTCCGTGATCCAGAAATCCAAATCGTTGCTGACGGCACCATCGACGTAGCCAGTTGTTCACCTGCAGAATCTTATTCCACCTCCTTGTTCCATGGCCATCCACTGGGAGGATGGAAGAGAAGACCACCTGCGCTCCCAGTTCTTTCACTTTCTTGCCTAAGTCTTCAAAGTCTCTGCAGATGGTTTCCAGGTCGTTTCTTGCGGTGTCATTTGTCCCCACATGTAGTAGCAGGAATGGGTAGTCATCTGTAGGTCTGAAGAGTCCTGATATCCTGTCAGACACATCTTTAATTTTTGCACCTGGAATACAGCACATTTCTCGAAGTTATATCCGGTCTGCAGATAGCGGCCTCTGTTCCTCTCAACAGGGAATCCCCCATGACCACCACTCTCCGTTTCTTCTTCACATCATTTTTCTTTCTCCATCCAGGAGGACTCTGAAGGCGTACAAGGTTGCTGTTTGGTGGCAAAGTCTTATCCTGATGTATTTCTTCATCATTTTCCTGCGTGAGAGCCTGGTACTGGTTTCTGAGCAGTATGGGTGCTGACTGCCTCCTGATCCTCCTGCTTCTCTGGGTCACATGTCTCCATTCCTCTGTTTCTTCAGGTGCACTTCGAATTTCTTCTCTTTCTGTAACATGAAGAGATAATTCTGCTCTGTCCAAGAACTCTTCACCTTCCTTAATGATCTTCAACGTAGCCAACCTCTCTTCGAGATTTTGCAACTTTTCCTCCAACAGGGACACAAGCTTGCATTTGTGGCATGTGAAGTTTGGCTTTCCACTGGTAAGTCTGTGAACATGTAGCAAGAAATGCAGCTCACCAAATGGCTCCTGGCCTCTTCCATCTTGAGATTTCTTAAAAACGATGAAAGATGAGCCAAAATTCTCCTCAAGACTCTTCCCCTGGTTTTCCGATTTCCTCTTTTCAGCTGCAACGGCCAAAACCCAGTGATCGTTGAGCTCGCGGAGACTCTTCACTTATCCCAGAAGGCACTGGGAATATGCAAATGATCTCCTCAAGACTCTTCCCCTGGTTTATAGGGGCAGTTCGGGAGAAGTCTTGGAGGCGGCTGGGTGAGGAGCGAATAAGTGTGGAGGGGAGGAGGTGGTCTTGATAGGAGCGTAGATTAGTTTAGAGACATATGGGGGAGACAGGTTATGGATGGCCTTGTAGGTCAGTATTAGTAATTTGAACTGGATGAGCTGAGGGAATGGGAGCCAGTGAAGAGATTTGCAGAGGGGAGAAGCGGAGGAGTAGTGAGAGAGATGAATTAGTCGGGTAGCAGAGTTAAGGATGGACTGGAGAGGTGCGAGGGTGTTAGCAGGGAGACCACAGAGAAGGATGTTGCAGTAGTCGAGGCGGGAGATGATGAGGGCATGCACAAGCATTTTAGTAGATTGAGGGTTGAGGAAAGGACGGATTCTGGAAATATTTTTGAGCTGGATGTGACAGGAGGTAGAAAGAGCTTGGATGTGCGGTTTGAAGGACAGGGCAGAGTCAAAGGTTACTCTGAGGCAGCGGACTTCCGGTACTGGGGAAAGTGTGATGTCATTAATTGTTATAGCTAGGTCAGGTAAGGAAGATCTGTGAGATGGAGATGAGTTCAGATTTGTCCACATTGAGTTTGAGGAAGCGAGAGGAAAGGGAGGAGGATATGGCTGATAGACACTCTGGGATTCTGGACAGCAGAGAGGTGACGTCTGGGCCAGAGCGGTAGATCTGAGTGTCATCAGCATAAAGGTGGTACTGGAATCTGTGGGACTTTAGGAGTTGCCCCAGACCAAGTGTATAGATTGAGAAGAGTAGGGGTCCGAAAACAGCCTTGGGGGACTCCCAACAGAGAAAGGGTGTGATGAGGAGGTGGTGTGGTAGTGAGAGACGCTGAATGTGCAGTTGGAAAGGTATGAGGAGATCCAGGATAGGGCAAGGCCTTTGATGCCGAAAGAGGAGAGGATCTGTAGTAGGAGGCAGTGGTCAACTGTCGAATGCAGAGGACAGGTTTAGGAGCAGGAGTATAGAGTATTGTCCATTTGATTTGGCTGTAAGTAGGTCTTTAGTAATTTTGGTCAGGGCTGTCTCAGTGGAGTGATGGGGGCGGAAACCAGATTGTAGATTGTCAAAGAGTGCAGAGTAACGCCGGTTAAACAGAGTACAAATACAGCGGCGTTACACCGTGCAGGAATAGAAGTCAGACACTGCAGTCTTCTGGCTTCTCTCAGTCGCAGTCAACACATGAACACAACCCCTGACTTGTGTCATTGTCACCAATTTATAAGTGTTGTTCACTTTACCCATCATTGTGCTAATATTATGTGAAATAAAAAACAAAGGTATGAACTGGGATCTAGACTGGTGTGCATGCAGCACGTTCACACTGGCCACTGAACAGAAAAAAAAAACAAAGACAGAAATATAATGATTGAACACCCTGAAGTAAATAAATAGCAATAGTGCATCAAAATAATGTAGGGGACTTAGCTAACATGTTTTTGTTAAAAAAAAAAAATGCAAAAGCCATCCCACCAAATCACGGTGACCGTAATTTGGACAGTCCTAATTCTAATATTAAAAATGATACCGTTTGTCAAGTGGCATGTCGTTGTCTTCCTTATTATGGGTCTTTTCACTGACTGGTGTTTTTATTGTAGTCTCCATAAAATATATTTAGAAATCTCTTTAGTTGTAGATTTGATGTGATTTTTTTTCATCCTCGTAGAAAATCCTTGTGAGAATAACGGTTTATCACTCAGTTGTAAAAAAGAAGATCTCAGGAAGCCCTCTAATGGAGAAAACCTTATTACCCTGCATGGACCTCCTGGACTTCACAGTACTTCACTTTTTTATAATCCTCCTAATCATGAGGAACCCTCTCCTGAGCAATCTCACATTGTTACCACAATTTCAGTTCAAAAAGTGGATACAAGATTTCAGTGTGACAAGGAGCTTACTAAACACTCAGATTTTTTAACACAAAGAAAACACAAAGGAGAGAAGCCATACTCCTGTCCAGAATGTGGGAAATGCTTTACAGATAAATCAAAATTTGTTATACATGAGAGAATTCACACAAGAGAAAAGCCATTTTCATGTTCCGAATGTGGGAAATGTTTTTTCTATAAATCAGATCTTGCTACACATGAGAGATTTCACACAGGAGAAAAGCCATTTTCATGTTCGGAATGTGGGAAGTCTTTCACGGTTAAAACACATCTTAATGTACATCAGAGAATTCATACAGGAGAGAAGCCGTATTCATGTTCGGAATGTGGAAAGTCCTTCAGATTAAAAGGGGATCTTATTAGACATCAGAGAATTCACACAGGAGAAAAGCCATATTCATGTTCGGAATGTGGGAAGTCATTCACATCTAAATGGGATCTTATTATACATCAGAGAATTCACACAGGAGAGAAGCCGTATTCATGTTCGGAATGTGGTAAATCCTACACAGATAAAGGGTATTTTATTACCCATCAGAGAATTCACACAGGAGAAAAACCATTTTCATGTTCACTATGTGGGAAGTCCTTCACAGATAAAAGGATTCTTAGTAAACATCAGAGCATTCATACTGGAGAGCATTCATGTTCAGAATGTGGGAAATGTTTTCGAGATAATTCAGTGCTTGTTAGACATCAGAGAATTCACACAGGAGAAAAGCCATTTTTATGTTCACATTGTGGGAAGTCCTTCACAGATAAAGGGAATCTAATTAGACATCAGAAAATTCACACAGGAGAGAAGCCGTATTCATGTTCATTCTGTGAGAAATGCTTTACAGATAAATCAAGTCTTATGGAACATGAGAAAAGTCATAGAGAAGAGAAGCCGTATTCATGTTCAGAATGTGGGAAATCTTTTAAGTATAAATCATGTCTTGTAAAACACAAGAGAAAGCATGCAGGAAATAAACTGTAATTATGTTCTGTGTTTTATAAATGTTAATAAACATTGCTCAGCATAAATGAGTACACCCCTTTGATCAGTAAGATTTTAATTAATATCTCAGTAAACACAAGAAAAATTTCTAAAATTTTGTCAACGCTGAGTTTCATAGAACATTTTTTTGGACTAAGAATATAATAGGTTAATAATATAAATTTAATTACAAAATCTTCAGTTTTACTCAAATTAGTTGTTTCCAAAATTAGTGCACCCCAAAAGCTGCATCTAGCATTTTGTAGGGTTTCCATGATTTTTAAGCACAACACCAAGTCTTTCAAGGCCTGGAATTTATAAGTTGGTGATATAATACACAATCTGTCTTTTCCTTCTTCAAGAACGAGCTCTCTTAGAGTCTGGATGCTGAATGGAAAGTGTTGATGACTTGTCTCTTCAGGATTCACCATAGGTGTGTGGTTGGTTTGAGATCAGGAGACACTTGGCCAATGACTCACTTTCACCCTGTTCTTCAGAAATTCAACAGTGGTCTTAGATGTGTGTTTTGGATTATTGTCATGTTGGAGAACTGCAGGTCTACCAAGGGCACAGAGTGATGGCAGCATCTTCTCTTTCACTGTAGAGCAGGACAACTGAGAATTCATGATGGCATCAATGAACGTAGCTCCTGACACCAGCAGCGCTCATGCAGCCACACAGGTCACTGCCACCAACATCTTTAATGTAGGTACCATACATTTCTCAATGTATTCCTCACCTTTACAATGTCATACAGTTTTGAAGCCATCAGTTCCAAAAAAACATTTATTTTGATTTTCTCACTCCAGAGTCCCAGGAGTCTTCATATTTATTATGTGTTGTGGAGCTGAGAACGTCCCTAATGTGTCCCCAACGCGGAGACTTAAGGTTCTGACCGTGCTCCCCACATATTGCAGAGGGCAAGCTTCACACTGCATGATGTCTGACGTGTGGAGCTACAACTAATGAGACGTCCAATATTATATTATTCTGGTTAGTAGATGAAACTTTTGCTTTGGGCACATACTTGCACAAAAAACATTTAGGTCTACCACATCCAATAAAACCTATATTATTTGTCACCCACATGTCGGCTGACTTTCTTGTTGAGATATAAGCTAGGAGAAATGATGTTACCGGTAATAACGTGTCACGCTGTGACTGTCTTTGGTAATGAAGGGGGACCTCACACTGGAACTGGGACCTTATCTATCCCTGTCCCGGGGGACTTTTGAAGGTAGAGAGGCCCGACTCCGACCTTACTGTGCTCCTATTAACCCCTGATCTGTCCCCTCCCCCACCCCATGAGGCCTGGGACAAAAATATAAGGTAAATAAGACAAAGGCAAAACAGAGATAACAAAGCAACAAACACCAAAGGGAAAGAGGTATTACGGTAATGCCACTCATCTACTTACAGACGTAGACACAGGAACGTTTCTTCTGCGGGTTTATTCAAACACGGCATAATCCAGGCCAAGTTTCAATAACACAACCATGGCCTTTTCTGGCAAAACGGAAAAACAAACGATAATGTGTAGTACAGTCCGTATACCTGCAGTGATCCACCTGCTCAGGGTACAAGCAACAGCGTCCAGCACAGTTGCACATAAACACTTCTCTGGAGCTTCCTGCCCCAGATCCACAGACAGGGAAAATAAACTCAGTGGTCAGGCATTTTACTTGTCGAACCCAGCTTTGGGGAGGAGATATGGTGCGTGGCCATCCCGCCCATCTCTTACAGCCACTCACAAAAAAGCCCAACCTGTCATGGCTGATTAACCCCTCTCAGCACATAACATGCTGGAGCAAAAGTTCAGCAAAATCTCCAGTAACAACAACGAACTATTCAGCACAGCGACTCCAAGCTGCTAAGAAGCAAAGATTAAAATTGTCAACAGAGACGGTCTGGCCAGGTTTTATAGGGAGAAGTAATGACCAGACCAGAAGAAGCAGATGATGGAGCTGCAAGTTTCTAACCTGCATAGAAAGGGTCATTAACTTCTACAGCACCAAAGGAACCCAAATTTATTTAATATGGGACACAAACTCACAGGCTATATGGAAGATCTGTGATTCACAATATGTAGTGACCTTCTAACCCCAAATCTCTCAGTAGGACGTGACACACTCGTGACAGTAACCCCCTTTGCATGAGAAGCCACAGGACTCTTGGGGTCATGTTTATCCGGATGGGCCAAATTAAAAGATAGTATCAACCTACTAGCATTAACCTCAGATTCTGACACCCACATCCTCTCCTCCAGGCCATACCCCTTCTAATGTACAGAATAGTGAATCATATGGGAATCAATGATTTTTGCTACCTGACATTCTAAATTGCCATCAACCATAACCGGTGGCGGCCGTAAAGGTGACAGTTCCACAGACGCAACAAATTTTTTCAGCAAAGACCTATGAAAAATATGGCTCTTGAGAGTCGAATGAAGCTTGAGACGAAAAGCTACAGGGTTGACTACAGTGACCACCTTATAAGGACCAATAAAGCTAGGACCTAATTTCCAAGAAGGAACTTTCAGTTTAATATTTTTGTGGACAGCCATACTAAATCATTCACCCCAAAGTCCGGACCTGACAATCATCTCTTGTCAGCCTTACGTTTGTATTTGTCCCCCGTGACCTTTAAATTATTCTGAACCCCTTCCCTTACCGATCAGAGCGATGAAGGAAATTGTTCCTCCTCAGGAACCCCCGAAGACTCATCTTTACTGAAGGTACAGAATTGTGGATGGATGGAAGCCATATGTACCTGACGATGCTTGAGATTGGGCAAGTGGATCAAAATATTGTCATGATAAACTACTCCAATCTACCCACAAGGTGATGAAATATGTCATTAAAGAAATACAGGAAGGGGAGGGTTTGATCTCAGCGCACCGGCCAGGTAAAATCAAAAATGTATTTATTCAATAATTAGAAAACAGGAAAGTAAAAACAACCTGAAGCATTTCTGGTGAGGTAAGCGCCCTTAGTCATTGTCACGATCCCACCGCTGACACCGGTATGTCACAGACGGAGGGACGCGACGCACTGTTGACACGGCTATCACATGCACAGGGGGGCTTATCTTAGTTATCCCACCTCTGCCACAATGTGATAAAAACAGCAAGCTAGTCTTGCCCTAACAATTTATCGCAGGGGGGGTTATTTTGGATGTCCCAGTACTGCCAGCAATACTTCACGAACTGCAGGGATGTTGTATCGTATATCCCACTTTCAGTTCCACTTTGGAACTCGCAGCTCTCTGGCACCCCCCTTACCCTCAGGTCAGTCAGGGAACTACACCTGGGATAATTAGTCGCCGGCTGCTTCAGTAAGGACTGGCCACCCGGCATGCTGCAGTGAGGGAATTATAAAATGCTCTGGCCGCAGCAACCCAATTAGCTTATAAAATCCCTTTCCGTCACAGCCAGCAGTATCCGGGACCCAGACCACACTTCGCCGCCACCAGCTCCAGATTTCTCTGCTTAAGATTTAAACTTAATAGAGGGGTTCGAAGCCAACCCGAATCAGTAGAGTCATTATTTTAAAGGCACGTAAATTTGTTTCTAGAGCATGGAGACAGACTAAAAAAGTTATAATTTATTCTCAAAAGGCGGGCAGTGATTACAGAGATAAAAGATTTTACAAAGTTGAGACATTAGATATGTACAATGCAAATATAAAATAAACGGGTTTAAAAAACAGATTAATGCTTACATTTGCTTATATGGTCTTAGGCTAACCATGTGGGGAGGCGGGGCCAGACGTCTCCCTGCATTTGGGATCTATCAGCATGGAATCTCCAGCTAGAAGGACCTCCCAACTGAGTGATTGTACTCTGTTATGAATAGGTCACCAAGGAGGATGGCAGGAATAGGCTAGGCCACCAGGAAACCAGAAAAGTTGGTAACTTAGTGGATTGCAGACCCCTAATCCTAACAACACAACTAGCAGCCGTGGGGCGTACCTACGATGCCCTAGACGCCTCGGCACAGCCGGAGCGCTAACTAAGCCTAAAGCAAGAAAGGTGAAATCTAAACTGCCCCGGAGTAGAACCCCAAAGGAATAGATAGCCCCCAACATATATTGTCAGTGAGACACGATGAGGCACAAACACAGGCAGAAAAACTGTCTAGACAGAAAAGGACAGGAAAGACACTGCAATCACGCAAAAACCCTAAAAAATCCAACACATCTGATGTACAAAAACACTGAGGCCTCACTACCTCTCCCCCACTATATCAGCATTCTGGTGTGAACTGGCAGCAAAGCAAAAGAGGCTAATATAACAGGACTGAGCAAACTGACAAAAGCTGTAACACATGCAGCGGGGTCCAGCACATCAACAGCAGGGAGCATGCTGAACCCGCACAGCAAAGCAGAAAGAGGCAAAACCAGATCAGAAGCAAAGGATTAGCAAATGAACAACTTAGCTGAAAAATGCAGGATCAGGCAGGAGACAGCAGACCTCAAGTTGCACAGGAATAACTAATCACCAGCAACAAATGAGGGAAGCCTGCTCACTTAAATGCTCCCAATATGTAACCCCAGATTTCCAATCATCATCAGGTGGCAGACCTCTGTCAATCCGGCCAGCTTCACTACCCACAGTAACCACCAGAGGGTGCCCCGACTCAGAAGTAAGAGAATTCACAACAGACTTCACATGATGAAGTGGGTGGGTAAGGGGGACTGCACATGATGAATTGGGGGTAAGGGGAACTCCACATAATGAATTGAGGGGTAAGGGGGACTGCACATGATGATGTGGGGGTAAGCGTGACTGCACATGATAACGGGGGAGTGGGGCTGCACCTGAAGTGGGGGAAAGGAGACTGCACATGATGCAGTGTGTCTGAGGGGGGACTGCACATGATGAAATGGAAGGGGGATAGGAGGCTGCAAATGATGAAGGAGCACTGCAGATGAAGTGAGGGGTGATAGGGGACTGCAATGAATGGAGTAAAAGGACTTCTGATGAAATGGGGGAGAGGACGGGGACTGCAAATGATAAATTCAGTGTGAGTGACGGGGGCACAGCAATTTTATTGAAGGTGGAGGGTGAGGAGAGTAAATGATGAAGCTGGGGCCTGGGGGGAGCAAATGATCTATCTGGAGAACAAATAAAAAATTTTGAGTGTGGGGGAGTAAGTGATGTATTGAATGTGGGGTAGAGCAGTTGATAATGAAGAGGGTGGGGGAGAAAGACTAGACAATGAATTAGGGCAGGAGGGGCATGTAAATATAATGAATCGGGGTTACGGTTAGAGCGGGAGGTACATAGTGGGGGGCATTGAGAACGAAGTGCCTGGTAATGAATTGGGGGAAAGAGTACAGGTGCTAATTAATTTATATATTAAATGGGGAAAGTGGCATTTATAGTTAGTGGGTGCACAATGGTGGATTATAATTTATATTTGCAATGGTGGGTTGCATAATAACCAATTATATATTGATTGTGGGTGCACCTCTGTATTCAGATGTGTAGTGTAGAAGAAAGGGAAAAAGTGGGGAATGTGCTCTGAAAGTGGTGCTCTAGGTAACTGTTATTTTATGCAGAGACAAGTCCAGTCTGGAAGAAGTGATGGCGGTCTGTGCTGGATGAAAAAGAAACGCAAATATGAAGGACTTCAGCTAGAGACGTCACTGGTGAGTCAGTGTGTTACCTGTACACTGACACTATACACTATATACTGTGGTGTAGTGACCACTATGTCCACTAGGGGGCGCTGTGTTGGTGTCCCAGGACGGGTGTACAGGCACATTCAGTGTGGTAACAGGAGCAGGGTCCTAAATGACCATTATGGGTCTCAAGGTGGGTGGCCTTGGGATGCAGGCTCCAGGGTGTATTGATCAGCAGAGGTACTGCTGATCTTTCTGTTACACTGTGTCAGGGAAGCCAGTGTGTGTCTATACAACCTTTAGTGATGTTATAGCCATGTGATCACCTGTGGGTGTGGTTACAGGGCTATGTAATTGAGGTGTTTGGCACATGTGAGAGAGTGGAGGGAGTCTGTCAGAGTGTGGACAGACTTCCATGTGTCCAGGTGGGACACTACAGAGAGTGGCCTGTGTGCTAAGGAAGGAGAAGCCTTCCTGGGTCTGCGGCTGCAGATAGAGCGCTGCTCGGGACATTGCCCTGGCCTATGTATATTAGTTGTATATGGGGAGGACTACACCTCCCAGCATGTGCTGAGACTCTCGGTCCGAGTCTGAAGCCACGGACTTTTATGTTCTTTTGTGCCTAAGCTAGAGGCTATTTTGGTGATACGCTGATTTATGGTTTATGGAGCAAATAAACCTCATGAACTTTGGGAAGAACCTGCCTCATGATTGTCTCCCGCTGCACCTGAGCGAGTCACATCCCTACAATACTATACACAGAGCTCCTGTGTATAATGTCCCTGGCACTTTTGATCACTGTATCACCTGTACACTAGCAGTAAATACAGAGTTCCTGTATACAATGGCACTTAGTATTGTGTTTTTTTAATTAATGATCAGTATTGTAGTATTCAGTCACTATGTAGTAGTAATATGCGGTCTGGTCATAGTGTGGCACTATTTGTTCCTTGTATGTGGTATTATTCAGTCACTATGTGGTCTGGCCATGGTGTGCCGATATTTATCCCTTGTATGTGGTATTAATGGTTGTTTAAAAAAAAGTAAATGTATGTGACTCATTCCCTTAAAGAAAAATACATAAATATATATTTATTTTTAATAGTTTTGAGTAGAGTAGGGCCAGGCAGAAAGAGTCTACTGTGTCGTGGTATCAGCTTAAAAATTATTTTGGCCAGAACAAAAGCTGCTGGTTATGAATGTGATCTGGTTTATGATAGGAACTGTTAATATCTGATCGGTGAGGATATAGTGGTGAAGTTGAGTTTTTCCAAGAGTGGGCGGAGGTACGGTGGAGGTGGAGCTGGTGTGGAACCTGGGCGGACTCTCAAGGGAACCCGAAAATGTTGCCAGTATGG
This sequence comes from Dendrobates tinctorius, assembly GCF_039654945.1. Lineage (NCBI taxonomy): Eukaryota > Metazoa > Chordata > Amphibia > Anura > Dendrobatidae > Dendrobates > Dendrobates tinctorius. The sequence continues at coordinate 2,758,974 of NW_027361847.1, forward strand.
GATGCCGAAATTCCTAGTGGAAGCCCTGGTCTGTCTCATAAGTTGCAGACCACAGCTTCCTGAGACTTCAGTGTGCTCACGCAGGCAGGGTGATGCCATTATTGTCTCATGCCGCTCTGTGGACCGGAAGAGAAAATGGAGGCTGCAGTGCCAGGAATCAGGATGAGGTGAGTATAAACTTCATTATTTTTAATATGGAGAACTGGGGCCATCTTACTATATATATGGGGAGAACTGGGGCTATTATTCTATACATATGGGGATAACTGGGGCCGTCATAATATATGTATGGGAGAACTGGGGCCATCATACTACATATATGGGTAACTGGGGCCATCACACTATATATATCCCATATCTCTGTAGTAAGCTCGGTTCTGCTCCCATATCTCTGTAGTAAGCTCTGTTCTGCTCCCATATTTCTGTAGTAAGCTCTGTTCTGCTCCCATATCTCAATAGTAAGCTCTGTTCTGCTCCCATATTTCTGTAGTAAGCTCGGTTCTGCTCCCATATCTCTGTAGTAAGCGCTGTTCTACTCCCGTATCAATAGTAAGCTCTGTTCTGCTCCCATATCTCTGTAGTAAGCTCGGTTCTGCTCCCATATCTCTGGAGTAAGCTCTTCTGCTCCCATATTTCTGTAGTAAGCTCGGTTCTGCTCCCATATCTCTGTAGTAAGCTCTGTTCTGCTCCCATATTTCTGTAGTAAACTCGGTTCTGCTCCCATATCTCAATAGTAAGCTCTGTTTTGCTCCCATATTTCTGTAGTAAGCTCGGTTCTGCTCCCATATCTCTGTAGTAAGCGCTGTTCTGCTCCCGTATCTCAATAGTAAGCTCTGCTCTGCTCCCATATCTCTGTAGTAAGCTCGGTTCTGCGCCCATATCTATGGAGTAAGCTCTTCTGCTCCCATATCTCTGGAGTAAGCTCGGTCCTGCTCCCATATCTCTGGAGTAAGCTCGGTTCTGCTCCCATATCTCTGGAGTAAGCTCGGTTCTGCTCCCATATCTCTGGAGTAAGCTCGGTTCTGCTCCCATATCTCTGTAGTAAGCTCTGTTCTGTTCCCATATTTCTGTAGTAAGCTCTGTTCTGCTCCCATATCTCAATAGTAAGTTCTGTTCTGCTCCCATATTTCTGTAGTAAGCTCGGTTCTGCTCCCATATCTCTGTAGTAAGCTCTGTTCTGCTCCCGTATCTCAATAGTAAGCTCTGTTCTGCTCCCATATCTCTGTAGTAAGCTCGGTTCTGCTCCCATATCTCTGTAGTAAGCTCTGTTCTGCTCCCATATTTCTGTAGTAAGCTCGGTTCTGCTCCCATATCTCAATAGTAAGCTCTGTTCTGCTCCCATATTTCTGTAGTAAGCTCGGTTCTGCTCCCATATCTCTGTAGTAAGCGCTGTTCTGCTCCCGTATCTCAATAGTAAGCTCTGCTCTTCTCCCATATCTCTGTAGTAAGCTCGGTTCTGCGCCCATATCTCTGGAGTAAGCTCTTCTGCTCCCATATCTCTGGAGTAAGCTCGGTCCTGCTCCCATATCTCTGGAGTAAGCTCGGTTCTGCGCCCATATCTCTATAGTAAGCGCTGTTCTGCTCCCATATTTCTGTAGTAAGCTCGGTTCTGGTCCCTTATCTCTAGAGTAAGCTCAGTTCTGCTCCCATATCTCTGTAGTAAGCTCGGTTCTGCTCCCACGTCTCTGGAATAACCTCTGTTCTGCTCATTTATCTCTGTAGTAAGCTCATTTCTGCTCCTATATTTCTGTAGTAAGCTCAGTTCTGCTCCCATATCTCTGAAGTAAGCTCACTTCTTCTCCCTTATCTCTGTAGTAAGCTCTGTTCTGCTCCAAATCTCTGTAGTAAGCTCGGTTCTGCTTCCATATTTAGCTTACTACAGAGATATGGGAGCAGAATAGAGCTTACTACAGAGATATGGGAGCAGAACAGAGCTTACAGAGATATGGGAGCAGAACCGAGCTTGCTACAGAAATATGGGAGCAGAACAGAGCTTACTATTGAGATATGGGAGCAGAACCGAGCTTACTACAGAGATATGGGAACAGAATGGAGCTTACTACAGAGATATGGGAGCAGAACGGAGCTTACTACAGAGATAAGGGAGAAGAAGTGAGCTTACTACTTACTACTATTATAGTGAACATAGCCATTGGCATCAACCTTTTTAAAATAATTCCTAGTAAAAACCTTCCCAGAATTGTCTACATAAATAATGAGATCCAAAAAAAATAACACTCTGCTTATCAATCAGTGGAGTCAATTCTATACCCCAACAATTATTAGTCACCCCATCTAGAAATTCTTTGACATCATTCCCTTTGTTATTATAAATGACAATAATGTCATCAATGAAGCATTTATATAACACTAAATTTACCCCATAATCACCACGGAGGACATGCCAGGACTCGAAGACAGCCATAAATAAATTTGCATAAGTAGGTGCTGCCCTGGAGCCCATGGCAGTCCCCCGCGTCTGGTGGTATATAACATCCCCAAACCGGAAGTAGTTATTCTGTAAAATGAAAGCCATACTTTTAATCAAAAAAAATGTTTGTGTCATGGATAAAGCCAACTCCCTATTCACATACATCTCAAAGCAGGACAGAGCAATATTATGTTCAATATTCGAATATAATCCGGTGACATCCATAGTAATGAACACATATTCATCTTTCCATACGATATCTTGAAGTAACTGTATAAGATGGATAGAATCTCTGAGATAACTTCCCAATCTTTTTACAGAGTTGTTCATGAATGAATCAACATAGGCGGCTAAATTAGAGGTTAGTGAATTAATCCCTGCAATAATGGGTCGCCCAGGAGGGTTCACTAAATTCTTGTGTAATTTTGGTAGGTGATAATATATAGCCATAGAAGGGTTCTTTATATCAAGATAATCTTTTTCATTCTTATTTAAAATCCCAGTCTTATCAGCATTTTTAATCAATTCCCTATAGTTTTTAACCGCATTTTCATACTCCTCAATACTAGAGATGGCATAGATAGTATCATCCGACAAAATCTGATCCGCTTCTTTTAAATAGACATTCAGATCCTTTATGACAATACCCCCCCTTTATTGGCAGATCTAATCACTATGTTGGTATCAGAGTGTTGATATAGTGGGGGCGAAGTCATGCGACTTCAGTGTTTTTTGTGCATCAGACGTGTTGGACTTTTTGCAGGGTTTTTTGCGTGATTGCAGACATTGTCTTTCCTTTCCTGTCCTGTCTAGTCAGTGTGGGCCCCATCATTTACTCAGTCTATTTTCCTACCTGCGTTTGTGTTTTCATCTTGTCTCACCAACAATATATGTGTTAGGCGTGGGGTTACTGCCACTGCACAGCAGGAATCCAGAGCCTTGCACCCAGCGGTCTCCCATTCTTCTTTGGCCACAGTGGAGCCTGCTCAGCAGACTCGTCGGTCCAGGCGCTCTGCCCAGACCAGCAGTGTAGGATGGGTTGCTGCTGCCACCTCTGGTTCAGGGTTGACAACGCATGCTGGCCAGCAGCGAGCTACTCCAGGGACTACGTCCTCCTTTCGCTCCACTGAGCATGCCCGTGGGACGATCTCTCTTTGGAGATCGGAGGTCACATGCTCAGGTCCTTCTCCAGCTCGGATTGGACCATCTGAAAGGTCAGGAAGGTCCCGGAAGGACGCAGCTATAAAAGAGCAGCATGGCCGTGCGGCCATGCGCTAGGATAGACTCAAATAGTTTGGAGTGTATAATGATGGATGCATGTATCTGGTGACTGACTCATTATGAAACCCCTTCCCGTTTGATACGTATGTTGGTAGGGTTTAGAGTCTGAGCCAGCGCCTGCCAGTGGCTAGTCTATAGGCCACAGTGCATACCAGCCATCTGCACACTAGCGTCCAATGGTGTCGCCCACTACAGGGCACTATCGAACCGCGGCAAGTGACAGCCACGCCGGTGCAACGCCTTGCGCAACCTGTGCGCTTACCTGGCCCAACCCAGGGCGATTAGTGGTGTCCACCTGAGCGGCACTGTGCACACTTTCACATGTAATTTATTTAACCCTTGCTGGCACTGCAGTCGCGGTGCCGAGCGCTAGCGGTCTAGAGGGACTTCAGTCCTGCGGTCTAAGGGCTGAGTTCTGTGACTATACGCTAGAGCTCACACTGCCGAGCTCTGTGAGCAATAACAGGCTACGGCATTTATTATTTGGCCGTTGTGCGGCTCTGTGAGATAACAGAGTCCGCCTCTGTATACATTGGGTGAGTTTAACCCCGTGTGTTCCGTTATTATACCGTTATATCGCGTCCGCCATTACCGAGCAGCAGTTAACACCTCTGCATGGTGGACCCCAGGCTGCGAACGCACCTAAACACCATCTTTATTATTTGGTGCGTTCCGCCAGCCTGTAACATTATCCTAGCGCCAGGGTCTGGCTAGTAATGGCGGATGAACAGCGACTGCTGCAGTACATCCGGCAGCTGAAGGGCAGGTTGGTGGCTCTCGAGCGTTCAGTCTCAGCTGCGGATGTAACTGTTCAGGCAGCCACAGAGGCTGTCTCCCGTGTGACCACTGCCATCCCCACCCCGACTTTGTCCCGCCTCCCGCTGCCCGAGAAGTTCTCGGGTGATAGTGCTTCTTGTAGGGGTTTCATAAGCCAGTGCTCTATACAGCTGGAGCTGCTGGCAGCACGATTCCCCTCCGAGCCGGCTAAAGTGGGATTTATTATTTCTCTCTTGTCGGGCAGGGCTCTGGAGTGGGCCACACCGCTGTGGGAGCGTGGTGATCATGTAGTGCAGGGTGTCTCGCGGTTCTTGGACACTCTGAAGCAGGTCTTCCTGGGACCACGAGTCACCCATGACACCGCGCTCCGGCTGCTGGCATTGTCACAGGGCTCATCCATGGTCAGCCACTTTGCCATCCAGTTCCGGACGCTGGCCTCAGAGTTAGAATGGCCAGATAAGGTCCTTATTCCGACATTCTGGAGAGGTTTGGCTGGCCATGTGAAGGACGTGAAGGACGCTCTGGCCACCAGGGAGATTCCTGCTACACTGGAGGAGCTTATCACTGTCTCCACCCATATAGATGTTCGCTTTGCCGAGCGAGGGTTGGAGCGGGCCCAGTGTAGGCAGAGGTTTATGTTGGCACCTAGTTTTGCTAAACCCCTGGAATCTCCCAATCGGGCGTCCGAGCGTCAGGGGGCTTCCCGTGAGGGATCCAGGCCCCGGTCCGCTCGAGCCCCTGTGAGCTCTCATGTTTGCCGGCAGTCTGGTCACCTTGCCAACCGGTGCCCACAGTGGCTGGAAGAACGCTCGCGCCTAGTGGCCGTAGGAGGCGGCGCACTAGAATCAGTGGCGTTTTCCTCCAAGCTGTCCTTTAAGGGGACACTTGAGTTTGGTTCTTCCACACTGGCAAAGGAGGTTTGCGTGGATTCCGGAGCAGAGGGCAATTTTATGTCGTCGGCCTTCGCTCAACGGCACGCTATACCCCTGGTTATGATGTCTAAACCAGTCACCGTCAGAGTGGTGAACGGCGCCACTCTACCCTCACAGATAACCCACCAGACCGCCCCCTTGTTACTCTCAGTGGCTCCATCTCATCAGGAGACGATATCCCTCCTTGTCATGCCCGAGGGTATTGACCAGGTACTTCTAGGGGTCCCCTGGTTGCGGTACGACTCTCCCCATATAGAGTGGGCCTCAGGGAGTATTATTGGGTGGAGTAAATCATGTGAGGTGTAGGGATGTGACTCGCTTAGGTGCAGCGGGAGACAATTATGAGGCAGGTTTTCCCAAAGTCCATGAGGTTTATTTGCTTCATAAACCATAACTCAGCATATCACCAAAAAGATCATAAACATCCGTGGCTTCAGACTCGGACCGAGAGTCTCAGCTCATGCTGGGAGGTGTAGTCCTCCCCATATACAACTAATACACCGGCCAGGGCAATGTCCCGAGCAGCGCTCTCTCTGCAGCCGCTGACACAGAAAAGGTTTCTCCTTCCTTAGCACACAGGCCACTCTCTGTAGTGTCCCACCTGGACACAGGGAAGTCTGTCCACACTCTGACAGACTCCCTCACACTCTCTCACATGTGCCAAACACTTCAATTACATAGCCCTGTAACCACACCCACAGGTGATCACATGGCTATGACATCACTAAAGGTTGTATTGCACATAGACACACACAGGCTTCCCTGACACAGTGTAACAGAAAGATCAGCAGTACCTCTGCTGATCAATACACCCTGGAGCCTGCATCCCAAGGCCACCCACTTGGGACCCATAATGGTCATTTAGGACCCTGCTCCTGTTACCACACTGAATGTGCCTGTACACCCGTCCTGGGATACCCACACAGTGCCCCCTAGCTGACATAGTGGTTACTACACCACATACCTCTCCCCTCTGTTCAAACTTGTGGGGTTGAACACATGACATCACCCAGGTATCTTGAGACCTGGCACCCATGTCACCTTGCCTTACAAGTCGAGAGGACCATCTCCGTCTGTTTCGGTAGTCATACTGCACCATATTTACGTTAGGCCTCCCCCGCCTCCAGCGGTCAGTATCTCGGCCCTGGGCTTTGGCCTTCCCGTCAACGTCCGTCAGTGTGACCAGACACTCTTTAGTCTCCACCTGTCTGCAGTGCGCTCCATCACCTGACCTTTCTCTCACTGGCTGGCTCTCCCAGTTCGCACGGTCATGAGTCCCACGTCCAGCTGGGCCAACAGGCTGGTCTGAGTCTGACCCTCTGTCGCTATGTCCACCACCGAGTCTCGTGCCTACGTTACTAAGATTAGAATGGCCACTTGCGGACTCTCGACATTCTTGCCTTCGACTACCTGTCCTTTCATTCCTTGGAGGATCCCTTCGGGTCCTTACACCTTGGGTTGGAGGTGGACGCTACCTGACGTTCTCTATCTGCTCATTCATCTGCAGTCGATCCTGTCTTAGCTGCTCAATCTCCTTCAGGTACGCTACCCGATATTCCAGGAGCATGCGAAGTTTCCCAATGCTTTCCACCGAACCAACCACAATGACAGGAACCATGTCATCTTCAACAACGACTTGGATTTCACCAGCAGGTGGGATCCTCACTCTCTTCACACTGGATCAATTCACCATCTCCTACATCACCTTTCCAAGTCTGCCAATGACTTTCCCCACCAGATTTCTGGGTACCGGAATTATGTCTTCCACAAAGCCCAGCCGACTTTGAGCTTCCCTTGCAAGCTCCAGACGTCGAGTGGCTTTCCTATTACGCTCCACGAGCATCTGTTTCGTGCGGAGACATTGTAGGCGCATCTCCTTCAGGACAGCCACCCTTCTCTCTGTGTCTTCCGTTTCTGCCAGTATCACCAACTGGTCTATTTCTGGTGCCCAGCTCACACTATAGGCCTTTACTGCCTTCTTAATGGTCACATGCACACCTTCGCTGGCACACGCTTCTCGCACGTCTTCGGGTACCTCCATCACGCACTTGAAGGTCATGGACTTGCTCTCATCCTGGACAGATGGCTCTGGGTTCCCCACGGACACTTCCCTCAAGGTATCTGCCAAGACCGGGTGACTGTCTTGTGCAGCTCTTGGCTCACCATCTTCCTGAGATTTACAGTCCTCAGGACCCTTTTCCAAGATGGACTTTGGCAGTTCTGCCTTGCTGTCAGTCAGGCACGGCCGCTGTACGTCTTCACCCATCCACTTCTCCCGTAGAAGACCTTTTACGACTCCACTGAGTTCTTGCAGAACTTTATCTCACTCCTCTGCCAGGTAGCGACACTCATCCTCTCTCCGGAGAATCTCCTGTTGATGCTTCTCTTGGGCCTCTCTGAGCACCTCCATATCTTCCAACAGGGTCTTGTTCATGGTTTTACATGCTGACAGGTGACCTCTGAGCTCAGAGACTTTCTTCTCCAGCTCATCCACTCTGTGCTCAGCTGCTTGCCTTAGAACTCTTTCCCGTTCGACATGTTCTGTTACAGTCTCCTTTATCAGCTGTATTACGATCTTGTTCTCTTTTGGCCAGCACGTGTCTCACCACTACCTCTTTAATTATATCGTCCAAGGGTACCACTGGGTCAGTCACACCAGTCGAGTGAACCCTCCAGTTGCCGTCCAGCACCAATGTGTCTAGTCCAGTCGTCTCATCTCCCAGCCCACCATCTGTCTTATCACGAGACGTCAGGTCCGTAAGTTGGGCAGATGTCCTTCTTCCGGTCAGTTCTACCTCTGACCTGTCCACGTCAGGAGCCGTCACTGTCTCAGTGTCCGCTGGCCCCACAGTCGAAGCATCTCCATCGTCCGACCAAACATCATGAAATAAAAGAAAGTCCCGGCCCCTCTCCAAGGCATAGACTAAGTCCCGTGGTATCCCACTACCTTGGCACTCACCACCTTTGGTCCCCTCAAACACTACTCTGTCTACTGTGTAGTTCACCGTGACCCCGTGTTTACAGCGAACCCTAACGTTTTTCTCGGTCAGAGAGAAAACGAGAGGAGTTCCTGTCAGAGTCACCTGACTCTCTGAGTCCAGCCGACCAAAGGCTCCTTCCCAGTGCAGCATCACTGTACACATCTGTGGCCCGTCATTACTACCCGGAAAGGATATTCCACATTCTGAAAAAGACCTGCACATACACTGCGGTACTCCAGACATACCTACTGAGTCACCCAGTGCTGTCACTTCTTCACACTTGGCCCCTTTCTGGACCACCACCCCACTTTGGGTTGACACTCCAATTTGGCTCACCGCCCCCTTTTGGGACTCCAGCCCTTTTGGGGTTACCACTCCAATTTGGGTCACCGCCCCCTTTTGGGACTCCACCCCTTTTTGGGTTACCACTCCAATTTGGGTCACCGCCCCCTTTTGGGACTCCACCCCTTTTTTGGTTACCACTCCCTTTTGGGTCACCGCCCCCTTTTGGGACTCCACCCCTTTTGGGTTACCACTCCCTTTTGGGATTTCCCCATGTCCGTTCTGCAGAACTTCTTATGCCACAGTTCACACCACACAGTTTGTCTCTCACGATACCAGACAAGTCCTTGCTGGCACCACCACAGCTTCTGCTGTCACAAACCACCGGCACCTCCGGCTGCCGTTCACACACACACAGCGGCTGGTGTCACTGCAGTTCCTGCTGCGCCGTCTTCGTGGACCCGCCGATCCACCGGAAGCCGCTTGTCCCCTTCGTAACCGTGCCGGGTTACCGGAAGCCGCTTGTCACCCTCAAAGATAAAAAAAAACACAAAAGTGCGCCCATAGGGCCTTACCAGTGTAGGTATAATGGGTTATGAAGCAATAATACAGGGTAGAATCATAGAATCGTAGAGTTGGAAGGGACCTCCTGGGCCATCTGGTCCAACCCCCTGCTCAAAGCAGGATTCGCTAAATCATCCCAGTCAGATGTCTGTCCAGCCTCTGTTTGAAGACTTCCATTGAAGGAGAACTCACAACTTCTCGTGGCAGCCTGTTCCACTCATTGATCACTCTAACTGTCAAAAAGTTTTTTCTAATATCTAATCTGTGTCTCCTCCCATCCTCCCATTCAGTTTCATCCCATTGCTTCTAGTCTTTCCTTGTGCAAATGAGAATAAAGTTGATCCTTCTACAATGTGACAGCCCTTTAGATATTTGTCGACAGCTATTAAGTCTCCTCTCAGTCTTCTCTTTTGCAAACTAAACATTCCCAAATCCTGCAACCTTTCCTCATAAGACAGGGTTTGCAGACCGGTCACCATTCTGGTCGCTCTTTTCTGAACTTGCTCCAGTTTGTTGATGTCTTTTTTAAAATGTGGTGCCCAAAACTGGACACAATATTCCAGATGAGGTCTGACCAAAGAGGAGTAGAGGGAAATAATGACTTCACGTGATCTAGACTGTATGCTTCTGTTAATACATCCTAGAATTGCATTTGCCTTTTTTGCTGCTGCATCACACTGTTGACTCATATTCAGTCTGTGATCTATTAGTATACCCAAGTCTTTTTCACATGTGCTGTCACTTAGCCCTATTCCTCCCATTCTATATATGCTTTTTTCATTTTTATTGCCCAGATGTAGTACTTTGCATTTCTCCCTGTTAAAAAACCATTCTGTTAGTTGCTGCCCACTTCTCCAGTTTATTTAAATCTTTTTGAATCCTCTCTCTCTCTTCTCTAGTATTAGCTATCCCTCCTAGCTTTGTGTCATCAGCAAATTTAATCAGTTTACCCTCAATTCCTTCATCTAAATCGTTGATAAAGATGTTGAACAATACAGGGCCCAGGACAGAGCCCTGTGGTACCCCACTTGAGACATTCTTCCAACTGGATGTGCAGCCATTTACGACCACTCTTTGGGTCTGATCACTAAGCCAGTTATGAATCCACCTAACAGTTGCCTTGTCCATTCCATACTTAGTCATTTTTTCAATAAGGATTGTATGAGAGACTTTGTCAAATGCTTTGCTGAAGTCAAGATATACTATATCTACAGCATTTCCTTGATCCACCCAATCAGTGATACCGTCATAGAAGGAAATTAAGTTATTCTGACATGACTTATTAGTTACAAACCCATGCTGACTCTGTTTGATCACTTCATTCTTATCCAGGTATTGACATACATGTTGTTTAATAATTTGTTCAAAGATCTTTCCTGGTATAGAAGTCAGACTCACCGGCCTATAGTTGCCTGGGTCCACCTTCTTCCCCTTTTTGAAGATAGGAACAACATTTGCTCTTCTCCAGTCTTCTGGCACTTCTCCTGTTCTCCAAGAATTTTCAAAGATTATGGAGAGGGGTTCAAAAATTTCTTCTGCTATCTCCTTCAGTACTCTGGGGTGTAATTCATCTGGACCTGGAGACTTGAATTCATTTAAGTTAGCTAAGTGTTTCCTCACTATCTTTCTGTTTATAGATATCCTGGATTCTTCTATTCCCTTAATAGGACAGTGAATAACAGTTGGTGTTACATTTCCTTTCTGAGAGAAAACAGATGCAAAATAGGAATTTAAAAGTTCAGCCTTCTCAACATCCTGTCTTACCATTTCATCATTTTCATCCTGTAAAAATCCTATAGCATCTTTGACTTTTTTTTTTACTTTTGACATATCCCCAAAATCCTTTATTATTGCTTTTGACATCTCTTGCAAGCCTCAATTCATTTTCAGCTTTAGCTAATCTGATTTGTGCCCTGCAGGTTCTGCAGACTGCATTGTATTCTTCTTTGATATGCCTCCCTCTTTCCATTTTATAAACATTTTTTTCTTCCTTTTTAGCATGTGCTTAAGTTCTGTGTTCACCCATCCTGGTTTCCTTAAATGCTTCCTATTCTTCCCTCTTTTCGGAATTGTTAACAACTGTGCTTTGAGAATTGCATTTTTCAAGATTTCCCATCCTTCCTGGACATTTTTGTCTTTAAGGATATCCAGCCATTGGATCCCTCCAATTATCTTTCTGAATCCCTTAAAATCTGCCTTTCTGAAATCTAACCTTGACGTCTGAGTCTTCACAGGTCTTCCGCCTCTAGTTATCCAAAATTCTAAAATAGCATGGTCGCTACCTCCTAGGGTTCCAGCCACTTTTACCTCCTCAACCATTTCCTCCCTGTTTATAAGGATTAGATCCAAGGTAGCAGTTCCCCTTGTTTTCTCCCCTACCTTTTGGAAGATAAAGTTGTCAGCAAGAGAGGATACCCTTAATAGTTGTGTAAAGCCACAACTACTGTATCCGCTTAGACATATGTAATAAAGCTGCAGCAGGATGGTGTAGACAGCCAGCGTCTGCTACCAATGCTCAAAGAGGAAAAACACCAGGTCCCTGTGCTGCGAGACCTTCGTGACGCCCTCACCACAGCAAGCACCTTCAGGTTTTTGCAGAGAAAACGAGGAAAAGGAAAAAAAAAAACACATGCACAGTCCCTCACGTGTCCTGTTCGTGTGCCACTCAGGATGTACCGTCTCCACCTGAGAACGTCCAACACACAGGCGCACAACGGGTGCTATTCAGGGAGCAGCCCTCCTCCCAGGGTCTCCCAACACACCGGCCTCACCAGGTCCAGGGGCTCAGCGGGTGCTCTTCAGGATATCCGTCTCCACCTGAGACTGCCCAACACTCGCCTCACCAGGTCCAAGGTCATACCACGTGATCCAGGGATCCGATTCCTCTCACAGAACCTCCCAACACTGACCCTCCAGGACCTTGCTCACTGAACCCTCCAGGAACACAGTCTTTACCACTGACCCAGGTCACTGCAACACAGACTCCTGTCTGTTACCTACTGGTGTCAGCCCCACAGTTTCCCAGACGCCTCTTCTCCTCAGAGGTATCCCACAAATATTCATACAGTCACTTTCTCTGACCTCGGTCAGTATTACTCACGGTTGTCAGACAGTCTGCTCTCCTGGCTCAGAATCACCAGCACTGCCACACGTGCTTCTGGGAATCGCTGCCCGCATTCTCCAACAATTGTAGGGATGTGACTCGCTTAGGTGCAGCGGGAGACAATTATGAGGCAGGTTTTCCCAAAGTCCATGAGGTTTATTTGCTTCATAAACCATAACTCAGCATATCACCAAAAAGATCATAAACGTCCGTGGCTTCAGACTCGGACCGAGAGTCTCAGCTCATGCTGGGAGGTGTAGTCCTCCCCATATACAACTAATACACCGGCCAGGGCAATGTCCCGAGCAGCGCTCTCTCTGCAGCCGCTGACACAGAAAAGGTTTCTCCTTCCTTAGCACACAGGCCACTCTCTGTAGTGTCCCACCTGGACACAGGGAAGTCTGTCCACACTCTGACAGACTCCCTCACACTCTCTCACATGTGCCAAACACTTCAATTACATAGCCCTGTAACCACACCCACAGGCGATCACATGGCTATGACATCACTAAAGGTTGTATTGCACATAGACACACACAGGCTTCCCTGACAGTAACAGAAAGACCAGCAGTACCTCTGCTGATCAATACACCCTGGAGCCTGCATCCCAAGGCCACCCACCTTGAGACCCATAATGGTCATTTAGGACCCTGCTCCTGTTACCACACTGAATGTGCCTGTACACCCGTCCTGGGACACCCACACAGTGCTCCCTAGCTGACATAGTGGTCACTACACCACAGAGGGTAGATGTCTGAGGGAGTGCATTCAGATTGCCTCCACCGAGGTCCCCGCAGATCTCTTCTCGTTCCCCAAACACTATCGACAGTATGCGGACGTGTTCTCCAAAAAGGCGGCGGAGACCCTTCCACCGCATCGCCCCTATGACTGTCCTATTGACCTCTTGCCTGGTGCTGAGCCTCCCCGGGGTCAAGTTTATCCCCTATCCCGGAGACAGAGGCCATGTATCAATACATCAGGGAGAATCTGGCAAGAGGATTCATTAGGAAGTCAGTGTCACCAGCGGGGGCGGGATTCTTCGTCCAGAAGAAGAGTGTGGAACTACGCCCCTGCATCGATTACAGGGGTCTTAATGCCATCACCGTTAAGAATAAGTATCCTCTGCCCCTGATATCAGAGCTTTCTGATAGGCTACGGGGAGCGAGGGTGTTTTCCAAACTTGATCTGCGGTGGGGCTTACAACCTGATTCACATCCATGATGGGGACGAATGGAAGACTGCATTTAACACCAGGGACGGGCACTATGAATACCTGGTGATAACCTTCGGGCTCTGTAATGCCCCGGCCGTCTTCCAAGACTTTGTGAACGATATCTTCAGGGATATGCTCGGTAGTAGTCTATCTGGATGATATCCTCATCTACTCGCCAGATATTGACTCCCACCGGAGAGATGTTTGCAAAGTTTTCGACCTCCTGCGGGCAAACTCCCTCTATGCCAAGTTGGAGAAGTGTGTGTTTGAGCAGGAGTCCTTGCCTTTCCTGGGCTATATCATCTCAGCCCGGGGTTTGGCCATGGATCCTGCCAAGCTACAGGCGGTGATGGATTAGCAGGAACCCCATTCTCTCAAAGCGGTGCAGCGCTTTATGGGGTTCATAAATTACTATCGCCAATTCATCCCCCACTTCTCAACTTTGGTACAGTTGTGGCCAAAAGTATTAACACCCCTGCAATTCTGTCAGATAATACTCAGTTTCTTCCTGAAAATGATTGCAAACACAAATTCTTTGGTATTATTATCTTCATTTAATTTGTCTTAAATGAAAAAACACAAAAAGAATTGTCCTAAAGCCAAATTGGATATAATTCCACAGCAAACATAAAAAACAGGGTGGACAAAAGTATTGGCACTGTTCGAAAAATCATGTGATGCTTCTCTAATTTGTGTAATTAGCAGCACCTGTAACTTACCTGTGGCACCTAACAGGTGTTGGCAATAACTAAATCAAACTTGCAGCCAGTTGACATGGATTAAAGTTGTCTCAACCTCTGTCCTGTGTCCTTGTGTGTACCACATTGAGCATGGAGAAAAGAAAGAAGACCAAAGAACTGTCTGAGGACTTGAGAAACCAAATTGTGAGGAAGCATGAGCAATCTCAAGGCTACAAGTCCATCTCCAAAGACCTGAATGTTCCTGTGTCTACCGTGCGCAGTGTCATCAAGAAGTTTAAATCCCATGGCACTGTGGCTAACCTCCCTAGATGTGGACGGAAAAGAAAAATTGACAAGAGATTTCAATGCAAGATTGTGCGGATGTTGGATAAAGAACCTCGACTAACATCCAAACAAGTTCACGCTGCCCTGCAGTCCGAGGGTACAACAGTGTCAACCCGTACTATCCATCGGGGTCTGAATGAAAAGGGACTGTATGGTAGGAGACCCAGGAAGACCCCACTTCTTACCCCGAGACATAAAAAAGCCAGGCTGGAGTTTGCCAAAACTTACCTGAAAAAGCCTAAAACGTTTTGGAAGAATGTTCTCTGGTCAGCTGAGACAAAAGTAGAGCTTTTTGGGCAAAGGCATCAACATAGAGTTTACAGGAGAAAAAAAGAGGCATTCAAAGAAAACACGGTCCCTACAGTCAAACATGGCGGAGGTTCCCTGATGTTTTGGGTTGCTTTGCTGCCTCTGGCACTGGACTGCTTGACCGTGTGCATGGCATTATGAAGTCAGAAGACTACCAACAAATTTTGCAGCTAATGTAGGGCCCAGTGTGAGAAAGCTGGGTCTCCCTCAGAGGTCATGGGTCTTCCAGCAGGACAATGACCCAAAACACACTTCAAAAAGCACTAGAAAATGGTTTGAGAGAAAGCACTGGAGACTTCTAAGGTAGCCAGCAATGAGTCCAGACCTGAATCCCATAGAACACCTGTGGAGAGATCTAAAAATGGCAGTTTGGAGAAGGCACCCTTCAAATATCAGGGACCTGGAGCAGTTTGCCAAAGAATGGTCTACAATTCCAGCAGAGCACTGTAAGAAACTCATTGATGGTTACCGGAAGTGGTTGGTCGCAGTTATTTTGGCTAAAGGTTGTGCAACCAAGTATTAGGCTGAGGGTGCCAATACTTTTGTCTGGCCCATTTTTGGAGTTTTGTGTGAAATGATCAATGCTTTGCTTTTTGCTTCATTCTCTTTTGTGTTTTTTCATTTAAGACAAATTAAATGAAGATAATAATACCAAAGAATTTGTGTTTGCAATCATTTTCAGGAAGAAACGGAGTATTATCTGACAGAATTGCAGGGGTGTCAATACTTTTGGCCACAACTGTAGCACCCTTGGTAGCCCTCACCAAGAAGGGTGCAAATCCCAAGTTGTGGTCGGAACCTGTCTTCAAGGCCTTCTCCATTAAGTCTCATTTCGCTAGCGCTCCCAATCTACATCGCCCCGATGTAGATAAGCCCTTCATTCTGGAAGTGGATGCCTCTTCCGTCAGTGCTGGAGCGGTCCTGTTTCAGAAGGACATGCAAGGTCGGAAGCACCCATGCTTCTTTTTCTCCAAGACCTTCACACCGGCAGAGAGGAATTATTCCATTGGGGACAGGAAGTTGCTAGCGATGAAGTTGGCCTTCTCGGAGTGGAGACACCTCCTGGAGGAGGCTCGCCACCCTTTTCAGGTGTTCACCGACCACAAGAACTTGGTGTATTTGCAAACAGCCCAGCGGCTAAATTCTCGCCAGGCCAGATGGTCCTTGTTCTTCTCCCGGTTCCACTTCACCCTCCATTTTCTTTCCGGGGAGAAGAATGTCTGGGCCGATGCTCTCTCCCGCTCCGTGGTGTCACTGGAGGAAGAGGAGGAGGAGCCTCGGCTGATCGTCCCATCTGAGAGCCTGAGGACTGTGGCTCCGGTCGCCCTTGAGTCAGTACCTCCATTGAAGACATTTGTCCCGGCCCGTCTGCGACCGGAGGTCCTCTCTTGGGCTCATTCGTCCAGGGTGGGTGGACATTTCGGGACAAAACGGACCTCTGAGCTTCTGGCAAGGACGTACTGGTGGCCGCATATGGCCCGTGACGTCAGGGACTATATTCAGGCGTGCGTCTCTTGCGCCCAGAATAGGTCCTCTCGTCAGCGGCCTGCTGGGCTACTTTATCCCCAGCCGGTAGCGGACAGGCCCTGGGAGATGGTCGGTATGGACTTTGTGGTGGGGCTACCCAAGTCCAGTGGCAGCACGGTCATTTGGGTTGTCACCGACCATTTCTCCAAGATGGTGCACCTGGTACCTCTCTCCCGGTTAACTTCTGCGCGGGGCCTGGCAGTGTTGTTCATTAAGCACGTTTTCCGTCTGCACGGCATGCCGGACAAGATTGTCAGTCACCGGGGTCCTCAGTTTGCTTCTCGGTTCTGGAGAGAGCTTTGTTCCCTGCTCAGCATTGAGCTAAATCTCTCCTCGGCCTATCATCCCGAGACAAACGGGTTGGTAGAGAGAGCCAACCAGACCCTGGTCACATATCTATGACATTTTGTCTCGGCCAGGCAGGACGACTGGGCATCCTTACTGCCGTGGGCGGAGTTCGCTTTGAACAGCTCTGTGGCCGATTCCACCGGTCAGACCCCATTCCTCCTAAATTACGGCCAGCATCCACGCGTCCCTGTGCCTATGCCCGTGTCATCCACCGACTCCAGGGTGGCAGACTGGGCGGTGGAGGCACGCGACATTTGGGATCGCACCCAGGATGCTATCCGGGCTTCCACGGAGAGAATGAGGACCTCCGCTGACGCACACCGGCGCCCTTCCCCGACCTTTGCCCCTGGCGACTTAGTGTGGCTCTCCGCCTGAAACATCAGGCTGCGGGTTGAGTCCTCTAAGTTCGCACCGCGCTACATTGGCCCCTTCAAGGTTCTCGAGCAGATCAGCCCTGTGGTCTACCGTCTGGCCCTTCCACCACACTTGGCTATCTCTGATACATTCCACGTGTCCCTCCTTAAGCCTGTTCACTTGTCCCGGTTCTCCGAGTCATCTGCCGGGACATCAGACCTGTCCTCGGATGAGATTGAGGTCAATGCCGTCATGGGATGCAAGGTGATGCGGGGCAAAAAGTTTTATTTGGTGGATTGGAAGGGTCATGGTCCAGAAGCTTGGACATGGGAGCCTGTGGAGAACATCCATGCTCCGCTCCTCTTTGCGGCGTTTGAGCGTAGCGAGGCTCAGAGGGGAGGGGGCCCAATGTTAGGCATCGGGTTACTGCCACTGCACATCAGGAATCCAGAGCCTTGCACCCAGCGGTCTCCCATTCTTCTTCGGCCGCAGTGGAGCCTGCTCAGCAGACTTGTCGGTCCAGGCGCTCTGCCCAGACCAGCAGTGTAGGATCGGTTGCTGCTGCTACCTCTGGTTTAGGGTTGACAACGCATGCTGGCCAACAGCGAGCCACTCCAGGGACTAAGTCCTCCTTTTGCTCCACTGAGCATGCCCGTGGGATGTTCTCTCTTTGGAGATCGGAGGTCAAATGCTCAGGTCCTTCTCCAGCTCAGATTGGACCATCTGAAAGGTCAGGAAGGTCCCGGAAGGACGCAGCATGGCTGTGCGGCCATGCGCTAGGATAGACTCAAATAGTTTGGAGTGTATGATGATGGATGCATGTATCTGGTGACTGACTCATTATGAAACCCCTTCCCTTTTGATACGTATGTTGGTAGGGTTTAGAGTCCGAGTCAGCGCCTGTCAGTGGCTAGTCTATAGGCCACAGTGCATACCAGCCGTCTGCACATTAGCGTCCGATGGTGTCGCCCACTATAGGGCACTATCAAACCACGGCAAGTGACAGCCACGCCGGTGCAACGCCTTGTGTAACCTGTGCGCTTACCTGGCCCAACCCAGGGCGATTAGTAGCGTCCACCTGAGCAGCACTGTGCACACTTGCACATGTAATTTATTTAACCCTTGCTGGCACTGCAGTCGCGGTGCCGAGTGCTAGCGGTCTAGAGGGACTTCAGTCCTGCGTTCTAAGGGCTGAGTTCTGTGACTATATGCTAGCGCTCACACTGCCGAGCTCTGTGAGCAATAACAGGCTACGGCATTTATTATTTGGCAGTTGTGCGGCTCTGTGAGATAACAGAGTCCGCCTCTGTATACATTGGGTGAGATTAACCCTGTGTGTTCCATTATTATACCGCCATATCACGTCCGCCATTACCGAGCAGCAGTTAACACCTCTGCACGGTGGACCCCAGGCTGCAAACGCACCTAAACACCATCTTTATTATTTGGTGCGTTCCGCCAGCCCGTAACAATATGTTTGGGGGCTATCTATTCCTTTGGGGTCTGCTCTGGGGCTGTTTAGATTTCCCCTTTCTTGCTTTAGGCTTAGTTAGCTCTCCCGCTGTGCCGAGGCATCTAGGATCATCGTAGGTATGCTCCATGGCTACTGCTAGTTGTGTGGGTAGGATCAGAGGTCTGCAATCCTCATAGTTACCAACCTCTCTGGTTTTCTGTGGCTTAACCTGGGCCTGCTATCCTCCTCAGTGACCCATTCATAACAAGCGTGTATGAGGTGTACGGAGCGGAGAGGTGTACGGAGCAGAGCTGTGTGCATACAAGGTGTACGGAGCGGAGCCGCGTGTGTACAAGGTGTGCGGAGTGGAGCCGCGTGTGTGCTTGAGGAATGTACAGATCTGGGAAATGTTTTTGAGTTGAAGTCGGCAGGAAGTGGAAAGGGCTTGGATATGTGGTTTGAAAGAGAGATCAGTGTCAAGGATTACCCCGAGGCAGTGAGCTTGTGGGACTGGGGACAGTGGACAGCCCTTTAATGGATAGGTCCGTTGGGGGGGTCGAGTGAGATGGGGGAAGGATGATGAATTCTGTTTTGTCCATATTAAGTTTTAGAAATCTAGAGGAGAAGAAGGATGAAATAGCAGACAGACCTTGTGGTAATCTGGTTAGTAGGAAGGTGATATCTGGTCCAGAGATGTAGATCTGCGTGTCATCAATATATAGAGGTGATACTGAAAGCCGTGAGATTCTATGAGCTGTACGAGGCCAAAGGTGTAAATGGAGAAGAGCAGGGTGTCAGGAACACTGCACTGAACTTGCTCACTGAGCCAGTGCGCGTGTCCTGAGTAAAGCGAACTGTGCTCAAAAGATACCTGTGGAGCGGGCAGCAGCCGAGTAGATGCGTACTTCAGAACAGCAGGATCTGAAGCACGTGACTGCTGGGGGCGTGACCTAAACTCCAGAGAGCTAGGAGCTGCAAGAGAACTCCAAGCAGGGTAACTGCAAGACAAAGTTACCAAGGGGCATAGACAGGAAGGATAGTCAGGACGTAGCCAATGAGTCATACACAGAGATAGCTGAAAGGTACAAGAGGGGCGAGCAGAGAGTAGTCAGATAACAGGCAACGAGTCATACACAGAGAGGGTAGCGCAGTACAGAATCAACAGGCAAACTCACAATAGGGAACAGAACCGGGTCAGAACCATATAAACAAGATATAACAACGAACAGGCACAGGCACACAGAGGTCACCACACTCGGGAAAATGCAAAAGTATAACTGGCAGGGATTGGAGCTTCCTAGGGGTTTAAGAAGCTCTCCCAGAACCAAAGAGAGGCCACAATCATTAACCCCAGGTGTGCAAGTCAAAACCTGCACCGAGCTCCAGACATTAACCCCTGACGTGCAGCTCAAAAACCTGCACTGGGATCCTGACAGTACCCCCTCTCAACGGGGGGCCTCTGGACCCCCAGGCTTCCCCAGGTACTTGGCATGGAAAGCCCGAACCAGGTGATCTGCATGTACAGAGCGAGCAGGGACCCATGAGTGCTCCTCTGGTCCATATCCCTTCCAGTGGACCAGGTACTGCAAAGAGCGGCGCACCCGCCGAGAGTCCACAATATGTCCGACCTCATACTCCAATTGACCCTCCACCAGCACTGGAGGAACAACAAGCTCGGAGTCCTCTTTGACAGACCCTACAGATTTCAACAGAGATCTATGGAACACATTGGATATTTTTAAGGAGGCGGGGAGACGCAACCTATATGCCACTGGGTTGACTATCTCCATAATCTCGTGCGGACCAATGAACTTTGGTCCCAACTTAGTTGATGGTACCTTTAAGTTGATGTTACGTGTGGAAAGCCAAACCTTCTCTCCCACCTGAAACATGTCTCCCGAGGCTTTCTCTTTGTCAGCAAAATATTTATACCTCCCCTGGGCCCGAGAGATATTACTCTGGACTTCAGCCCAGAGGTTTTTTAACCATTGAACGGAACCCTCTACCTCTGGACAACCGGAATCCACCCATGAAAACTCCCCAAAATGCGGATTAAACCCATAGTTAATCAGGAATGGGGACATGTTGGTGGACTGACTCCTCCTGTCTGGCGGAGGTCAGACACATGAGAATTTGTTCCAGGGATTGATTGGTGCGTTCTGTCTGACCATTACTCTCCGGGTGATATGCCGATGAGAAGGAGAGTGAGATGCCCAATTTCATACAGAAAGATCTCCAAAATTTGGCCACAAACTCCACACCTCTATCAGACACCACACTCAGGGGTATCCCATGCAATCGGACCACATGCTGCACAAACAACCTTGACAATGTTTCTGCTGAGGGTAATGCTGCCAAGGGAATGAAATGGGCCTGTTTAGAAAACCTATCCACCACCACCCAGATCACGGTATTGCCCCTGGAAGGTGGAAGGCCGGTAATAAAATCCATGGAAAGATGAGTCCATGGCCTATCAGGAACCGGTAAAGGTATGAGTTTCCCAGCCGGACGGTTATGCAAGCTTTTGGAACGGGCACACACACCACAAGCAGAAACAAATTTCTTGACATCGGACCTTAGTGAAGGCCACCAAAAACCCCTGGCTACTGCCTCTCTAGTGGCCGTGATACCTGGATGAGCAATCAGCCTAGACTCATGAAACTCCTGCAGAAGTCTAGGCCGCAATAAATCTGGAACAAACAATTTATCCCCTGGCCTGGTTGCCGGAGCTAGGGCATGAGCCCTTAGAATTTCTTGTTCCAACTCAGATGAGACCCCCGCCACTACCACCCCTGGGGGAAGAATGGAGGATGGCTGCTCGGGGGGAGACACCAGGTCAAAACTTCTGGAAAGGTCATCTGCTTTAACAATTTTGGACCCTGGTCGAAAAGTAATGGAGAACTGAAATCGTGAAAAAAAGTGACCAACGGGCTTGTCTAGGAGTAAGCCTCTTAGCAGATTCAAGGTAAGCCAAATTTTTGTGATCCGTGACAACCGTGATAGGGTGAGCTGCCCCTTCCAAAAAGTGCCTCCATTCCTCAAACGCCAGCTTGACCGCAAGAAGTTCTCTATTGCCTACATCATAGTTTCTCTCGGCTCAAGAGAACTTCTTGGAGAAGGCACAGGGTCTGAGATTGGTAAGGGTGGCCGGACCCTGGGACAGCACTGCCCACACCCCTACTTCAGAAGGATCCACCTCCACAATGAATGGTTTGGACGGGTCTGGTTGGACCAACACCGGGGCGGACATGAAACATTTCTTAATAGCTGAGGACTCCTTAGCGAGTACAGACCAATTTTTTACATCAGCACCCTTCTGAGTAAGATCCGTGAGTGGTTTAACCACTTGTGAGAAACCTTTAATGAAGCTCCGATAATAGTTTGCAAATCCTAAGAAGCGCTGGAGCCCCTTGAGATCTCGAGGCTGAACCCAGTCAGCGATCGCCAGCACCTTCTTAGGATCCATACGAAACCCCTCACAGGACACAATCAACCCCAAAAAAATACAGTTCCTGTCAAAAACCGAACATTTTTCCAATTTAGCGAACAATTGGTTCTCCCCGGGTCTCTGGAGAACTGTCTGTAGATGTTGCAAGTGAGATTGGCTGTCCGGGGAATACACCAAAATGTCATCCAAATAAATAATAACAAAACGGCCTATCAGGTCAGAAAACACAACATTGATGAAATTCTGGAAAATAGCGGGCACATTAGTTAACCCAATCGGCATTACCAGGTTTTCAAAGAGTCCTTCTGATGTGAGGAACGCAGTTTTCCACTCGTCCCCTTCCCGAACCCTTATCAGATTGTAGGCCCCCCGGAGATCTAACTTGGAGAACCATTGGGCCCCAGCTAACTAGTTACATAAGTCTGGGATGAGGGGAAGCGGGTAAGTGTTCCTAACCGTTACCTTGTTCAGTTCCCGAAAGTCGAGGCACGGCTGCAAACCACCATCTTTCTTCTTCACAAAGAAGAATCCTGCTGCCACAGGTGACACAGAAGGCCTTATATGCCCTTTGCGGAGACTCTCAGCTATGTACTGTTACGTGTGTGAGGTAGCGCTGTCATGTAAGTAAGGGGTTCTCGCTTACAGCGATCGAAAAACACATCCAGCACAGGATTTTCCAACAAATCATAGTCTATGAGGTTTATTCATCCTTCATAAACCTCCAGCAGCAATATACACAGCATTACAGGAGAGCGTCCATTATACAGGCTATTTAGCCCCAGGGTTATCTCACCCACGTCAGGGTTCCCATATGGCTGTTTCTCCAGGCCGCAGAAGTCCACTCACTCCTCAGGGACTCTCAGATACTGGCCGCCATTACACACACAGCCGCTCCACAGGCTGCTGTTAGTGAGGAGATCCTTCTCCTCACGGGACCTTCCAAAAACTGGACCAATCAGGTCCCAGCATTCACTCCATGTGACCTAACCTGGCCACATTATATGGTCCATAGCCACGCCCACCGGGTCACATGACTATGACCTCACCACAGGTCCTTCACACAGACATATATACTTTACAATAGCATTCATAAACATACATATGTCTCTATCTCAAGGTCACCCACCTTGAGATACATAATGGCTCTTCAACCACTCACACTCTTGGGACATCCACACAGCGCCCCCTCGTGGACACAGTGGTCATTACACCACATACCTCCCCCCTATGTTCAAACTTGTGGGGTTGAACACACAACATCACACCAGGGTCTCGAGACCGGGCACGTATTGCACCTTGCCCCACAGGTCGAGAGAACTGTCTCCATTTGTCATACGGCCTCATCTCTACATTAGGCCTCCCCCGCCCCCAGCGGTCATAATACCGGTCATTGTCTTTGACCCTCCAGTCACGGTCTGTCTGCATCATCAGACACTGTTTAGTCACCACACTGTTACAGTGCCCCTTGTCACCTGATCTTTCTCTCATTGACCGTCTCTCTCGGTTGGTGCGGTCATAAGTCTTAGTCGATCCTGCTGTCTGGCACGAGTCTGACTCAGTCAACGTCTCACAGGAACTACAGCCCTTCAACCTCGTACGGTCTGTCGAATTGCCACTCGCTGACATTCTTCGGCCATCTGCCATGTCACTTCTTGGCGGTACCCCTGGGGTCCTTACATCTTGGTATGAAGGCGGCCGCCACCTGGTATTCCGCACTTCTTTATTAATCCGCTGGCGGTCCAGCTTCAACTGTTCAATCTCTTGCAGGTACCCCACTCTATACTCCAAGAGCAATTGAAAGTTCCTCAGGCTTTCCATGGAGCCAACCACCATCATGGGAATCCTTCCCACTTCACCAGACACCTGGTCTTCGTCATCAGGAGGGATCCTCACCCTCACCACACCGGAGACATTCACAAGGTCCTGCATCACCTTCCCGGACCTTCCAATGATTCTCCCAATCAGAGCTTTGGGTACCGGAACCACATCTTTCCTCAAACCCAACCGATCCATAGCCTCTCTTGCTATCTCTAGGCGTCGAGCAGCCTTCATATTACTCCACCTAACCAATTGTTTGACACGTAGACACTGCAAATGCATCTCTTTCAGGACAGCTACTCGGTTTGATGTGTTTTCCCTAGCTGATACTATCACCAACTGCCGAGTCTCAGGTGCCCAGTGCACCTTACACGCTTTGACCGCCTCTTTGAAAGCCTCATGCACACCTTCCTCAGCACAGGCTTCTTGCATGTCTTCTGGTACATCAATTACAACCTTGAAGGTCGTGGACTTGCTCTCATCCTGGACAGATGGCTCTGGGTTCCCCACGGACACTTCCCTCAAGATATCTGTCATGACCGGATGACTGTCTTGTGCAGCTCTTGGCTCACCATCTTCCTGAGATTTACAGTCTTCAGGACCCTTTTCCAAGATGGGCTTTGGCAGTTCTGCCTTGCTATCAGTCGGGCAAGGCCGCTATACGTCTTCGCCCCTCCACTTCTCCTGTAGAAGACCTTTTACTACTCCAGAGTTCTTGCAGAACTTTATCTTTCTCCTCTGCCAGGTAGCGACGCTCATCCTCTCTCCTGAGAATCTCCTGTTGATGCTTCTCTTGGGCCTCTCTGAGCACCTCCATATCTTCCAACAGGGTCTTGTTCATGGTTTTACACGCTGACAGGTGACCTCTGAGCTCAGAGACTTCCTTCTCCAGCTCATCCACTCTGTGCTCAGCTGCTTGCCTTAGGACTCTTTCCCGTTCGACATGTTCTGTTACAGTCTCCTTTATCAGCTGTATCTCACGATCTTGTTCTCTTTTGTCCATCACGTGTCGCACCACTACCTCTTTAATTATATCGTTAAAGGGTACCACTGGGTCAGTCACCCCAGTCGAGTGAACCCTCCAGTTACCGTCCAGCACCAATGTGTCTAGTCCAGTAGTCTCATCTCCCAGCCCACCATCTGTCTTATCACGAGACGTCAGGTCCGTCAGTTGGGCAGATGTACTTCTTCCTCTGGTCAGTTCTACCTCTGACCTGTCCATGTCAGGAGCCGTCACTGTCTCAGTGTCCGCTGGCCCCACAGTCGAAGCATCTCCATCATCCGACCAAATGTCATCAAACAAAAGAAAGTCCCGGCCCCTCTCCCAGGCATAGACTAAGTCCCGTGGTATCCCTCTACCTTGGCACTCACCACCTTTGGTCCCCTCAAACACTACTGTGTCTACTG
Source organism: Dendrobates tinctorius (assembly GCF_039654945.1). Lineage (NCBI taxonomy): Eukaryota > Metazoa > Chordata > Amphibia > Anura > Dendrobatidae > Dendrobates > Dendrobates tinctorius. The sequence continues at coordinate 2,784,227 of NW_027361847.1, forward strand.
CGTAGTTCACCGTGACCCCGTGTTTACAGTGAACCCTGACGTTTTTCTCGGTCAGAGAGAAAACGAGAGGAGTTCCTGTCAGAGTCACCTGACTCTCTGAGTCCAGCCGACCAAAGGCTCCTTCCCGGTGCAGCATCACTGTACACATCTGTGGCCCATCATTACTACCTGGAAAGGATATTCCACATTCTGAAAAAGACCTGCACATACACTTCGATACTCCAGACATACCTACTGAGTCACCCAGTGCTGTCACTTCTTCACACTTGGCCCCTTTCTGGACCACCACCCCGCTTTAGGTTGCCACCCCAATTTTGGTCACCGCCCCCTTTTGGAACTCCACCCCTTTTTGGGTTACCACTCCAATTTGGGTCACCGCCCCCTTTTGGGACTCCACCCCTTTTTGGGTTACCACTCCAATTTGGGTCACCGCCCCCTTTTGGGTTTCCACCCCTTTTTGGGTTACCACTCCAATTTGGGTCACCGCCCCCTTTTGGGTCACCGCCCCCTTTTGGGATTTCCCCATGTCCATCCTGCAGAACCTCTTAGGCCACAGTTCACACAGTACAGTTTGTCTTTTAACGATACCACACAAGTCTTTGCTGGCACCACCACAGCTCCTGCTGTCACTGATCACCGGCACCTCCGGCTGCTGTTCACACACATACACAGCGGCTGGTGTCACTGCAGCTCCTGCTGCGCCATCTTCGTGGACCCGCCGATCCACCGGAAGCCGCTTGTCACCTTCGTAACCCCGCCGGGTTACTGGAAGCCGCTTGTCACCCTCAAAGATAAAAAAGCCACAAAAGTGCGCCCATAGGGCCTTACCAGTGCAGGTATAATGGGTTATGCAGCAATAATACAGGGTACTCACCCTTAATAGTTGTGTAAAGCCACAACTACTGTATCCGCTTAGTCATATGCAATAAAGCTGCAGCAGGATGGCGTAGACAGACAGCGTCTGCTACCAATGCTCCCAGGGCAGATCCCTTAAAGAAAACACCAGGTCCTTGTGCTGCGAGACCTTCGTGACCCCACTGAGCCACAGCAAGCACCTTCAGGTTTTGCAGAGGAAAAGAAAAAAAAAACACATGCACAGTCTCTCACATGTCCTGTTCGTGTGCCACTCAGGACGTACCGTCTCCGCCTGAGACCGTCCACCACACAGGGCACACCGGGTGCTATTCAGGGAGCCGACCCTCCTCCCAGGGTCTCCCAACACACCGGCCTCACCAGGTCCAGGGGCTCAGCGGGTTCTATTCAGGACATCCGTCTCGGCCTGAGACTGCCCAACACTTAAGCCTCACCAGGTCCAAGGTCCTACCATGTGCTCCAGGGCTCTTCCCAACACTGACCCTCCAGGACCTTGCTCACTGAACCCTCCAGGAACACAGTCTTTACCACTGACCCAGGTCAGTAAAACACTTTTTTTTTTTTTTCCTTCTTTCCCGACCGGCACCTGCTGGCCGCGCAGGTTCTCGGACCTCTCTACCGCAGAGGTATCCTATAAGTCTTTGCCACTGACTCCTGTCAGCACATCACATGGCTTTAAGACCGTCAGCCCTCCTGGCTCAGCGTTGCCCCCAGCAACCGAATCTGCAGTCCTTTTCCGTTGCCCCTAGCAACAAGGCTACAATATTGCCCTTTGCTTTCTCCACCATATGTGAGGTAGCGCTGTCATGTAAGTAAGGGGTTCTCGCTTGCAGCGATCGAAAAACACATCCGGCACAGGATTTTCCAACAAATCATAGTCCATGAGGTTTATTCATCCTTCATAAACCTCCAGCAGCAATATACACAGCATTACAGGAGAGCGTCCATTATACAGGCTATTTAGCCCCAGGGTTATCTCACCCACGTCAGGGTTCCCATATGGCTGTTTCTCCAGGTCGCAGAAGTCCACTCACTCCTCAGGGACTCTCAGATACTGGCCGCCATTACACACACAGCCGCTCCACAGGCTGCTGTTAGTGAGGAGATCCTTCTCCTCACGGGACCTTCCAAACTGGACCAATCAGGTCCCAGCATTCACTCCATGTGACCTAACCTGGCCACATTATATGGTCCATAGCCACGCCCACCGGGTCACATGACTATGACCTCACCACAGGTCCTTCACACAGACATATATACTTTACAATAGCATTCATAAACATACATATGTCTCTATCTCAAGGTCATCCACCTTGAGATACATAATGGCTCTTCAACCACTCACACTCTTGGGACATCCACACAGCGCCCCCTCGTGGACACAGTGGTCATTACACCACACGTGCTACAGAACCACTCAGCACCCAGAATATGTTGTGCAGTTATATGTATGTATAATAGGTTCTATTCAAATTCAAATAGGCTTTATTGGCAGGACCAAAATACAATTAGTGTTGCCAAAGCAAGAAAAGAAGTGTGGCAGGGGAGTGGATTAGGGTAGTGGGGATGGGGTGTTGGGGGCAAAATTCTAAGTTCTATGTGAGATGCATGTCCCTAATGCATCAGCCCACAGGCTGTGCCCCTGGGCAGAGGGGACACGATATTCTCCTTTTGTCCGCTCTCACCCCACATTTGTAATTCCCACAGTAAACATCGGCCGGCCCTCTGTATCTGTGTGATATATTCTGTGTCCTATGCGTAAAGTGTTGTCAGACTGGAAATACGTGGAGAAGCAGTGATCTTTTATATGCACCAATGTAACCAAGGAATTCCAGCCAGCATCATTCATTCAGACTCCAGCCAATGCAGAGCGGACCTCCGAAAACACGGGGTGGTACTGAAAGAGGTACCCCAGCTTGGGTAGACCCCGTCACATACTCCTTCATGGCTTGGCGCTCAGGCCCAGACAAATTGAACAATTGAGCCTTAGGTAACTTGGCTCCGGGTACTAAATCAATGGCACAATCGTAGGGTCTATGTGGTGGCAGCGCCTCAGCCTCACTTTCGGAAAAAAACATCTTTGAAATCCTTCAGGTACTCTGGAATATCTTCCAGACGACACAGATACGGATTTAACGGCGTTAACAAGGTGTCCCAGGTTACCACATTTATCTTTACATGCCCATTGAGTGATCTCCCCTGAAACCCAATCAATGGTAAGATTATGGCGTTGAAGCCAAGGCATCCCTAGTACCAGTCCTGCAGGCAAGTTATCTAGCACAAGACAACTTAGTTTTTCCACATGAGTGGAACCCACTTTCAGAGAAAAAAGTTCAGACCTGCAACAGATACCGTCCTGGGTTAGAGGGGACGAGTCAATTGCCACAAGTTTAACAGGATCCTGAAGCCTGACTGTCCCTATCTTATTAACAGTCATAATTTTGGTATCAATCAGGTTCACAGCAGAACCACAGTCAACAAAAGCAGTAGTCTGAACCGGACCATTACCAAGTTCCAGTTCCACCTGCAGCACCATTTTTGCACGTGAGGAAAATTTTACCTGAAGGTCTGGGTAGCCTGTTATGAGCTGATTTTCTCCTTCACCTTTGATGTCCGATGAACTCCCTCTGCTGGTGAAAGGAGGTAGTGAAATTGATTTGGATGGGAAAAACCTGTCATCTGAACAGGTGGAGTGTGATTGGACATCCGGAATCTCTGAGTGGATATAAGGCCGCCGACGCCATGCTGGGTTGCTGGTGATCCTCTCTGCTCTGAGCTCTGGCCTCCAGTTTAGTCCTGTCTACTAAAGCTAAGTTTTTGCTCTGCTATTGTTCCATGAGATTTTGTCTGGTTTACTTTGTGTTTGTGTTCAGCCAGCCCTGGTTGGGACTGGCTGAACTCCATTTTTGTCTCTGATCAGTTGATCTCTTTGCTCTGTTTTCAGAATATACCTGAGTGCTGATATAGCGATTTTGAGGTCTAGTGACTTCAGGGCCTTTTCTATCAGACGTGTTGGACATTATTTTTGGCAGGGTTTTTGCGTGATTGCAGACAGTTGCTTTTCTTTCCTGTCCTGTCTAGTGAGGGCCCCATTGTTTGCTCAGCCTGTCTTTCTGTCTGTGTTTTCATCTGTTTTCACCGTCAATACATGTTGGGGGCTGTCTATTGCTTTGGGGTCTGCTCTGGGGCAGTTTAGATTTCCCCTTTCTTTAGGTTTATTTAGTTCTCCGGCTGTGAACGAGGTGTCTAGGACCACCGTAGGAACACCCTACGGCTACTGTTAGTTGTTGTGAATAGGATCAGGGGTCTGCAATCCGCTAGCTACCAACCTCTCCGGTTTTCTGGACTTAGCTTGTACTTTTGTTTTTTCCTCCTCCAGTGACTCATTCATAACAGTAGCCTCCTCGACTACTACCCAGACCTAGTCGTTTCCCGCCATCTTGGAGGATGACGGACAGGAGGGGCAGTCCTTCTTCCAGTGTCCAGATTCCCCACAATAGAAGCACAACTGCTTTTCCTGGCGGCGTCTTCTTTCCTTTTCCTCACAGGTGACAGCGCTCACCTCCATAGCCACAGGAAGAGTCCGGGTCTCATCTCCACTGAAGAATAATGGTGTTTCCAGTTGCATAACACCTCTTGTCTGCAGTCTGCGATCCATGCGAACCGCTTGGGTCATGGCATCCTCCAGGGAGTCAGGTGGAGGATGGAGTGCCAAGGCATCCTTCAGACGTTCACACAGGCCTCTACGGAACAGCCCCCGAAGGGCAGCATCACTCCAAGAAATCTCGGCTGCCCAACGTCTGAATTCAGTACAGAACCACTCAGTCGAGTGCTCCCCCTGACAGACACTCATCACCTTGTCCTCAGTCAAACGCACTCTATCGGGCTCATCATGAATAAGCCCTAAGGCTTAAAAAAACGCATCCACAGACATTCTCTCAGGGGCAGAAGAGGAAAGCGAAAATGCCCAGGCTTGTGGGGACCCCCTAAGCAGGGACATCACCACCCCCACCCTCTGTCTCTCATCCCCAGAGGAGCGGGGTCTCAAAGAAAAAAAGAGCTTACAGCCCTCCTTAAATGCCCTGAAATCATCCTTGTTACCAGAAAACGTATCTGGCAATTTAACCGGGGATTCGGGTGGGACTAAAATGACATCTCTATTCCCCACCTGCTGACAGCCTGCGGAAAGCACCCCTGAACTGAGTCCTCAACCCGCCGTTGAGACTGGGCCAGAGCTTGGTGTTCCAAACTAAGCTTCTGCAGCGACTGAGTCAAGCATTTCACCTGCTCAGATAAAGCACACATTGGGTCCATGCTGCAGAAGTGAGGAGAGAAAAAAAAAATTAAAAGTCAGTTATGTCAGAAACACCGCACTGAACTTGCTCACTGAGCCAGTGCGTGTGTCTTGAGTAAAGCGAACTGTGCTCAAAGATACCTGTGGAGCAGGCAGCAGCCGAGAAGGTGTGTACTTCAGACCAACAGGACCTGAAGCACGTGACTGCTAGGGGCGTGGCCTAAACTCCAAAGAGCTAGGAGCTGCAAGAGAACTAGCAGGGTAACTGCGAGACAAAGTTACCAGGGGGCATAGACAGGGAGGATAGTCAGGACGTAGTCAATGAGTTATGCACAGAGATAGCTGCAAGGTAAAGAGGGGCGAGCAGAGAGTAGTCAGATCACAGGCAATGAGTCATACACAGAGAGGGTAGCGCAGGACAGAATCAACAGGCAAACTCACAACGGGAAACAACAGGGTCAGAACCATATAAACAAGCTATAACAACAAACAGGCACACAGGGGTCAGCACACTCGGCCAAAGGCAAAAGTATAACTGGCAGGGATTGGAGCTTCCCAGGGGTTTAAGAAGCTCTCCCAGAACCAGAGGCCACAATCATTAACCCCAGGTGTGCAGGTCAAAACCTGCACTGAGCTCCAGACCTTAACCCCTGATGTGCAGCTCAAAAACCTGCACTGGGATCATGACAGTGGGGCCCCAGGACTCAACCTTGCGGGACTCCGACGGATAGGGGGCGCGGTGAGGAGGTGGTGTGCGAGTGGGAGACACTGAATGTCCGGTCTGTTAGGTATGACGCGATTCAAGATAGGGCCAAGTCAGTGATGCCAAGAGATGAGAGGGTCTGTAGTAATAGGGAACGGCCCACTGTGTCACATGCAGAGGACAGATCCAGGAGGAGGACAGAGTAGTGTCGCTTGGCTTTGGCGGTTAATAGGTCAAGATGGTAGTGATGAGCGAGTATACTCAGGTGGTTTCCGACTAGTTCTGGCGTGCTCTGAGATTTATTTTGTGTCGTCACAGCTGCATGATTTATGGCTGCTAGACAGCCTAAATACATGTGGGAATTCCCTAACAAACAGGCATTCCACACATGTATTCAGGCTGTCTAGCAGCCACAAACCATGCACCTGCGACGACACAAAATAAATCTCAGAGCACACAAGAACTAGTCAGAGACCACCTGAGCATGCTCGAAGAGACCCGGGTAACGAGTATTCTTGCTCATCACTAGTCATTGGTGACCTTTGGCCAGTTTGAGTGGAGTGATGCGGCCGGAAGTCAGATTGTAAGTGGTCAAGGAGGGAGCAAGAAGAGAGCTGGGCGGACAGTGCAAGATGGACGTGTTGTTCCAGTAGTTTTGAGGCATAGGGGAGAAGTGATATAGGGCGATAGCTAGATACAGAGGATGGGTCAAGAGGGGGCTGATTGAAGATGGGTGTGATTGAGGCATGTTTGAAGCACGAGGGGAAAACACCAGTTGTTAGAGATAGGTCAGTGATGGCAAACCTATGGCATGCGGCCTTGCCTCATTGCTCCGGAGCTGCGGCTTCCTTTCTCTCACTTATTGAGCGGGGCGGCCGCGGAGCCTTAATGATGATGTCATCCAGCTGTGGCCACGCCGCTCAATGTGTGAGGAAGGAAGCCGCCGGCGCGCGGAGAGGTGAGTGTGGCGGCTGGTGTGTGTGTGTGTGTGATGGCGAGAGGGTCAATGATGGGAGTGATGGGGAGAGGGGAATAATGTGAGTGATGGGGAGAGGGGAGTGATGGGGAGAGGGGAATGATGGGAGAGGGCCAATGATGGCAATGATGGAGAGAGGGGAATGATGTGAGTGATGGGGAGAGGGGAATGATGGGAGTGATGGGGAGAGGGCCAATGATGGGAGTGATGGGGAGAGGGCCAATGATGGGAGTGATGGGGAGAGGGCCAATGATGTGAGTGATGGGGAGAGGGGAATGATGTGAGTGATGGGGAGAGGGGAATGATGAGAGTGATAGGGAGAGGGGAATGATGGAAGTGATGGGGAGAGGGGAATGATGGGGAGAGGGCCAATGATGGGGGTGATGGGGAGAGGGCCAATGATGGGGGTGATGGGGAGAGGGCCAGTGATGGCGTGATGGGGAGGAGGAAATGATGGAGGTGGTGGAATGGGCAATTTCTACAAGGGGATTATGATGGGGCATATTTCTATAAGAAGGGGCTCATGATGGGGCATATTTCCGCATGAAGGGGATCATGATGGGGCATATTTCTACATGAAGGGGATCATGATGGGGCATATTTCTGCATGAAGGGGATCATGATGGGGCATATTTCTGCATGAAGAGGATCATGATGGGGCATTTCTACATGAAGGGGATCATGATGGGGCATATCTCTGCATGAAGGGGATCATGATGGGATATATTTCTGCATGAAGGGGATCATGATGGGGCATATTTCTACATGAAGAGGATCATGATGGGGCATTTCTACATGAAGGGGATCATGATGGGCATATTTCTGCATGAAGGGGATCATGATGGGGCATATTTCTGCATGAAGGGGATTATAATGGGGCATATTTCTGCATGAAGGAGATCATAATGGGGCATATTTCTGCATGAAGGGGTTCATGATGGGGCATATTTCTGCATGAAGCGGATCATGATGGGGCATATTTCTGCATGAAGGGGATCGTGATGGGGCATATTTCTGCATGAAGGGGATCATGATGGGCATATTTCTGCATGAAGGGGATCATGATGGGGCATATTTCTGCATGAAGAGGATCATGATGGGGCATTTCTACATGAAGGGGATCATGATGGGGCATATCTCTGCATGAAGGGGATCATGATGGGATATATTTCTGCATGAAGGGGATCGTGATGGGGCATATTTCTGCATGAAGAGGATCATGATGGGGCATTTCTACATGAAGGGGATCATGATGGGCATATTTCTGCATGAAGGGGATCATGATGGGGCATATTTCTGCATGAAGGGGATTATAATGGGGCATATTTCTGCATGAAGGAGATCATAATGGGGCATATTTCTGCATGAAGGGGATCATGATGGGGCATATTTCTGCATGAAGGGGATTATAATGGGGCATATTTCTGCATGAAGGAGATCATAATGGGGCATATTTCTGCATGAAGGGGATCATGATGGGGCATATTTCTGCATGAAGCGGATCATGATGGGGCATATTTCTGCATGAAGGGGATCGTGATGGGGCATATTTCTGCATGATGGGGATCGTGATGGGGCATATTTCTGCATGAAAGGTGTAATGGGGTCTTCCAAGCTGGGGTACCTCTTTATGATGGGGCATATTTCTACATGAAGGGGATCATGATGGGGCATATTTCTACATGAAGGGGATCATGATGGGGCATATTACTACATGAAGGGGATTATGATGGGGCATATTTCTACATGAAGGGGATTATGATGGGGCATATTTCTACATGAAGGGGATCATGATGGGGCATATTTCTGCATGAAGGGGATCATGATGGGGCATATTTCTGCATGAAGGGGATTATGATGGGGCATATTTCTGCATGAAGGGGATCATGATGGGGCATATTTCTGCATGAAGGGGATCATGATGGGGCATATTTCTGCATGAAGGGGATCATAATGGGGCGTATTTCTGCATGAAGGGGATCATGATGGGGCGTATTTCTGCATGATGGGGCATATTTCTACATGAAGGGGATCATGATGGGGCATATCTCTGCATGAAGGGGATCATGATGGGGCATATTTCTGCATGAAGGGGATCGTGATGGGGCATATTTCTGCATGAAGGGGATCATGATGGGGCATATTTCTGCATGAAGGGGCATATTTCTACATGAAGGGGATCATGATGAGGCATATTGCTGCATGAAGGGGATCATGATGGGGCATATTTCTGCATGATGGGGATCGTGATGGGGCATATTTCTGCACGAAGGGGATCATGATGGGCATATTTCTGCACGAAGGGGATCATGATGAGGCATATTTCTGCATGAAGGGGATCAAGATGGGGCATATCTCTGCATGAAGGGGATCATGATGGGGCATATTTCTGCATGAAGGGGATCATGATGGGGCATATTTCTGCATGAAGGAGATCGTGATGAGGCATATTTCTGCATGAAGGGGATCGTGATGGGGCATATCTCTGCATGAAGGAGATCGTGATGAGGCATATTTCTGCATGAAGGGGATCGTGATGGGGCATATCTCTGCATGAAGGGGATCATGATGGGGCATATCTCTGCATGAAGGGGATCATGATGGGGCATATTTCTGCATGAAGGGGATCATGATGGGGCATATTTCTGCATGAAGGGGATCATGATGGGGCATATTTCTGCATGAAGAGGATCATGATGGGGCATTTCTACATGAAGGGGATCATGATGGGGCATATCTGCATGAAGGGGATCATGATGGGATATATTTCTGCATGAAGGGGATCATGATGGGGCATATTTCTGCATGAAGAGGATCCTGATGGGGCATTTCTACATGAAGGGGATCATGATGGGCATATTTCTGCATGAAGGGGATCATGATGGGGCATATCTCTGCATGAAGGGGATCATGATGGGGCATATTTCTGCATGAAGGGGATCATGATGGGCATATTTCTGCATGAAGGGGATCATGATGGGGCATATTTCTGCATGAAGGGGATCATGATGGGGCATATTTCTGCATGAAGGGGCATATTTCTACATGAAGGGGATCATGATGAGGCATATTTCTGCATGAAGGGGATCGTGATGGGGCATATTTCTGCATGATGGGGATCGTGATGGGGCATATTTCTGCATGAAGGGTGTAATGGGGTCTTCCAAGCTGGGGTACCTCTTTCAGTACCACCCCGTGTCTTCGGAGGTCCGCTCTGCGTTGGCTGGAGTCTGAATGAATGACGCTGGCTGGAATTCCTCTGAGTGCATGGGCGCATATAAAAGATCACTGCTTCTCCATGTATTTCCAGTCTGACAACACTTTACTCACAGGACACAAAATATATCACACAGATACAGAGGGCCGGCCAATAGACAAGCGTCAGGCCAGACATGCATTACAAAAGCCGCAGGTGGCCGGAGCCTGCGGATGTTTACTGTGGGAATTACAAAGGTAGGGGGAGGGCGGACACTGCTGATACATTAGGCACATGCATCTCACATGGAACCTATTATATATACATATAACTGCACAACATATTCTGGGTGCTGAGTGGTTCTGTAACACGGCTCCCTTTTTCAGCGACGCGATCGGCATACACAGTCTGATCCTCAACGGATCGGTTTGGAGATGACCGAAGTTTATGGGGTTGGTACAAGTTCCGTTTGTCGACTTAGTCCATCGGCGTTACCATTTTGTTTGCCGGGTCTGTAGTGGATGGTGAAGTCCAGAGGTTGTAGGGCTAAACTCCACCGCAGCAATCTGGCGTTGTCTCCAGAGACCCGATTAAGCCAGACTAGGGGATTATGGTCCGTTAGGAGGGAAAACTGTCGTCCATACAATTATGGTTGCAACTTCTTGAGTGCCAATACTACCGCCAGGCACTCCTTCTCGATGGCCGCATAGCTTACTTCACGGGGCAGTAGTTTCTGACTCAGGTAAGCTACCGGGTGTTCTTGGCCGTCCGGCCCGACTTGGCTCAGTACTGCCCCCAATCCAAACATATAAGCGTCTGTATGAACAAGGAAACGTGTAGTTGGATCGGGTGCGGCCAATACAAGGGTATTGGTGAGGGCGTCCTTTAGTTGGTGGAAGGCTTCCTCACACGCTGAGGTCCAGGTTACCTGGCGGGGTTGGTTCTTACGGGTCAAATCAGTGAGGGGCTTGGCTACGCTGCTGTAATTGGGAACGAATTTCCTGTAATACCCCGCTGTCCCTAGAAACGCCATGACCTGTGTTTTAGTGCGTGGCATGGGCCATTTGGCTATGGCCTCAATCTTGGCTGGTTCTGGTTGCTGTTTCCCACCCAATGCCCTAAATACTGAACCTCTGCTTTGCCCACGTGACACTTGTTTGGGTTCAGGGTGATTCCGGCCTGGTGGATCCTGTCCAATACTGTTTCTAGGTGATTTAGATGCTCTTCCCATGTCACACTGTAGATGGCGATGTCATCCAGGTAGGCACAAGCATAGTCCTGGAGACCATCCAGAAGCCGGTCAGCCAGCCTTTGGATGGTCGCCGAGGCATTCTTCATCCCGAATGGCATAACTCGAAACTGGAATAAGCCGAACGGGGTGACAAATGCCGACTTGGGAATAGCGTCAGGACTAAGGGGAATCTGCCAGTAGCCTTTGCATAGATCAATGGTGGTCAAATACTTTGCCCTCGCCAGCCGGTCTAACAACTCATCCACACGCGGCATGGGGTATGCATCCATCACTGTTTTCTCATTGAGCTTACGACAATCTACACAAAACCGTGTAGTCCCATTCTTCTTGGGCACTAACACTACGGGGGATGCCCAGGGACTGACTCTTCAATGACCCCTAAATGCAACATCTCTTGTCGCATCCCCTCTCGTACAGACTCAGGGAAGTGGAAGGGGTTTTGTCGCAGGGGGGTCTGATCCTGGGTCTCAACCTTGTGTTGTGCCAGGCAAGTGTACCCCGGTCTCTCTGAAAACATCCTCTGTCGCAGCTTTAACAACGCCTCCGCCTGCTGTCTCTCCCGGGGGCCTAGGTCTTCACCCAAGTGTACCTGGTCCCATGTTTTAGACTGAGTCCTTTCCCCTAAGACATCCGGCAAGGGAAGTCCGGCTAAATCCTCTGCTTCAGGTGCACAGATGGCCACTACCTCTTCAGGGCGCTCCCGGTAGAGCTTCAGCATATTCACGTGGAACATGCGGATAACCCTGGGGTCGTCACAATCGGCGACATTATAGGTTGTGTCGGCTATTTTCCCCACTACCTGGTAGGGCCCCTGCCATTCAACTTGAAACTTATTCTGCTTAGTGGGCTCTAACACCAAGATCTTCTGTCCTATTTCCAAGGTGCACTCTCTGGCCCTCCGATCGTACCATATGCGCTGGTGCCGCTGGGTCGCCTGCATGTTCTCACGTACAGCCTGAGTCAGCTCCTGTAGGCGGTCACGGAATTCCAGCACATAGCGTACAATAGGTACCCCTTCTATGAGGCCCTCCCCTTCCCAGTGTTCCAGCACTAAGTCTAGGGGTCCCCTTACCCGTCTTCCGTATACCAGCTCGAACGGGGAGAACCCCGTGGATTCTTGGGGCACCTCCCGATAGGCAAACAGGAGGTGTGGCAAGAATTTCTCCCAGTCCCTGTAGGTCCTGGTAAAAGTCCCAATAAGCTGTTTTAATGTCCCGTTAAAGCGTTCACACAACCCATTGGTTTGCGGGTGGTGCGGGGAGCTTCTAATGGACTTTACGCCGCACAGCTTCCACAGTTGGTTGGTCACCTCTGCTGTAAACTGGGTACCCTGGTCCGAGATAATCTCCCGGGGAAATCCAACCCGTGAGAAAACCTGGAGCAGGGCGGCCGCCACCGTCTCTGCTCTCTGCCAGTATGTTAGGTAACGCAACCGCCTCGGGATACCGTGTGACATAATCTACCACTGTCAATATATAATTTTTCCCAGACGGACTGGGTTTGGCTAACGGCCCTATCAAATCGACCGCTACTCGGCTAAATGGTTCCTCCACAATGGGGAGGGGGCGTAATTTGGCCTTGCATCGATCCCCCCTCTTGCCAATGCGCTGACAACTGTCACAGGTCTGGCAGTACTGACGAACATCATAGGTTACCCCCGGCCAAAAGAAGTTTTGTGTCAGACGATGCCTGGTGCGACTGACGCCGAAGTGCCTGGCCAAGGGTATATCATGAGAGATTCGCAGTAGCTCCTGCCTATACTTCTTGGGAACTACCAGCTGTCGTTTTGTAGTGGGGCTCGTCCCTATGTGGTGCTGCTCTGTAACCCGGTAGAGGAGTCCCTGCTTCCATACAAACTGTTCCCCTTCCAGTACTCCTCTCCCCTCCTGTGCCTTCCCACGATATCCCTCCAATGAAGGATCCTCAAGTAACTCCCTCTTAAATTCATCTGGGGTGGCCCAAGAAATGTGTCTGGCTATGGGAATACGTGCAGGGCTGGGATGTCTTACCTGGGCCTCCTCTGAGTGCAATTCTGCCTCCGCAGCTCGAGCTTGTCTCCGGGTGGTCACAGGATAGGTCTCAGCCAGAGGGGCCACCGAGAATGCAGACAACATGGGCCCCAAGTCATTTCCCAGCAAGACGTCTGCAGGCAAATCCTCCATCAAGCCGACCTCAACAAGGCCATCCCCGACTCCCCAGTTCAGGTGAATCCTGGCAGTGGGTAGTCGATGTATGGCTCCCCCTGCTACATGGACTGCCACTGTCCAGTCCGTCTTCTCTTGGTCCCGGACGAGATGAGGCTTCACAAGGGTCAAAGTTGCTCCGGAATCTCTTAGTCCCTGCATACGTTTCCCATTAACCCACACGACCTGTCGATGCTGTTGTCGATTATCTGCCCGGGCTGCCTGCACGGGGTCTACTTCATGCAACACTTCCTCCATCTCTTCCACCCCTTGGTTAGTCGTAGCCCCCAATGCCGGGTCAGCTTCGCCTTGGTAGCAGTGTACAGCAGCCCGGCTGAAGGTAGCTGTTCCCGCCTTTGGCCACTGGGTATGCCGAGTCCGGTTGGGGCATTGTCTTTGCAGGTGGCCCAGCTGACGGCAGGTGTGGCATCGCGCCCCAGGGGGACTGTGGTAGGCCGGGTTTCTAGCTGGTCCCCCTACGATCTTCGGTGGTTTGGGGCCCTCCAGGTCCATGGGCGGGCCCCTAGTGACCACCTTTGATCCGGAGAACTGCGGCCTCCTGGCATCATGATGTTCATCGGCCAGACGAGCGGCTTCCTCAGGAGTCGTTGGCCGCCTGTCCCAAAGCCATTCCTGTGTCTCGGGGTTTAGTCCATTAAAGAATCGTTCTAACAGGAAGAGCTGGAGGACGTCCTCCTTAGTGGTTGCTTGGCTCCCTTGTACCCACTGTAGCAGTGACTGCCGTAATTTACAGGCCCATTCAGTGTGGGTATCGGTTACGAGTTTTATAAGTCCGCTGAACTTTTGGAGGTAGGCCTCTGGTGTCAGCACATACCGGGCCAAGATCATTTCTTTGATCCGCTCATAGTCCATACAGTCCTCATCAGGTGCCGTGCGATAGGCGTCCGCTGCCCGACCTGTCAGCTTGCTGGCCAGAATCTGAACCCGTTTCTCCGGCTTTACTTGATGAAGGGCACACTGCCACTCAAAGTCCTGCAGAAAGCCATCAATGTCTTCCTCTGCCTCCCCCAACTGTCGGAAGGCATTATACTGGATCTTTTTGTGGCTTACTGTTGAAGGTACCTGGTCGAAGGCCAGAGCTCCCCCTGCTCGCTGACTCTCCTCTCTCAGCTCTGCCATCTCCATCTTGGCCAGCTCCACTTTGGTCCGCTCTGCCATCTCCATCTTAGCTAGCTGTATCCTGGTCCGCTCTGCCATCTTTTCCTTCAGATCAGTACGCACATCAGCCATCACCTCTCGTATGATCTCTACTGCAGGGTTTGGGCCATAGAACGCCAGTCTGTTCTTAACCTCCCTCTGGAATTTGGTCTCCTCCACGTTCACATTGGGGGGCGCTGCACTGTCGTGTTCCATGATGGCTGCTATCAAATCCGCTTTTGTTTTGTTGCTGGCGATCAACCCTCGGGCTTCCACCAGATCTTTTAATGTAGTCCTCTATTACTTCTGGTAGTTGTTTTCCATTCATTCCTTTCCTCCTGTAGAAGGGGTATCAAATCCCGCTGTCTGCCACCAGTGTAACGGGGTCTACCAGGCTGGGGTACCTCTTTCAGTACCACCCCGTGTTTTCGGAGGTCCGCTCTGCGTTGGCTGGAGTCTGAATTAATGACGCTGGCTGGAATTCCTCTGAGTGCATGGGCGCATATAAAAGATCACTGCTTCTCCACGTATTTCCAGTCTGACAACACTTTACTCACAGGACACAGAATATATCACACAGATACAGAGGGCCGGCCAAAAGAAAAGTGGCAGACCAGACATGCATTACAAAAGCCGCAGGTGGCCGGAGCCGGCGGATGTTTACTGTGGGAATTACAAAGGTGGGGGGAGGGCGGACACTGCTGATACATTAGGGACATGCATCTCTCATGGAACCTATTATACATACATATAACTGCACAACATATTCTGGGTGCTGAGTGGTTCTGTAACAAAGGGGATCATGATGAGGCATATTTCTGCATGAAGGGGATCATGATGGGGCATATTTCTCCATGAAAGGGATCATGATGGGCATATTTCTGCATGATGGGGATCATGATGGGGGATATTTCAGCATGAAGAGGATCATGATGGGGCATTTCTACATGAAGGGGATCATGATGGGGCATATTTCTCCATGAAAGGGATCATGATGGGCATATTTCTGCATGATGGGGATCATGATGGGGGATATTTCAGCATGAAGGGGATTATGATGAGGCATATCTCTGCATGAAGGCGATCATGATGAGGCATATCTCTGCATGAAGGGGATTATGATGGGGCATATTTCTGCATGAAGGGGATCGTGATGAGGCATATCTCTGCATGAAGGGGATCATGATGAGGCATATTTCTGCATGAAGGGGATTATGATGGGGCATATTTCTGCATGAAGGGGATCATGATGAGGCATATTTCTGCATGAAGGGGATCATGATGGGGCATATTTCTGCATGAAGGGGATTATAATGGGGCATATTTCTGCATGAAGGAGATCATAATGGGGCATATTTCTGCATGAAGGGGATCATGATGGGGCATATTTCTGCATGAAGGGGATTATAATGGGGCATATTTCTGCATGAAGGAGATCATAATGGGGCATATTTCTGCATGAATGGGATCATGATGGGGCATATTTCTGCATGAAGCGGATCATGATGGGGCATATTTCTGCATGAAGGGGATCGTGATGGGGCATATTTCTGCATGATGGGGATCGTGATGGGGCATATTTCTGCATGAAGGGTGTAATGGGGTCTTCCAAGCTGGGGTACCTCTTTATGATGGGGCATATTTCTACATGAAGGGGATCATGATGGGGCATATTTCTACATGAAGGGGATCATGATGGGGCATATTACTACATGAAGGGGATTATGATGGGGCATATTTCTACATGAAGGGGATTATGATGGGGCATATTTCTACATGAAGGGGATCATGATGGGGCATATTTCTGCATGAAGGGGATCATGATGGGGCATATTTCTGCATGAAGGGGATTATGATGGGGCATATTTCTGCATGAAGGGGATCATGATGGGGCATATTTCTGCATGAAGGGGATCATGATGGGGCATATTTCTGCATGAAGGGGATCATAATGGGGCGTATTTCTGCATGAAGGGGATCATGATGGGGCGTATTTCTGCATGATGGGGCATATTTCTACATGAAGGGGATCATGATGGGGCATATCTCTGCATGAAGGGGATCATGATGGGGCATATTTCTGCATGAAGGGGATCGTGATGGGGCATATTTCTGCATGAAGGGGATCATGATGGGGCATATTTCTGCATGAAGGGGCATATTTCTACATGAAGGGGATCATGATGAGGCATATTGCTGCATGAAGGGGATCATGATGGGGCATATTTCTGCATGATGGGGATCGTGATGGGGCATATTTCTGCACGAAGGGGATCATGATGGGCATATTTCTGCACGAAGGGGATCATGATGAGGCATATTTCTGCATGAAGGGGATCAAGATGGGGCATATCTCTGCATGAAGGGGATCATGATGGGGCATATTTCTGCATGAAGGGGATCATGATGGGGCATATTTCTGCATGAAGGAGATCGTGATGAGGCATATTTCTGCATGAAGGGGATCGTGATGGGGCATATCTCTGCATGAAGGAGATCGTGATGAGGCATATTTCTGCATGAAGGGGATCGTGATGGGGCATATCTCTGCATGAAGGGGATCGTGATGGGGCATATCTCTGCATGAAGGGGATCATGATGGGGCATATTTCTGCATGAAGGGGATCATGATGGGGCATATTTCTGCATGAAGGGGATCATGATGGGGCATATTTCTGCATGAAGAGGATCATGATGGGGCATTTCTACATGAAGGGGATCATGATGGGGCATATCTGCATGAAGGGGATCATGATGGGATATATTTCTGCATGAAGGGGATCATGATGGGGCATATCTCTGCATGAAGGGGATCATGATGGGGCATATTTCTGCATGAAGGGGATCATGATGGGCATATTTCTGCATGAAGGGGATCATGATGGGGCATATTTCTGCATGAAGGGGATCATGATGGGGCATATTTCTGCATGAAGGGGCATATTTCTACATGAAGGGGATCATGATGAGGCATATTTCTGCATGAAGGGGATCGTGATGGGGCATATTTCTGCATGATGGGGATCGTGATGGGGCATATTTCTGCATGAAGGGTGTAATGGGGTCTTCCAAGCTGGGGTACCTCTTTCAGTACCACCCCGTGTCTTCGGAGGTCCGCTCTGCGTTGGCTGGAGTCTGAATGAATGACGCTGGCTGGAATTCCTCTGAGTGCATGGGCGCATATAAAAGATCACTGCTTCTCCATGTATTTCCAGTCTGACAACACTTTACTCACAGGACACAAAATATATCACACAGATACAGAGGGCCGGCCAATAGACAAGCGTCAGGCCAGACATGCATTACAAAAGCCGCAGGTGGCCGGAGCCTGCGGATGTTTACTGTGGGAATTACAAAGGTAGGGGGAGGGCGGACACTGCTGATACATTAGGCACATGCATCTCACATGGAACCTATTATATATACATATAACTGCACAACATATTCTGGGTGCTGAGTGGTTCTGTAACACGGCTCCCTTTTTCAGCGACGCGATCGGCATACACAGTCTGATCCTCAACGGATCGGTTTGGGGATGACCGAAGTTTATGGGGTTGGTACAAGTTCCGTTTGTCGACTTAGTCCATCGGCGTTACCATTTTGTTTGCCGGGTCTGTAGTGGATGGTGAAGTCCAGAGGTTGTAGGGCTAAACTCCACCGCAGCAATCTGGCGTTGTCTCCAGAGACCCGATTAAGCCAGACTAGGGGATTATGGTCCGTTAGGAGGGAAAACTGTCGTCCATACAATTATGGTTGCAACTTCTTGAGTGCCAATACTACCGCCAGGCACTCCTTCTCGATGGCCGCATAGCTTACTTCACGGGGCAGTAGTTTCTGACTCAGGTAAGCTACCGGGTGTTCTTGGCCGTCCGGCCCGACTTGGCTCAGTACTGCCCCCAATCCAAACATATAAGCGTCTGTATGAACAAGGAAACGTGTAGTTGGATCGGGTGCGGCCAATACAAGGGTATTGGTGAGGGCGTCCTTTAGTTGGCGGAAGGCTTCCTCACACGCTGAGGTCCAGGTTACCTGGCGGGGTTGGTTCTTACGGGTCAAATCAGTGAGGGGCTTGGCTACGCTGCTGTAATTGGGAACGAATTTCCTGTAATACCCCGCTGTCCCTAGAAACGCCATGACCTGTGTTTTAGTGCGTGGCATGGGCCATTTGGCTATGGCCTCAATCTTGGCTGGTTCTGGTTGCTGTTTCCCACCCAATGCCCTAAATACTGAACCTCTGCTTTGCCCACGTGACACTTGTTTGGGTTCAGGGTGATTCCGGCCTGGTGGATCCTGTCCAATACTGTTTCTAGGTGATTTAGATGCTCTTCCCATGTCACACTGTAGATGGCGATGTCATCCAGGTAGGCACAAGCATAGTCCTGGAGACCATCCAGAAGCCGGTCAGCCAGCCTTTGGATGGTCGCCGAGGCATTCTTCATCCCGAATGGCATAACTCGAAACTGGAATAAGCCGAACGGGGTGACAAATGCCGACTTGGGAATAGCGTCAGGACTAAGGGGAATCTGCCAGTAGCCTTTGCATAGATCAATGGTGGTCAAATACTTTGCCCTCGCCAGCCGGTCTAACAACTCATCCACACGCGGCATGGGGTATGCATCCATCACTGTTTTCTCATTGAGCTTACGACAATCTACACAAAACCGTGTAGTCCCATTCTTCTTGGGCACTAACACTACGGGGGATGCCCAGGGACTGACTCTTCAATGACCCCTAAATGCAACATCTCTTGTATCTCTTGTCGCATCCCCTCTCGTACAGACTCAGGGAAGTGGAAGGGGTTTTGTCGCAGGGGGGTCTGATCCTGGGTCTCAACCTTGTGTTGTGCCAGGCAAGTGTACCCCGGTCTCTCTGAAAACATCCTCTGTCGCAGCTTTAACAACGCCTCCGCCTGCTGTCTCTCCCGGGGGCCTAGGTCTTCACCCAAGTGTACCTGGTCCCATGTTTTAGACTGAGTCCTTTCCCCTAAGACATCCGGCAAGGGAAGTCCGGCTAAATCCTCTGCTTCAGGTGCACAGATGGCCACTACCTCTTCAGGGCGCTCCCGGTAGAGCTTCAGCATATTCACGTGGAACATGCGGATAACCCTGGGGTCGTCACAATCGGCGACATTATAGGTTGTGTCGGCTATTTTCCCCACTACCTGGTAGGGCCCCTGCCATTCAACTTGAAACTTATTCTGCTTAGTGGGCTCTAACACCAAGATCTTCTGTCCTATTTCCAAGGTGCACTCTCTGGCCCTCCGATCGTACCATATGCGCTGGTGCCGCTGGGTCGCCTGCATGTTCTCACGTACAGCCTGAGTCAGCTCCTGTAGGCGGTCACGGAATTCCAGCACATAGCGTACAATAGGTACCCCTTCTATGAGGCCCTCCCCTTCCCAGTGTTCCAGCACTAAGTCTAGGGGTCCCCTTACCCGTCTTCCGTATACCAGCTCGAACGGGGAGAACCCCGTGGATTCTTGGGGCACCTCCCGATAGGCAAACAGGAGGTGTGGCAAGAATTTCTCCCAGTCCCTGTAGGTCCTGGTAAAAGTCCCAATAAGCTGTTTTAATGTCCCGTTAAAGCGTTCACACAACCCATTGGTTTGCGGGTGGTGCGGGGAGCTTCTAATGGACTTTACGCCGCACAGCTTCCACAGTTGGTTGGTCACCTCTGCTGTAAACTGGGTACCCTGGTCCGAGATAATCTCCCGGGGAAATCCAACCCGTGAGAAAACCTGGAGCAGGGCGGCCGCCACCGTCTCTGCTCTCTGCCAGTATGTTAGGTAACGCAACCGCCTCGGGATACCGTGTGACATAATCTACCACTGTCAATATATAATTTTTCCCAGACGGACTGGGTTTGGCTAACGGCCCTATCAAATCGACCGCTACTCGGCTAAATGGTTCCTCCACAATGGGGAGGGGGCGTAATTTGGCCTTGCATCGATCCCCCCTCTTGCCAATGCGCTGACAACTGTCACAGGTCTGGCAGTACTGACGAACATCATAGGTTACCCCCGGCCAAAAGAAGTTTTGTGTCAGACGATGCCTGGTGCGACTGACGCCGAAGTGCCTGGCCAAGGGTATATCATGAGAGATTCGCAGTAGCTCCTGCCTATACTTCTTGGGAACTACCAGCTGTCGTTTTGTAGTGGGGCTCGTCCCTATGTGGTGCTGCTCTGTAACCCGGTAGAGGAGTCCCTGCTTCCATACAAACTGTTCCCCTTCCAGTACTCCTCTCCCCTCCTGTGCCTTCCCACGATATCCCTCCAATGAAGGATCCTCAAGTAACTCCCTCTTAAATTCATCTGGGGTGGCCCAAGAAATGTGTCTGGCTATGGGAATACGTGCAGGGCTGGGATGTCTTACCTGGGCCTCCTCTGAGTTCAATTCCGCCTCCGCAGCTCGAGCTTGTCTCCGGGTGGTCACAGGATAGGTCTCAGCCAGAGGGGCCACCGAGAATGCAGACAACATGGGCCCCAAGTCATTTCCCAGCAAGACGTCTGCAGGCAAATCCTCCATCAAGCCGACCTCAACAAGGCCATCCCCGACTCCCCAGTTCAGGTGAATCCTGGCAGTGGGTAGTCGATGTATGGCTCCCCCTGCTACATGGACTGCCACTGTCCAGTCCGTCTTCTCTTGGTCCCGGACGAGATGAGGCTTCACAAGGGTCAAAGTTGCTCCGGAATCTCTTAGTCCCTGCATACGTTTCCCATTAACCCACACGACCTGTCGATGCTGTTGTCGATTATCTGCCCGGGCTGCCTGCACGGGGTCTACTTCATGCAACACTTCCTCCATCTCTTCCACCCCTTGGTTAGTCGTAGCCCCCAATGCCGGGTCAGCTTCGCCTTGGTAGCAGTGTACAGCAGCCCGGCTGAAGGTAGCTGTTCCCGCCTTTGGCCACTGGGTATGCCGAGTCCGGTTGGGGCATTGTCTTTGCAGGTGGCCCAGCTGACGGCAGGTGTGGCATCGCGCCCCAGGGGGACTGTGGTAGGCCGGGTTTCTAGCTGGTCCCCCTACGATCTTCGGTGGTTTGGGGCCCTCCAGGTCCATGGGCGGGCCCCTAGTGACCACCTTTGATCCGGAGAACTGCGGCCTCCTGGCATCATGATGTTCATCGGCCAGACGAGCGGCTTCCTCAGGAGTCGTTGGCCGCCTGTCCCAAAGCCATTCCTGTGTCTCGGGGTTTAGTCCATTAAAGAATCGTTCTAACAGGAAGAGCTGGAGGACGTCCTCCTTAGTGGTTGCTTGGCTCCCTTGTACCCACTGTAGCAGTGACTGCCGTAATTTACAGGCCCATTCAGTGTGGGTATCGGTTACGAGTTTTATAAGTCCGCTGAACTTTTGGCGGTAGGCCTCTGGTGTCAGCACATACCGGGCCAAGATCACTTCTTTGATCCGCTCATAGTCCATACAGTCCTCATCAGGTGCCGTGCGATAGGCGTCCGCTGCCCGACCTGTCAGCTTGCTGGCCAGAATCTGAACCCGTTTCTCCGGCTTTACTTGATGAAGGGCACACTGCCGCTCAAAGTCCTGCAGAAAGCCATCAATGTCTTCCTCTGCCTCCCCCAACTGTCGGAAGGCATTATACTGGATCTTTTTGTGGCTTACTGTTGAAGGTACCTGGTCGAAGGCCAGAGCTCCCCCTGCTCGCTGACTCTCCTCTCTCAGCTCTGCCATCTCCATCTTGGCCAGCTCCACTTTGGTCCGCTCTGCCATCTCCATCTTAGCTAGCTGTATCCTGGTCCGCTCTGCCATCTTTTCCTTCAGATCAGTACGCACATCAGCCATCACCTCTCGTATGATCTCTACTGCAGGGTTTGGGCCATAGAACGCCAGTCTGTTCTTAACCTCCCTCTGGAATTTGGTCTCCTCCACGTTCACATTGGGGGGCGCTGCACTGTCGTGTTCCATGATGGCTGCTATCAAATCCGCTTTTGTTTTGTTGCTGGCGATCAACCCTCGGGCTTCCACCAGATCTTTTAATGTAGTCCTCTATTACTTCTGGTAGTTGTTTTCCATTCATTCCTTTCCTCCTGTAGAAGGGGTATCAAATCCCGCTGTCTGCCACCAGTGTAACGGGGTCTACCAGGCTGGGGTACCTCTTTCAGTATCACCCCGTGTTTTCTGAGGTCCGCTCTGCGTTGGCTGGAGTCTGAATTAATGACGCTGGCTGGAATTCCTCTGAGTGCATGGGCGCATATAAAAGATCACTGCTTCTCCACGTATTTCCAGTCTGACAACACTTTACTCACAGGACACAGAATATATCACACAGATACAGAGGGCCGGCCAAAAGAAAAGTGGCAGACCAGACATGCATTACAAAAGCCGCAGGTGGCCGGAGCCGGCGGATGTTTACTGTGGGAATTACAAAGGTGGGGGGAGGGCGGACACTGCTGATACATTAGGGACATGCATCTCTCATGGAACCTATTATACATACATATAACTGCACAACATATTCTGGGTGCTGAGTGGTTCTGTAACAAAGGGGATCATGATGAGGCATATTTCTGCATGAAGGGGATCATGATGGGGCATATTTCTCCATGAAAGGGATCATGATGGGCATATTTCTGCATGATGGGGATCATGATGGGGGATATTTCAGCATGAAGGGGATTATGATGAGGCATATCTCTGCATGAAGGCGATCATGATGAGGCATATCTCTGCATGAAGGGGATTATGATGGGGCATATTTCTGCATGAAGGGGATCGTGATGAGGCATATCTCTGCATGAAGGGGATCATGATGAGGCATATTTCTGCATGAAGGGGATTATGATGGGGCATATTTCTGCATGAAGGGGATCATGATGAGGCATATTTCTGCATGAAGGGGATCATGATGAGGCATATTTCTCCATGAAAGGGATCATGATGGGCATATTTCTGCATGAAGGCGATCATGATGAGGCATATTTCTGCATGAAGGAGATCATGATGGGGCATATTTCTGCATGAAGGAGATCATGATGGGGGATATTTCAGCATGAAGGGGATCATGATGGGGCATATTTCTGCATGAAGGAGATCATGATGGGGGATATTTCAGCATGAAGGGGATCATGATGGGGCATATTTCTACATGAAGGGGATCATGATGAGGCATATCTCTGCATGAAGGGGATCATGATGGGGCATATTTCTGCATGAAGGGGATCATGATGAGGCATATCACTGCATTAAGGGGATCATGATGAGGCATATCTCTGCATGAAGGGGATCATGATGGGGCATATTTCTGCATGAAGGGGATCATGATGGGGCATATTTCTGCATGAAGGGGATCATGATGAGGCATATTTCTGCATGAAGGGGATCGTGATGGGGCATATCTCTGCATGAAGGGGATCATGATGGGGCATATTTCTGCATGAAGGGGATCATGATGAGGCATATCTCTGCATGAAGGGGATCATGATGGGGCATATTTCTACATGAAGGGGATCATGATGGGACATATTTCTACATGAAGGGGATCATGATGGGACATATTTCTGCATTAAGGGGATCATGATGAGGCATATCTCTGCATTAAGGGGATCATGATGAGGCATATCTCTGCATGAAGGGGATCATGATGGGGCATATTTCTGCATGAAGGGGATTATGATGGGGCATATTTCTGCATGAAGGGGATCATGATGAGGCATATTTCTGCATGAAGGGGATCGTGATGGGGCATATCTCTGCATGAAGGGGATCATGATGGGGCATATTTCTGCATGAAGGGGATCATGATGAGGCATATCTCTGCATGAAGGGGATCATGATGGGGCATATCTCTGCATGAAGGGGATCATGATGAGGCATATTTCTGCATGAAGGGGATTATGATGGGGCATATTTCTACATGAAGGGGATCATGATGGGGCATATTTCTACATGAAGGGGATCATGATGGGACATATTTCTGCATGAAGGGGATCATGATGGGGCATATTTCTGCATGAAGGGGATCATGATGGGGCATATTTCTGCATGAAGGGGATCATGATGAGGCATATCTCTGCATGAAGGGGATCATGATGGGGCATATTTCTGCATGAAGGGGATCATGATGGGGCATATTTCTACATGAAGGGGATCATGATGGGGCATATTTCTGCATGAAGGGGATCATGATGAGGCATATCTCTGCATGAAGGGGATCATGATGGGGCATATTTCTGCATGAAGGGGATCATGATGAGGCATATTTCTGCATGAAGGGGATCGTGATGGGGCATATCTCTGCATGAAGGGGATCGTGATGGGGCATATTTCTGCATGAAGGGGATCGTGATGGGGCATATTTCTACATGAAGGGGATCATGATGGGACATATTACTACATGAAGGGGATTATGATGGGGCATATTTCTGCATGAAGGGGATCATGATGAGGCACATCTCTGCATGAAGGGGATCATGATGGGGCATATTTCTGCATGAAGGGGATCATGATGAGGCATATTTCTGCATGAAGGGGATCGTGATGGGGCATATCTCTGCATGAAGGGGATCGTGATGGGGCATATTTCTGCATGAAGGGGATCGTGATGGGGCATATTTCTGCATGAAGGGGATCATGATGGGGCATATTTCTACATGAAGGGGATCATGATGGGGCATATTTCTGCATGAAGGGGATCATGATGAGGCATATCTCTGCATGAAGGGGATCATGATGGGGCATATTTCTGCATGAAGGGGATCATGATGGGGCATATCTCTGCATGAAGGGGATCATGATGAGGAATATCTCTGCATGAAGGGGATCATGATGGGGCATATTTCTGCATGAAGGGGATCATGATGAGGCATATCTCTGCATGAAGGGGATCGTGATGGGGCATATCTCTGCATGAAGGGGATCGTGATGGGGCATATCTCTGCATGAAGGGGATCGTGATGGGGCATATTTCTGCATGAAGGGGATCGTGATGGGGCATATTTCTGCATGAAGGGGATCATGATGGGGCATATTTCTGCATGAAGGGGATCATGATGGGGCATATTTCTACATGAAGGGGATCATGATGGGGCATATTTCTGCATGGAAGGGATCATGATGGGGCATATTTCTGCATGAAGGGGATCATGATGGGGCATATTTCTGCATGAAGGGGATCGTGATGAGGCATATTTCTGCATGAAGGGGATCGTGATGGGGCATATTTATGCATGAAGGGGATCGTGATGGGGCATATCTCTGCATGAAGGGGATCGTGATGAGGCATATCTCTGCATGAAGGGGATCGTGATGGGGCATATTTCTACATGAAGGGGATCGTGATGGGGCATATTTCTGCATGAAGGGGATCGTGATGGGGCATATTTCTGCATGAAGGGGATCGTGATGAGGCATATCTCTGCATGAAGGGGATCATGATGGGGCATATTTCTGCATGAAGGGGATCGTGATGAGGCATATTTCTACATGAAGGGGATCGTGATGGGGCATATCTCTGCATGAAGGGGATCGTGATGGGGCATATTTCTGCA
The DNA here is from genome assembly GCF_039654945.1 of Dendrobates tinctorius. NCBI lineage: Eukaryota > Metazoa > Chordata > Amphibia > Anura > Dendrobatidae > Dendrobates > Dendrobates tinctorius. The sequence goes on from NW_027361847.1 coordinate 2,810,362, forward strand.
TGAAGGGGATCGTGATGAGGCATATCTCTGCATGGAGGGGATCATGATGGGGCATATCTCTGCATGAAGGGGATCATGATGAGGCATATCTCTGCATGGAGGGGATCATGATGGGGCATATTTCTGCATGAAGGGGATCATGATGGGGCATATTTCTGCATGAAGGGGATCATGATGGGGCATATTTCTACATGAAGGGGATCATGATGGGGCATATTACTACAAGAAAAGGATCATGATGGGGCATATTACTACAAGAAAAGGATCATGATGGGGTATATTTCTGCATGAAGGGGATCATGATGGGGCATATTACTACAAGAAAGGGATCATGATGGGGCATATTTCTACATGAAGGGGATCATGATGGGGCATATTTCTACATGAAAGGGATCATGATGGGGCATATTTCTACATAAAGGGGATCATGATGGGGCATATTTCTGCATGAAGAGGAACATGATGGGGCATATTTCTACATGAAGGGGATCATGATGAGGCATATTTCTACATGAAGGGGATCATGATGAGGCATATTTCTACATAAAGGGGATCATGATGGGGCATATTTCTGCATGAAGAGGATCATGATGGGGCATATTTCTACATAAAGGGGATCATGATGGGGCATATTACTACATGAAGGGGATCATGATGGGGCATATTTCTGCATGAAGAGGATCATGATGGGGCATATTTCTACATAAAGGGGATCATGATGGGGCATATTACATGAAGGGGATCATGATGAGGCATATTTCTGCATGAAGAGGATCATGATGGGGCATATTTCTACATGAAGGGGATCATGATGGGGCATATTTCTACATAAAGGGGATCATGATGGGGCATATTTCTGCATGAAGAGGATCATGATGGGGCATATTTCTACATGAAGGGGATCATGATGGGGCATGTTTCTGCATGAAGAGGATCATGATGGGGCATATTTCTACATAAAGGGGATCATGATGGGGCATATTACTACATGAAGGGGATCATGATGAGGCATATTTCTGCATGAAGAGGATCATGATGGGGCATATTTCTACATGAAGGGGATCATGATGGGGCATATTTCTACATAAAGGGGATCATGATGGGGCATATTTCTGCATGAAGAGGATCATGATGGGGCATATTTCTACATGAGGGGGATCATGATGGGGCATTTCTACATGAAGGGGATTATGATGGGGCATATTTCTACATGAAGGGGATCATGATGGGGCATATTTCTGCATGAAGGGGATCATGATGGGGCATATCTCTGCATGAAGGGGATCTTGATGGGGCATATTACTACATGAAGGGGATCATGATGGGGAATATTTCTGCATGAAGGGGATCATGATGGGGCATATTACTACATGAAGGGGATCATGATGGGGAATATTTCTGCATGAAGGGGATCGTGATGGGGCATATTACTACATGAAGGGGATCATGATGGGGAATATTTCTGCATGAAGGGGATCGTGATGGGGCATATTTCTGCATGAAGGGGATCATGATGGGGAATATTTCTGCATGAAGGGGATCATGATGGGGAATATTTCTGCATGAAGGGGATCGTGATGGGGCATATTACTACATGAAGGGGATCATGATGGGGAATATTTTTGCATGAAGGGGATCATGATGGGGCATATTACTACATGAAGGGGATCATGATGGGGAATATTTCTGCATGAAGAGGATCATGATGGGGCATATTACTACATGAAGGGGATCATGATGGGGCATATTTCTGCATGAAGGGGATCGTGATGGGGCATATTTCTGCATGAAGGGGATCATGATGGGGCATATTTCGACATGAAGGGGATCATGATGGGGCATATTTCTACATGAAGGGGATCATGATGGGGCATATTTCTACATGAAGGGGATCATGATGGGGCATATTTCTACATGAAGGGGATTGTGATGGGGCATATTTCTACATAAAGGGGATCATGATGGGGCATATTTCTACATAAAGGGGATCATGATGGGGCATATTTCTACATGAAGGGGATTATGATGGGGCATATTTCTGCATGAAGGGGATTATGATGAGGAATATTTCTACATGAAGGGGATCGTGATGGGGAATATTTCTACATGAAGGGGATCGTGATGGGGCATATTTCTGCATGAAGGGGATCATGATGGGGCATATTTCTGCATGAAGGGGATCATGATGGGGAATATTTCTACATGAAGGGGATCGTGATGGGGCATATTTCTACATGAAGGGGATTATGATGAGGAATATTTCTACATGAAGGGGATCGTGATGGGGAATATTTCTACATGAAGGGGATCATGATGGGGCATATTTCTGCATGAAGGGGATCATGATGAGGAATATTTCTACATGAAGGGGATCGTGATGGGGAATATTTCTACATGAAGGGGATCATGATGGGGCATATTTCTCCATGAAGGGGATCATGATGGGGAATATTTCTACATGAAGGGGATCATGATGGGGCATATTACTACAAGAAAAGGATCATGATGGGGCATATTTCTACATGAAGGGGATCATGATGGGGCATATTTCTGCATGAAGGGGATTATGATGGCGCATATTTCTGCATGAAGGGGATCATGATGAGGACTATTCCTACATGAAGGGGATCATGATGGGGCATATTTCTACATGAAGGGGATCATGATGGGGCATATTTCTACATGAAGGGGATCATGATGGGGAATATTTCTACATGAAGGGGATCATGATGGGGCATATTTCTACATGAAGGGGATCATGATGGGGCATATTTCTGCATGAAGGGGATTATGATGAGGAATATTTCTACATGAAGGGGATCGTGATGGGGAATATTTCTACATGAAGGGGATCATGATGGGGCATATTTCTGCATGAAGGGGATCATGATGAGGAATATTTCTACATGAAGGGGATCGTGATGGGGAATATTTCTACATGAAGGGGATCATGATGGGGCATATTTCTCCATGAAGGGGATCATGATGGGGAATATTTCTACATGAAGGGGATCATGATGGGGCATATTACTACAAGAAAAGGATCATGATGGGGCATATTTCTACATGAAGGGGATCATGATGGGGCATATTTCTGCATGAAGGGGATTATGATGGCGCATATTTCTGCATGAAGGGGATCATGATGAGGAATATTCCTACATGAAGGGGATCATGATGGGGCATATTTCTACATGAAGGGGATCATGATGGGGCATATTTCTACATGAAGGGGATCATGATGGGGAATATTTCTACATGAAGGGGATCATGATGGGGCATATTTCTACATGAAGGGGATCATGATGGGGCATATTTCTACATGAAGGGGATCATGATGAGGCATATTTCTACATGAAGGGGATCATGATGGGGCATATTTCTACATGAAGGGGATCATGATGGGGAATATTTCTACATGAAGGGGATCATGATGGGGCATATTTCTACATGAAGGGGATCATGATGGGGCATATTTCTACATGAAGGGGATCATGATGGGGCATATTTCTACATGAAGGGGATCGTGATGGGCATATTTCTACATGAAGGGGATCATGATGGGGCATATTTCTACATAAAGGGGATCATGATGGGGCATATTTCTACATGAAGGGGATCGTGATGGGGCATATTTCTACATGAAGGGGATCATGATGGGGCATATTTCTACATGAAGGGGATCATGATGGGGCATATTTCTACATGAAGGGGATCGTGATGGGCATATTTCTACATGAAGGGGATCATGATGGGGCATATTTCTACATGAAGGGGATCGTGATGGGGCATATTTCTACATGAAGGGGATCGTGATGGGGCATATTTCTACATGAAGGGGATCGTGATGGGGCATATTTCTACATGAAGGGGATCGTGATGGGGCATATTTCTACATGAAGGGGATCATGATGGGGCATATTTCTACATGAAGGGGATCATGATGGGGCATATTTCTACATGAAGGGGATCATGATGGGGCATATTTCTACATGAAGGGGATCATGATGGGGCATATTTCTACATGAAGGGGATCATGATGGGGCATATTTCTGCATGAAGGGGATCATGATGAGGAATATTTCTACATGAAGGGGATCGTGATGGGGAATATTTCTACATGAAGGGGATCATGATGGGGCATATTTCTCCATGAAGGGGATCATGATGGGGAATATTTCTACATGAAGGGGATCATGATGGGGCATATTACTACAAGAAAAGGATCATGATGGGGCATATTTCTACATGAAGGGGATCATGATGGGGCATATTTCTGCATGAAGGGGATTATGATGGCGCATATTTCTGCATGAAGGGGATCATGATGAGGAATATTCCTACATGAAGGGGATCATGATGGGGCATATTTCTACATGAAGGGGATCATGATGGGGCATATTTCTACATGAAGGGGATCATGATGGGGAATATTTCTACATGAAGGGGATCATGATGGGGCATATTTCTACATGAAGGGGATCATGATGGGGCATATTTCTACATGAAGGGGATCATGATGAGGCATATTTCTACATGAAGGGGATCATGATGGGGCATATTTCTACATGAAGGGGATCATGATGGGGAATATTTCTACATGAAGGGGATCATGATGGGGCATATTTCTACATGAAGGGGATCATGATGGGGCATATTTCTACATGAAGGGGATCATGATGGGGCATATTTCTACATGAAGGGGATCGTGATGGGCATATTTCTACATGAAGGGGATCATGATGGGGCATATTTCTACATAAAGGGGATCATGATGGGGCATATTTCTACATGAAGGGGATCGTGATGGGGCATATTTCTACATGAAGGGGATCGTGATGGGGCATATTTCTACATGAAGGGGATCATGATGGGGCATATTTCTACATGAAGGGGATCGTGATGGGCATATTTCTACATGAAGGGGATCATGATGGGGCATAGAATCATAGAATCATAGAATCATAGAATCGTAGAGTTGGAAGGGACCTCCTGGGCCATCTGGTCCAACCCCCTGCTCAAAGCAGGATTCGCTAAATCATCCCAGTCAGATGTCTGTCCAGCCTCTGTTTGAAGACTTCCATTTTAGGAGAACTCACCACTTCTCGTGGCAGCCTGTTCCACTCATTGATCACTCTAACTGTCAAAAAGTTTTTTCTAATATCTAATCTGTGTCTCTTCCCATTCAGTTTCATCCCATTGCTTCTAGTCTTTCCTTGTGCAAATGAGAATAAAGTTGATCCTTCTACAATGTGACAGCCCTTTAGATATTTGTAGACAGCTATTAAGTCTCCTCTCAGTCTTCTCTTTTGCAAACTAAACATTCCCAAATCCTGCAACCTTTCCTCATAAGACAGGGTTTGCAGACCGGTCACCATTCTGGTCGCTCTTTTCTGAACTTGCTCCAGTTTGTTGATGTCTTTTTTAAAATGTGGTGCCCAAAACTGGACACAATATTCCAGATGAGGTCTGACCAAAGAGGAGTAGAGGGAAATAATGACTTCACGTGATCTAGACTGTATGCTTCTGTTAATACATCCTAGAATTGCATTTGCCTTTTTTGCTGCTGCATCACACTGTTGACTCATATTCAGTCTGTGATCTATTAGTATACCCAAGTCTTTTTCACATGTGCTGTCACTTAGCCCTATTCCTCCCATTCTATATATGCTTTTTTCATTTTTATTGCCCAGATGTAGTACTTTGCATTTCTCCCTGTTAAAAACCATTCTGTTAGTTGCTGCCCACTTCTCCAGTTTATTTAAATCTTTTTGAATCCTCTCTCTCTCTTCTCTAGTATTAGCTATCCCTCCTAGCTTTGTGTCATCAGCAAATTTAATCAGTTTACCCTCAATTCCTTCATCTAAATCGTTGATAAAGATGTTGAACAATACAGGGCCCAGGACAGAGCCCTGTGGTACCCCACTTGAGACATTCTTCCAACTGGATGTGCAGCCATTTACGACCACTCTTTGGGTCCGATCACTAAGCCAGTTATGAATCCACCTAACAGTTGCCTTGTCCATTCCATACTTAGTCATTTTTTCAATAAGGATTGTATGAGAGACTTTGTCAAATGCTTTGCTGAAGTCAAGATATACTATATCTACAGCATTTCCTTGATCCACCCAATCAGTGATACCGTCATAGAAGGAAATTAAGTTAGTCTGACATGACTTATTAGTTACAAACCCATGCTGACTCTGTTTAATCACTTCATTCTTATCCAGGTATTGACATACATGTTGTTTAATAATTTGTTCAAAGATCTTTCCTGGTATAGAAGTTAGACTCACCGGCCTATAGTTGCCTGGGTCCACCTTCTTCCCCTTTTTGAAGATAGGAACAACATTTGCTCTTCTCCAGTCTTCTGGCACTTCTCCTGTTCTCCAAGAATTTTCAAAGATTATGGAGAGGGGTTCAAAAATTTCTTCTGCTATCTCCTTCAGTACTCTGGGGTGTAATTCATCTGGACCTGGAGACTTGAATTCATTTAGGTTAGCTAAGTGTTTCCTCACTATCTTTCTGTTTATAGATATCCTGGATTCTTCTATTCCCTTAATAGGACAGTGAATAACAGTTGATGTTGCATTTCCTTTCTGAGAGAAAACAGATGCAAAATAGGAATTTAAAAGTTCAGCCTTCTCAACATCCTGTCTTACCATTTCATCATTTTCATCCTGTAAAAATCCTATAGCATCTTTGACTTTTCTTTTACTTTTGACATATCCCCAAAATCCTTTATTATTGCTTTTGACATCTCTTGCAAGCCTCAGTTCATTTTCAGCTTTAGCTAATCTGATTTGTGCCCTGCAGGTTCTGCAGACAGCATTATATTCTTCTTTAGATATGCCTCCCTCTTTCCATTTTATAAACATTTTTTTCTTCCTTTTTAGCATGTGCTTAAGTTCTGTGTTCATCCATCCTGGTTTCCTTAAATGCTTCCTATTCTTCCCTCTTTTCGGAATTGTTAACAACTGTGCTTTGAGAATTTCATTTTTCAAGATTTCCCATCCTTCCTGGACATTTTTGTCTTTAAGGATATCCAGCCATTGGATCCCTCCAATTCTCTTTCGGAATCCCTTAAAATCTGCCTTTCTGAAATCTAACCTTGACGTCTGAGTCTTCACAGGTCTTCCACCTCTAGTTATCCAAAATTCTAAAATAGCATGGTCGCTACCTCCTAGGGTCCCAGCCACTTTTACCTCCTCAACCATTTCCTCCCTGTTTATAAGGATTAGATCCAAGGTAGCAGTTCCCCTTGTTTTCTCCCCTACCTTTTGGAAGATAAAGTTGTCAGCAAGAGAGGATAAGAATTTCCTTGACCTGTTAGTTTTGCCTGAGAGAGATTCCCAACAAATGTCTGGATAGTTGAAATCTCCCATGACAACTATGTCATATTTTTTGGAGAACTTGGCCATCTGATGCATAAAGAGTTCATCTATATCTTCGGCTTGCACAGGCGGCCTGTAGTAAATGCCTACAATGGTGTCCTTTCCATTGTTCTGTCCTTGTATTCTTACCCAAACAGTTTCCACAGAACTCCCAGTCTCTGAAGCTTCAATCTCTGTGCAGAGATACGCGTTTCGAACATACAATGCGACACCCCCTCCTCGTTTATCAAGTCTGTTTCTTGCAAATAAGTTGTATCCTTCTAGTCTTGTATTCCAATCATGTGTATTGTCCCACCAAGTTTCAGTGATTCCAATGACATCATATTTCTTTTCCTGTGTTAGTAGTTCCAATTCTCCTTGTTTGTTGCCCATGCTTTGTGCATTAGTATAGAAACATTTTAGTTTGTGATTGGTTTCTCTTTCTCCAATATTTTTATTAATTAGATTCTTTCGTCTTTGTTCTTCCTTTCCACTTCTAATAGCAGAGTTCTCAATAGCATTTGTCAGGTGTATGGCTTTTTCTGGTCTTTTGCTTCCCTTCCCATGTTGTTCTAGTTTAAAGCTCTCCTTACAAGTGTAGCAAGGCGACTTCCAAATACATGCTTTCCAGTCTTCGTAAGGTGCACCCCATCTCTAGCAAGTAGTCCATCGTATAAGTAGTTCACTCCGTGATCCAGAAATCCAAATCGTTGCTGACGGCACCATCGACGTAGCCAGTTGTTCACCTGCAGAATCTTATTCCACCTCCTTGTTCCATGGCCATCCACTGGGAGGATGGAAGAGAAGACCACCTGCGCTCCCAGTTCTTTCACTTTCTTGCCTAAGTCTTCAAAGTCTCTGCAGATGGTTTCCAGGTCGTTTCTTGCGGTGTCATTTGTCCCCACATGTAGTAGCAGGAATGGGTAGTCATCTGTAGGTCTGAAGAGTCCTGATATCCTGTCAGACACATCTTTAATTTTTGCACCTGGAAGACAGCACATTTCTCTTGAAGTTATATCCGGTCTGCATATTTCTACATGAAGGGGATCGTGATGGGGCATATTTCTACATGAAGGGGATCGTGATGGGGCATATTTCTACATGAAGGGGATCGTGATGGGGCATATTTCTACATGAAGGGGATCATGATGGGGCATATTTCTACATGAAGGGGATCATGATGGGGCATATTTCTACATGAAGGGGATCATGATGGGGCATATTTCTACATGAAGGGGATCATGATGGGGCATATTTCTACATGAAGGGGATCATGATGGGGAATATTTCTACATGAAGGGGATCATGATGGGGCATATTTCTACATAAAGGGGATCATGATGGGGCATATTTCTACATGAAGGGGATCGTGATGGGGCATATTTCTGCATGAAGGGGATTATGATGGGGCATATTTCTGCATGAAGGGGATCATGATGGGGAATATTTCTACATGAAGGGGATCATGATGAGGAATATTTCTACATGAAGGGGATCGTGATGGGGCATATTTCTACATAAAGGGGATCATGATGGGGCATATTTCTACATAAAGGGGATCATGATGGGGCATATTTCTACATGAAGGGGATTATGATGGGGCATATTTCTGCATGAAGGGGATCATGATGAGGAATATTTCTACATGAAGGGGATCGTGATGGGGAATATTTCTACATGAAGGGGATCATGATGGGGCATATTACTACAAGAAAAGGATCATGATGGGGCATATTTCTACATGAAGGGGATCATGATGGGGCATATTTCTACATGAAGGGGATTATGATGGGGCATATTTCTACATGAAGGGGATTATGATGGGGCATATTTCTGCATGAAGGGGATTATGATGGCGCATATTTCTGCATGAAAGGGATCATGATGAGGAATATTCCTACATGAAGGGGATCATGATGGGGCATATTTCTACATGAAGGGGATCATGATGGGGCATATTTCTACATGAAGGGGATCATGATGGGGAATATTTCTACATGAAGGAGATCATGATGAGGCATATTTCTACATGAAGGGGATCATGATGGGGCATATTTCTTCATGAAGGGGATCATGATGAGGCATATTTCTACATGAAGGGGATCATGATGGGGCATATTTCTACATGAAGGGGATCATGATGGGGAATATTTCTACATGAAGGGGATCATGATGGGGCATATTTCTACATGAAGGGGATCATGATGGGGCATATTTCTACATGAAGGGGATCGTGATGGGCATATTTCTACATGAAGGGGATCATGATGGGGCATATTTCTACATAAAGGGGATCATGATGGGGCATATTTCTACATGAAGGGGATCGTGATGGGGCATATTACTACAAGAAAAGGATCATGATGGGGCATATTTCTACATGAAGGAGATCATGATGAGGCATATTTCTACATGAAGGGGATCATGATGGGGCATATTTCTACATGAAGGGGATCATGATGAGGCATATTTCTACATGAAGGGGATCATGATGGGGCATATTTCTACATGAACGGGATCATGATGGGGCATATTTCTACATGAAGGGGATTATGATGGGGCATATTTCTGCATGAAGGGGATTATGATGAGGAATATTTCTACATGAAGGGGATCGTGATGGGGAATATTTCTACATGAAGGGGATCATGATGGGGCATATTTCTCCATGAAGGGGATCATGATGGGGAATATTTCTACATGAAGGGGATCATGATGGGGCATATTACTACAAGAAAAGGATCATGATGGGGCATATTTCTACATGAAGGGGATCATGATGGGGCATATTTCTACATGAAGGGGATTATGATGGGGCATATTTCTACATGAAGGGGATTATGATGGGGCATATTTCTGCATGAAGGGGATTATGATGAGGAATATTTCTACATGAAGGGGATCGTGATGGGGAATATTTCTACATGAAGGGGATCGTGATGGGGCATATTTCTCCATGAAGGGGATCATGATGGGGAATATTTCTACATGAAGGGGATCATGATGGGGCATATTACTACAAGAAAAGGATCATGATGGGGCATATTTCTACATGAAGGGGATCATGATGGGGCATATTTCTACATGAAGGGGATTATGATGGGGCATATTTCTACATGAAGGGGATTATGATGGGGCATATTTCTGCATGAAGGGGATTATGATGGCGCATATTTCTGCATGAAAGGGATCATGATGAGGAATATTCCTACATGAAGGGGATCATGATGGGGCATATTTCTACATGAAGGGGATCATGATGGGGCATATTTCTACATGAAGGGGATCATGATGGGGAATATTTCTACATGAAGGAGATCATGATGAGGCATATTTCTACATGAAGGGGATCATGATGGGGCATATTTCTACATGAAGGGGATCATGATGAGGCATATTTCTACATGAAGGGGATCATGATGGGGCATATTTCTACATGAAGGGGATCATGATGGGGAATATTTCTACATGAAGGGGATCATGATGGGGCATATTTCTACATGAAGGGGATCATGATGGGGCATATTTCTACATGAAGGGGATCGTGATGGGCATATTTCTACATGAAGGGGATCATGATGGGGCATATTTCTACATAAAGGGGATCATGATGGGGCATATTTCTACATGAAGGGGATCGTGATGGGGCATATTACTACAAGAAAAGGATCATGATGGGGCATATTTCTACATGAAGGAGATCATGATGAGGCATATTTCTACATGAAGGGGATCATGATGGGGCATATTTCTACATGAAGGGGATCATGATGAGGCATATTTCTACATGAAGGGGATCATGATGGGGCATATTTCTACATGAACGGGATCATGATGGGGCATATTTCTACATGAAGGGGATTATGATGGGGCATATTTCTGCATGAAGGGGATTATGATGAGGAATATTTCTACATGAAGGGGATCGTGATGGGGAATATTTCTACATGAAGGGGATCATGATGGGGCATATTTCTCCATGAAGGGGATCATGATGGGGAATATTTCTACATGAAGGGGATCATGATGGGGCATATTACTACAAGAAAAGGATCATGATGGGGCATATTTCTACATGAAGGGGATCATGATGGGGCATATTTCTACATGAAGGGGATTATGATGGGGCATATTTCTACATGAAGGGGATTATGATGGGGCATATTTCTGCATGAAGGGGATTATGATGAGGAATATTTCTACATGAAGGGGATCGTGATGGGGAATATTTCTACATGAAGGGGATCATGATGGGGCATATTTCTCCATGAAGGGGATCATGATGGGGAATATTTCTACATGAAGGGGATCATGATGGGGCATATTACTACAAGAAAAGGATCATGATGGGGCATATTTCTACATGAAGGGGATCATGATGGGGCATATTTCTACATGAAGGGGATTATGATGGGGCATATTTCTACATGAAGGGGATTATGATGGGGCACATTTCTGCATGAAGGGGATTATGATGGCGCATATTTCTGCATGAAGGGGATCATGATGAGGAATATTCCTACATGAAGGGGATCATGATGGGGCATATTTCTACATGAAGGGGATCATGATGGGGCATATTTCTACATGAAGGGGATCATGATGGGGAATATTTCTACATGAAGGAGATCATGATGAGGCATATTTCTACATGAAGGGGATCATGATGGGGCATATTTCTACATGAAGGGGATCATGATGAGGCATATTTCTACATGAAGGGGATCATGATGGGGCATATTTCTACATGAAGGGGATCATTATGGGGAATATTTCTACATGAAGGGGATCATGATGGGGCATATTTCTACATGAAGGGGATCATGATGGGGCATATTTCTACATGAAGGGGATCGTGATGGGCATATTTCTACATGAAGGGGATCATGATGGGGCATATTTCTACATAAAGGGGATCGTGATGGGGCATATTTCTACATGAAGGGGATCGTGATGGGGCATATTTCTACATAAAGGGGATCATGATGGGGCATATTTCTACATGAAGGGGATCATGATGGGGAATATTTCTACATGAAGGGGATCATGATGGGGCATATTTCTACATGAAGGGGATCGTGATGGGCATATTTCTACATGAAGGGGATCATGATGGGGCATATTTCTACATGAAGGGGATCGTGATGGGGCATATTTCTACATGAAGGGGATCATGATGGGGCATATTTCTACATAAAGGGGATCATGATGGGGAATATTTCTGCATGAAGGGGATCATGATGGGGCATATTTCTGCATGAAGGGGATCATGATGGGGCATATTTCTGCATGAAGGGGATCATGATGGGGCATATCTCTGCATGAAGGGGATTATGATGGGGCATTTGGCACGTGTTGGCACTTTGTCATAAATAATTGGGTTTTAGGTTGCAGTTTGGGCACTCGGTCTCAGAAAGGTTCGCCATCACTGTGATAGGTTGTAGAGATGGGTTAGGGTTGGGATGAAGACTGTGGTGAGGTTTGGGCAGATGGGACGTCATTAGGTCAAGTGCACATGGAATCTGTAGAGTCACATATTTATACCCAGGAGGACACGGGAATAATGCGATAGATGAGAGGAGGGAAGCAGAGCGATCAGTATGGAGAGGGAGGAGCAGCGGTGGCTGGAAATATTGGAGCAGCTCATAGATAAGGAGGGGACAGTGTCACTGTGCGGTGATCGGGGTCTGCTCCGGGGTCCTGAGGCCCCCACAAGGTCTGAGGAGCCCGATACGCAGGAGAAAGACAGAAATCCATGCGACATATTCACTGAGGTCAGAGGTCGTCACCAATATGTGACTGCAGACTTCATGTTAGGCTATGTGCACACGCTGCGGTTTTGGCTGCTGCAGCTCTGCAGACAGTGTACAGTAGCATGTAAGTCTATGATACAGGAAAGATGTGTATGATTGTACCGTGTTAGCCAGTAGACAGAAGAATATTCAGGATTCAGAGTCCTCAGTGGTTGATGCCTTGTAATGGCGAACTGAAGAGATGGTGACTGTGCTGTGCTGTGTATAAATATGTCAATGCCTGATGAAGAGACCGGAGGAGTCCGGAAAGCTGCAATGTGTCACCATCTCTTCAGTTCGCCATTAAAAGGCATCAACCACTGAGGACGCTCAATCCTGAATATTTTTCATGTAAGTCTATGGGATTTACATTCTGCTGCGGAAAAGCTGCGGTTTTGAATCCGCAGAAAGAATTGAGATGTCACTTCTTTTCTGTGGATTCTGCTGCGGTTTACCATCTCCTCCATTGTAGAGGTGATAAACCGCAGGGGAAAGCCGCAGCGTGTGCACAAAGCCTGATTCTCTGTAGAGGAAGAGAGCGGAGGAGTCTCCACAGCGGCGGACTGAATGTGACAAGGGGGAGGAGTCTTCAGAGCGGCAGAACCATCTCCTCAGCCACCGATGACTGAATGTGACAAGGGGGAGGAATCTCCAGAGCGGCGGAACCATCTCCTCAGCCACTGAGGACTGAATGTAACAAGGGGGAGGAGTCTCCAGAGCGGCAGAACCATCTCCTCAGTCACCGAGGACTGAATGTAACAAGGGGGAGGAGTCTCCAGAGCGGCAGAACCATCTCCTCAGTCACCGAGGACTGAATGTAACAAGGGGGAGGAGTCTCCAGAGCGGCAGAACCATCTCCTCAGTCACCGAGGACTGAATGTATCAAGGGGGAGGAGTCTCCAGAGCGGCAGAACCTTCTCCTCAGTCACCGAGGACTGAATGTAACAAGGGGGAGGAGTCTACAGAGCAGCGGAACCATCTCCTCAGCCACCGAGGACTGAATGTATCAAGGGGGAGGAGTCTCCAGAGCGGCGGAACCATCTCCTCAGCCACCGATGACTGAATGTAACAAGGGGGAGGAGTCTCCAGAGCGGCGGAACCATCTCCTCAGCCACCGAGGACTGAATGTATCAAGGGGGAGGAGTCTCCAGAGCGGCGGAACCATCTCCTCAGCCACTGAGGACTGAATTTTACAAGGGGGAGGAGTCTCCAGAGCGGCAGAACCATCTCCTCAGTCACCGAGGACTGAATGTATCAAGGGGGAGGAGTCTCCAGAGCGGCAGAACCTTCTCCTCAGTCACTGAGGACTGAATGTAACAAGGGGGAGGAGTCTACAGAGCAGCGGAACCATCTCCTCAGCCACCGAGGACTGAATGTATCAAGGGGGAGGAGTCTACAGAGCAGCGGAACCATCTCCTCAGCCACCGAGGACTGAATGTATCAAGGGGGAGGAGTCTCCAGAGCGGCGGAACCATCTCCTCAGCCACTGAGGACTGAATTTTACAAGGGGGAGGAGTCTCCAGAGCGGCAGAACCATCTCCTCAGTCACCGAGGACTGAATGTATCAAGGGGGAGGAGTCTCCAGAGCGGCAGAACCTTCTCCTCAGTCACCGAGGACTGAATGTAACAAGGGGGAGGAGTCTACAGAGCAGCGGAACCATCTCCTCAGCCACCGCTAAAAGGAGAACCACCGAGGACTCTGAGGCTGTGCGCCCACGTTGCGTTTTTTAAGCGTTTCCACTGCTGTGCAAACGCTTAAATATCGCACCCCCATGCAATCCTATGGGATTTTGCAGTTGCTGTGGTATAATCCGCAGGATGTCCGTTATTTCTGTGGAATCGCGGCGATTCCGCGTCCATAGGACTGCACTGAAACGCTCCCTTTCTGCATGTGGCTGTGCAGGGTCTGGAGGAGACTCTGCCCTGGGTGCCCTGTGAAAAAGAGAATGAAAATGCAAAGTCGGGCTATACTCACCCTCTGCCGGCCCCCGGAGCGCTCCCGGCCCGCACTGAGACTGCTACGTCATCAGAGGTCACGCGCACAATGCATCCGAGAACGGGGTGGAAACGCTTGTGTCATGCGGGAAAACGCATGCGAAGTCCGATGCATTTTACCTGCAGCGGGGAGTTGTGGAAATGCTGCAGACAATTCCCGCAACGTAGCCCCATAGCCTGAATGACAAGGAGGAGGAGTCTGCTGAACTGAGGGGAGGCGCTGCGGTGACGTCATCAAGGTCACATGACAGCATAGTAACTAAAGGTCCTTCACCACTTCTCTCCTGAGCCCCGCCCCCTGATCACATGACGGTGACATCACCACAGGACCTTCACCACTTCTCTCCTGAGCCCCGCCCCCTGATCACATGACGGTGACATCACCACAGGACCTTCACCACTTCTCTCCTGAGCCCCGCCCCCTGATCACATGACGGTGACATCACCACAGGACCTTCACCACTTCTCTCCTGAGCCCCGCCCCCTGATCACATGACGGTGACATCACCACAGGACCTTCACCACTTCTCTCCTGAGCCCCGCCCCTGATCACATGACAGTGACGTCACCACAGGTCCTTCACCTCTTCTCTCCTGAGCCCCGCTCCCTGATCACATGACGGTGACGTCACCACAGGTCCTTCACCACTTCTCTCCTGAGCCCCGCCCCCTGATCACATAACAGTGACGTCACTACAGGTCCTTCACCACTTCTCTCCTGAGCCCCGCCCCCTGATCACATGACGGTGACGTCACCACAGGTCCTTCACCACTTCTCTCCTGAGCCCCGCCCCCTGATCACATGACAGTGACGTCACCACAGGTCCTTCACCACTTCTCTCCTGAGCCCCGCCCCTGATCACATGACGGTGACGTCACCACAGGTCCTCCCGCGCTCAGTGCAGCCGCTCCGTCCCGGGTGTGCGCAGCTCGTGTTCTCTGGGGTCAGCCAGCAGCAGATTTCCGGTTCCCGCCATTCCGGTGAGATGACAGGAGGGTTTGTGGTGAATCTGTGAGAGGAGAGTGTGGGGGAGATCAGAGCTGTTCCTGTGGAGGCTCCTGCTCCATGTGACTGCGGCTCCTCAGTGTTGGGGACGGGCAGCATTGTATGGGGGATGTGCAGCGTCTCCTCCTCCCCTCACGGCCCCCGCTGGAGGTGTAGTTACCACGGTGACCGTCCCCCGCTGGAGGTGTAGTTACCACGGTGACCGTCCTCCGCTGGAGGTGGAGTTACCACGATGACCGTCCCCCGCTGGAGGTGGAGTTACCACGATGACCGTCCCCCGCTGGAGGTGTAGTTACCACGGTGACCGTCCCCCGCTGGAGGTGTAGTTACCACGGTGACCGTCCCCCGCTGGAGGTGTAGTTACCACGGTGACCGTCCCCCGCTGGAGGTGTAGTTACCACGGTGACCGTCCCCCGCTGGAGATGTAGTTACCACGGTGACCGTCCCCCGCTGGAGATGTAGTTACCACGGTGACCGTCCCCCACTATAGATGTAGTTACCACGGTGACCGTCCCCCACTATAGATGTAGTTACCACGGTGACCGTACCCCCCTGGTGGTGTAGTTACCACGGTGACCGTCCTCCGCCTACGAGGCTGATGATGAGCGGTCAGATCGGCGGAGGAGGCCGCGGTGGAGTTTTGTGGCTTTTCCTCCAGATTCTTCCTGATAAATGTTGATATTTGGGAAGAATTTAGTGATTGTCGTTCTCTCGCCCCCTGTGATTTCCATCTTCTCCTTCATCATGAAGACGCCGGCAGGACGAGATCCCTCCAGCTGATCCAGTGCTCATCCCTCCTCCTCCTGAATGACCCCCGAGGATGGACGAGGACAGGGATGAGACCACCAGGAGATTATTCCACTGCGCCCTGGAGATCATCTCCCTGCTGAGCGGAGAGGTAACTCCTCTACATTTCTATCAGCTTTATTGTGTGATGTGACGAGTCCGACACCGGGAGGAGGAAATCCAGAATA